>NC_133024.1:59020441-59336764 GCF_048771995.1 Taeniopygia guttata | reverse complement strand
TAGCATTTGACATCACTTTGTGTCTGAGCAGTAACAGTTACTAGAGAACTCAGTCCAGTTTTGGCTGTAGAGTTTTTACTGCTTCTGAAAATAAAGAAGGGATCAAGCCCGTTGCTCCGAGTGCATTCTAAATCTATTAACTCTAGGAGTACGGAAACCCTTTGTAGAAATCAGGATTTGATATGGAAAGTAACGCAAGTGCTCAAATATGAAATACAAGTTTTGAATGCTTTCCAAAATAAAACTTTGTGAAACTGATGACTTAAAACAACCCAGGCAATTTGTTTGGCTTTTATTTATCAGTGTGTCCATACTGCCTTTTCCTAACATTACTCTACTAAATATTTATGTTGGTGTAAATATTGCATGAAAGGAGATTTCTCTGCTGTGTTTGAGTTCTCCAGAGATCGCAGACATCAGAGGAAAGTCATGAAGTATCAAAATTTACAGAGAGAAAAGTCTTGAGCTATTCTCATCTGGAAATTTGGTAGGACCTCACCCTACCTCCAAAAAACCCACCAAATAAACCAGAAAACCCGCCCAAAACCCCACAAAATCAAGCATCTAGTCTGATGTGGCTGTTGGAACAGCACTGAAATAATTCTTTCTAACATTCCTTGTGTGTGATATTTCAGCTTCCAGGTTCTACAGATAGCCAGTCTGGAAGACTCTGACCAGAGAAGTGTAGGAATTATGTGAAGATTGAAAACTCAGTTAGTAAGAGAAATGATGCTTTTTAAAAAAATGTTGTAAGAAATTTCTGTTCCCTAATTGTATCAGATTATTTTAAATCAAATTATTTTAAACAAGCCATGTATCAAGAGCTACAAAGCAAAATACAAAAACCACTGTTAACATTAAGAAACTACAGGCTTTATTTCATTTTTTTCAAGTAAGTTCAAGGTATACAGAAATACTGTAACCTTTATTTCTCTAGTTGGCTTTCTTAAACAGAAAAAAGCAAACAAATAGCCATCATATGATGTCTTAAAAAAAAAGGTGTTTTTTTTTAAATATTGGCTCATGCACTCTGCCCAGAAGCACAGAATTTCCCTAAGGCTAAAAGAAGGTCTCTTTTTATGACAGAAATGAATGTTAGTGCCAATAAAGTCTGTTAATCTGATTAAAATGTGGTCTAGTTAGGCCAAAAAAGGTTTGCTCTCAACTGTACTTGGCATAAAAGCTGACAAGAATAAAAAGCATGTTAATGAAGACATTTATAAATATTCTTGTGATGTAAACAGTTTTAAAAAGGAAAAAAAAATTAAAATATTGTTTAGCAAATACCCATTTCTTTAAGTGTATAAAATTGATGCTTCTCTTAATGGGAATTGTTTTTAAAAGGTAGTATTTTCTATAATCAACCAATCATTCAATTTTTTACCTCTAGTGTTTTCCTGTTGTTGTACATGTGCCAAGAAATACTGGCTGTGTTTCTGAAATGTGTGGTGTTGTGATAGCTATATATAATTTTGGAATTCTGTGTCATGCTGAGTTCAGAAAAGTCAGGGCTCTTTGCCACTCCTGAACTAGGAGTTTAGGGAGGGTCTCTCAAGGATTGGTACCTCTGCCAGTCTTACCTAGGTATAGTCTGATGCCTTGTCTGATAATCTAGGCAATGCTATGACCTTCTAGGTTTTAGTAGGCCTTTAAAGAACTTGAGCACAGAACATTTCTGGACAGAGGTCAAATACTTTTAAAACAGCTCCTGGAATTTAGAAAGTCAAGATTGTTGCCATTCTATTGGTTGGCACATTTATCTTCTAATGACAGGTTGCATGATAATCTTAAAAATAACACTTTGACCAAGGTTTTTGCTGCCTTTTCTCTCCATCCTGGGACTAAATAACATTATCTGATGTAGCTATTATAATGTTCAGTGACTTCTACCCTTCTCTCTAATCAAGTCTCCTGTTGCCCTCAAAAAATGCCCTACACCAGAAAGTTTTGGGAAACTACTATTTTTTTTTTTTGTAGTTTCAGTAACTTGGAATTTAAACAGATTATACCACTCCTTTTGATACTTAATACACATGCCATGTTGGTGCTAGTTTCTGGGAAAATTATGTTTTACTAAAATTTGCTGTTCTTGTAATATCTGTTTTGAATAACAGTTCAACTGGATGCTAGTATGTAGATCCCTTGGTGGGTTTGCAGCCTGCACATCTGTCTAGAGGTGTAATTAATGGCAGCAGGAGACAACTGTAAGAGCTGCAAATGCTCTGCAGGGGTAGTTGCACCTTAGATCTAAAATAATTGCATCATGCTTTAAAATTTCAGTTTGAGGGTTGAGAAGTACTAGACCTGACTGCAGGTAACTTGAATCAGCTATGGCAATTTGTCCTGTTTTCTGTGTTCTTTCACTTGGATTCTGCAGTTGTTGGAGCTGCAGTAATAGAAATATGAAAAGTATTGTTCCTTATATTTATACTATTAACCAAATATGGGGATTCAATGTTTTTGCTTATTTTGCAGATGGTATCCTGTACAATTTACTCATAATTGTATAAACTTTCAATTTCTTGGCTATTGAGCTTCTGCTCACTAATGCGGAAAAATGGAGACCACTTCTCAGTGACTTGTGAATTGGCTGTGGAACGTGCCCTGTAGAGAAGGAAGAAAGCACTAAAAGGAGTTTTCCTCCAGGTGTATTTATCAATAGTCAGTGCACTATAGAAAGACATTGCAGAGATTCCTCTCTTTGCCTAAGAAGATGAGGGTATTGATTATAGGATTCCTTACCATCTTGCATGTGCTCACAAACAGAACTGCTGGTGTTTTCCTGACCTCATCTACATCTGTAGATCACCAGCGTGTTTTTTTTTCTTGTGTCATCATGGCCATAATTTCTTTCTGCTTCAGCCTGAAGGATCCCATCAGAGCCTGCCCTTGAGGTAAATCAACAAACTACAGTAGAGTGAGAAGAGCTGTTGGGTATTCATCTGCTTAAGCTAACTTAATATCCCATCTAGGTGGTACAAATCACTTCTGGTGATTGGTGTGAGGCAACAAAAGAACTTTTCCCAAAATTCCTGTAAGTGGGATTCAGGTACTTTGGTCTTTTCTAGACTTCTTTTGAATCTTCTTAAGTTATTTTTATTCACTTAAGAATAAAAATATTTATTATTAATATTATTAATATATTCATTAGCATTCCTCATCTCAAAATGCAGAAAGATTTATTTGTTTCAGCCTGAAATACATATCTGTGTGTAGGAATCAATCAGGCCAGGGTTTTTGATAGGCTAGAACACAAAAATTACCAGCCTCGTTTATTCTGTGCTGCTCAAGACAAGTCTACTCAAGGGAAGAATTCTGTATGAAAGGATAAAAATAAAGAGTTTTTCCTTGGTTGTAAAAGGAGAGATACCGTGATCTTGATGAAAGAAAATGAATTTAAAAACAAGTCATTCCTAAGAGCTTGTTTCAGGTTGATCTTCCAGAAACTGTTCAGCTGTTTCTGTGAGAACACCAATGGACAAAATCCTCATGATGTCTTCTATTTTCCTCTTAAAATTCACTTTGGATCTTTGTGTCGTCTGCTGAAAAAGAGACATGAATCAAATAAGACCAAGTACTCCTCTCTCCTACACTCCTGAAGCTGCAATAGGTGATGTCAGACTAGTGTATTCAAGGTGATCTGGAGTTTTTTCCATTGAATAGGGTCTTTCTTGTGAAAGACTCTTTCTTACAGAGGCCCTAGACAGATTCCTGTTTGAAAGGACCTGCAATAAGCTGGGTCACACTGCTTTGTCTGAGCTGATCTGCTCTGATACCTTCTGTTGTTTTGAACATCTTGATACCTTCTGTTTCTGGAAAAGAATATTGACTTTGGAAGTCAGTAGTGTTTGTAGGCTTCAGTGTATCACCTGAAATGAAGCCTGTAGTACTGTGTATGGCATTATGAATGATAAGTAGTATTAGAGCAACTTGCAATGCCTTGAATCTCAAGAACTTATCAAATTATCTGGTTAAAAAGAACCTTCTATTCACAAGGGAGTTTTTAAAAAGAAATACTGCTTTCAACTGCTACTGTCTTTTTATAATATTTTTCTTAGCCAGCAGATACAGAGCAGTAGACACTTGCATTGAACACATTCTGTTTATTGCATTTTATCTTCTTTTGTTTTTCTTCTGCCTTCTTAACTGGAAGAGGAGAGTGTAAACATCAGCCTGGAGACATCTCTTGGCCAAGTGCATTTATATTTGAGTTCATCACTTACTCTATTTGAATAGGAAGAAACAAGAACATGCATGTGTGATGGAAAGACTGAGCCTCACTCGCTAATCTTTGAAAGTTGGTCTGAAATAATGAGAAAGACAATACTTTGTCCAGTTGAAAGGCATAGGAACATATCTTGATCTCGAGTTGATGAAAAGCTATGAAATTACACTTAAAAAGAACACAATTTTTGTGAACCACTCTTTTTAGTTAGACTACAACCTCTTACTTAGCTGAGATACTGTAATCATATTCAGGAACTAAGAAGCAGAGTATCCTTCTGCATGCCCAAGCAGTTTCTCTGGAAAGAACTTGCTGATTTTTCTGTTTTAATTACTTTAGTGTATCAGGGTTAGTCCTTGATGGCTTTATCTGTCATTTGTTTAAAAAACAAAAATGTTCCCTGTATGCTACTCCAACTGCAAAATTGCTGTGGTTTTAATGGCAAAACCTTTCCCCCCCCCTCCCCCCCCCACCATTTTCTTGTATTATTTTGAACACAGTGAAAGAAAGCAAGCTTTTTTTGAGCAGCAGAAAGCTTGTAATTGAAAAACATGTGAGCTTATCTAACCATATGAAGCTATTTTGTTTAGATGTGTGCTCTAGACGAGAGGGTGAAGAAACTCCACCAATTGCGCCAAAATGAATTAAGCAAAATTCTTCAAACACAATGACTAATGTACCTCCATGGTTAGCTGTTGGATCATTCTCTACCTGATGTCTTAAGAGCAAAGAAGAGCCTGTCTGGTAAAGCGATGGTGCCTCAGCACAATGATCGCCCCACATGCATGTCTGACACTGCTGTTGTGCAGAAGGTACTGCAGTGGCTAATAGCCAGTAAATGCATGTGGGGGCAGCTGTCTCTGTAGCTGTTGGAAGTCCAGTGACTTCTGGTTCTGTTTTGTTGTATGTGGGCTCCATGCTACTGATAAAATTTCATAGGAGTCTTAACCAGCTTTCAGGATTTGTGAAGAAGAAAATTGCAGCTCTCTTACACATTACTTTTGTTTGTTGTTCGTGTAATCATAACTCCTAGGGCATTTGGGTTTTCAGGAATAAAAAGAGGAGTATATTAGAAATCCAGAAATATGGTGCAGGAATTTGAGTTGGTTCTTATCTTCCACAGCAATCGTAATCTGCCTAGGTTAGATCAAAGATTGTCACAACAGCATTAAGCTGCTATTAGTGTTCAATCAGTCCGATTTTGGCACATAAAGTAGAAGACTTGAGATTGGACTAAGACCTTTACAGAGGAGTTAGGAGTGGTGTTAGAAAATCATTGGTGAGGGAAACATTCAGGTAAGTATGACCATTTCTTCTTAAAAGAAATTATGGGGAGATGTTCACTGCATTGCAATAGATGCCATTTTTAATTCACGTGAGAAAAGGTGAGCAGAGGAGAGATTTGGATTATTTTTCCCAGAAATGAGCACTTAAATTTCCCCCTCCCCACCACCTACATATACTTGTAAAAAACTTACAGAACTTTCTGGACAAAACATCTTATGATTGATCTCATCTGTTGCTAGATGTCTTAATAGTCTTGAAAGTTCAGAGTTCAACACTTTGGGGTTGTTTTTTTTTTGGCATCAGAGCATGAAAAAACTGCATGTCTAGTACTCATCTCTTGTCATCCTCCCCTATTGCAGTGACTATGTGTATGTCTCTGTGTGGCAGAAAATGAGGGAATACAGATCATTATTCAAGAAGTTACCAACTAGCACTTTTCCTTCCCCTCCAGTCTTTCTGCCTCCCTATCCTGGAAGTATGGAGTCCCTGCCTCAGCCTACGGCTTCATTCTTTTTCCAGCTGCCCACAAAAGTAAAGAACCAGTGTGAGAGTTTGAAGAAAGAATCTGCTCAGAGGACTGAGTCTCAAGCAAAAGCTCCAGGTTGCAGACTCAGAAAGAAACTTCCTTTGGGGAAGGATCTGCTTCCAGGATTTGCTCGTCTCTTTTTCCTTGGGCAAACAGTTCTTGAAGCAAACAACAGGGTTGCAGGTAGGTAGGGCCCCTTTGAACTGCCATCCGCTGAGGTGTGAAGGATGACTTTATGCTGTTTCTCTATGCATTTTTTTAAAATGTTGTCTTCCACTTCTCTAGGCTGAGAGAGGGAAAGAGTGTGAACATTGTAAAGAAAAAGTGTTGGGGAGAGAGAGAGGAGAAAAACGTTCTGGGCACTTGGAAAGAATGCCTCTGTGTAAGCATCCTGTCCATGGGTCGTATTTGTGCTACAGTTCTGTGAAGCACTAATGATGTTCTTGGTGTGACCCTTCTCTAGACAGGAAATTAAGTCAAGAGCATAAACTGGTGGCTGGAGCCAAGATAAGGCCAGTGATTGTGTATGGTCCATAGCCACACAGTTTTCATCTCCTCCCTGTCTCTTTACACTAATGCTAGGTTTGAATGTGCAGTAAGGTGGAGATCATCAAATGGGTTTGAAATCTGATGTGATTCCCAGCACTGAAAAAGTTCCCCAGTTCTAAACACATAAATACATTTCTTCCTTTAGAGGAGCTGGTGGCTGCTGGGTTTGTAAAGTCCTATTTCCTTTTTTCTTCCATGTGAAGGAAATAGACTAGAATACTCTGATTAAGGGGATATGCTGCTAACTCACATGATCAGCAATCCCTCAGGCCCAGAGAAAGGGAATCAGCTCAGGTAAATTCTGGCTTTCTCACTTCATGCTGTGCAGAGCACCAGCCTCTTCCTTGCAAACATCGGTAGCCCACAGTCAGACCTTTCTTTTTCCAGCTATGTCATTGCTGGCACGGGAAGTTTATTCTAAATTATTTTTTGATTTTTAGCAAAAGAAATCACTTGAAAACTGGCAATGAAATTCTAAGGAGATTTTACCAGTTCCTCTTTGATGCTGAGTTTAAGTCATTTGGAACTATGTTACATGCATTATTACTTTGGTGCATCTTGTGACTCTCTCTCCCTCTTCATTCCCTCCAAATTGCTTCAGGAAACCTTCTAACCTTTATACTGCATCACAAGCCTTCAGCAGAAGATCTTATGTTGCTGGAAGATGACTGGGTTTGGATCTTGGCCTTCCCTAAGCAGGATCTCCTGGCAAAAAGTGGGATTGGGAAAGAAATGACTCCTTTTTCCATCACACAGAACCACCCTAGAAATGGAGACCTAGGCAGAAAATTACTTGTAATGCATCGTTCTTTAGGAAATGTGTTTGGCCTCCCGTGGTCCTTTTGTTACAATGTCGTATAGATATCCTTTATAAAATCTAAACCTGGCATCTTCCTATCTGAAAATCAAGTCAGTAAATCCAGGATTATGACTTTACTCTAATAATGTGGTCGGGTCTCACTGTCCCTTGCATAGGAGATGCCATGTGAATCTGTGAAACAGGGTTCTGCTGTGATTCAGACTGTTATATTTGTAAAGCCTTTTCTACTTACATTAAAATTATTAGAAATAATATTAATAAAGGTTCTTGTGAAAATGGTATTTAGACTTCTACCTTGCCGGGTTTACTTAAATTTGAGACAAAATGTTGCAATGGGCAATATGGGAAGTAGTGCATCTTTTGAGGTTTCCTGTGGCTTTGTGTCACAAAAAAAGTGTGTTGGAACTGTTGAGAGCTATAAAAGTGGAAATCTTAGATTTTTCTTTAAGAGTGAGAAGTTGTTTGTTAGAAAGCAGAAAGCTTTTAATCATTCCCCCTAAGGGATTCTGTAGTCAAATTTAATTAAATGTCTTGCAAGATCTCAAATAAAAACCTTCTGTCTGGCGGTAGTGAACAACACACACATGCTTGTGCACTTGTGTTGTTATCACTATAGGAAATGGGTTTCAAAGAATGGGACTTAGTTCTTATGTTCATATTAGGAAAGGGGAAAGTTTTGTTCTGAAGCTGAGTGTGAGAATAGGAGTCAGGAGGGTGTACCAGACCCTCTGGCAGTATGTGAAGAGCATTTTCGTTTTTCTGTTTTCTGCTTCTGGCAGTTGAAGTAAACTAGCCAGATGCTTATACTTGAATCCAATTAATTTCTTAAATCAGTTGCCACTAAACTTTTTTTTTTTTAACTAATGCCGAGATGTTTGGTAAATTCACCATCTTATTTAAATTATTCAATAGTCTTTACATAGCCCTGAGGCTACTGCTTCATGGCAGTTGTCACTTCTTACTATTCTGGAATGCACTGCAGTCCTAGTACATTCTAAAAATAATTGTTCAGATGGTGCTGTTTAAGTACATACTTATGTAGTGAGCCATTTTCACTGGACTTTCTGAAATTGGCTTTCTGTTGGATGGCTTTTTAATATCTTATTTTGCTGTGATCATCAAACTTGTTTGTCTTGGTGCTTTGGTGATTATTGAGTAAAGTGCTGAAATTATAACCTGGTATTTTTAGAGAACTCATACTCACATGCCTGTGTTAAACTATGCAAGCACAGTAACACTTGTTAACTTAGACCTCAAAAAGAAATCAGTTTAATGTATCAAATTCAATCCTATTATAATATGTGGAAATCTGTATGTGACGAACTTAAAAATTGAGTAGTTGTTAAAATATAGACATGAATTTTGTACTGAACAGAAGTAATCTAGACATTAATAGCTGAAGATCTGTGGGTCTCGGAAATAAATTCTAACATCTGACTAGGATTTTGTGCCAGCAGTGCTTTTAGTTGAAAATACCTGTTTCTAAAATTTCTAGTCAATTTAAGGTCTGATACCCTTTGTGCCTTAATAGGTATACTTACACTTGCCTCAGCCACAGTTTTTTGGTCATTTTGTTCTGTAGTAGGTAAATTTAGGACTGTCAAATACTTACGAAACAGGCACTGAGAACTGTTTGTTACTGTCTCAGTTCTTAAAATGGCTTTACTCCTCCCCATCACAACTAGGAGACAAAACCACCAAAACAAAAGCAAAAACCAAACTAAAAAGCTTTTGCAATTCTACAGTCAGTATTTTGATACTTGTCTTATCACCGTTGTGTTAGCAGGTTTCTGTCATGCTCTGAGTTTTACAGTTGGAATCCTGGGTTCTTGATACAGCCTTAGAACAATAACTCCTTCCTTTGTGTTATTAAATAATAAAGATACATGAAACAATTTTCTTCATGTTTATATTGTACTTGCCATAAGTGTATGTATTGAGTGACTCTTCTGACAAACTACGGAAGGCCAGGATATGTGGAAAACCGCATTATGATTTTGGAGGTTTTTAATGGCTGGTACTAACAGAATTTTGAAAAAAGGCATATGATGTTCCTGTTTTTCCTCTTTCTGTTCTCTTAAAGATTTCTTTGAGCATTTGAGCTACTTAATTAATGTAATCCTTTACGTCTTCTTGACCAGCTACCAGCTCCTCCTAATTGTTTCATAGCCAGTAAATGAAATCCTGACTTTTGACACTGTTTTTCCTGTCCCAGAAGAGCTGTTGTGTTTAACTTGAAAGTTTTGCTTTCTTCTTTTCACCTTCTGTCCACCCTCTGTGGCTTATGCTGCAGCTCTTTCTCTATTACAGGATGCTTTGAGGAAATACCCCGTAAAGATCAGGAAATTTGGGGGAAATTCTTGCTGATGTTGCTACTTCAGCCAGAGCTAAACTTGTCATTTGTGTGAGAGATGCTTTGTCAGTTTAGTTTCAGGAAGGGAGATGTATCAAAGAGTGTTATTTTTGTAAACCAGAAAATTATTTTGATTTTATAAACAAGAAAGTGGGACTAAAGAGCATAGGTTTTGGAGTGTTTGTATCCTCCTGCTTTACACTGAAGAGGTGGGTAAGAAAACATGAACAATTTTACATGATTTTCTGAAAGCCAGAATTGTTCGGTCAGCAATGGTGTTCTTTAAGTTGGATTTCATTCTTCTAGTCCAGTTTGCAGGACATGGGGATTTGAGCAGGTAACAGTGTCAAAAATATTTTTTCAGATCTTTTTTTAATTGAGGGAAGTATGCTCATTCCTTGGTTCATCAGACATGAAAGCATCCCTGAGTCTTGAAAGAATGAATGTGATTTAGGGGTAAGTTTAGAAAAATTGTTTCTAACTGAGAGCTAGAAACAGGAATTTTCTGAAAGCAGTGGTGACTAATGGTTGAACCATTCCAGTTTTGTTTGTTGCATGGACTTTGAGAAGAATTGGCGGCTGCACGGCTCCTAGGACAGGTCCGTAAGTTGATGTCAGCAACATGAGGTGAGTTGTGGGTTGTTGCAGGAATAGATGTTATGCTATTTAACTTGAGTTGTCAGTTTAAAGACCATATTAAGTTTGTGATTCTTTTGCTGATAACAGTGACACTTCCCTGATCACTTGCTAATTTTTTAAAAGACTATGAATTTACTGTTCTCATGAACTGTTCTGTATTGTATTGTTTCATTCCCTTGGTTGTTCTCACATGAGTGGCTTTGCTTTCTCCTGTAGAAAGTGACATTTCTTGTTTCCTCCGTGTACTAAAGAAGTGGAGGTCAGCAAAATGTGTGGGTTTTAGCCTGGTGTTAAAAAACATTAAATGAATGACACCTTGCACAGATGGGTGTCACTTTCATGGGGATAAGATAATATTTTGTCTTGAGAGAGGGTTATAGGAGGTTAAGGAGGTGTATGGCTTTTAGTGGTTTTCTTCTGGGTAACTATTCAACAATTGTAACCATACCAGTATCTGACCTCTTCTTTCCAGATTCAAGTTAAGATATCACCTGTAATTCTGAAGAAAATAACTTTTAAATAAATAACAACTTGTGTGGTTATAAATGGATTTAGTGAGATCATAATTGGCCTTCAAACATAGAAGTGTGATTTATATAGGTTTTCCCAAACTATAACTTGTCCTGCCTTAAACTATAGTTTCATCATTGGATGGAATTACTTTTAGAGCTCGCATTAAAGCGTCCTTATCCATTTGAATGTTTCAGAGGAATTTCCACATACCTGCTGCTGATGTAAAATTAGAACTTTTCAGAATAGTAAAATTTTAACTATTTTTTTAAATGGTTTCCTGGTCTCTGGTAGTACTTTGTATTAGATGAAAAAGCACGAAAAATTGATTTGCAAAATCTTTGTGTGCATATAAAAACAACGGAGAGATGAAATCAGACGGAAGTATGTAAGAGTAAATGAAGAACAGCTGACATCAGCACAGCTGCTATGTACATATGGAATGTTCCTGGGTGACTTCAGGATTACCGTGAAATTGAAGCTTAGTTGGATACTGGAACAGCACAGGAACTGGACTTGCAAGCAGCTAGCTAATGTAGGAGCTCTCCCTTAAGAGGCAGTAGACTTGACAGAAAATCACTTAAAGCAGCTAAGTCTTTTCCCCCCCTATAAGTAATGATAGAAAAGTTCGAACTCATAGATTTATAGCTTGTGTGGTTAGGTTCTCTGGTGTATAGTAGAGTATAAGTGCTGATTTGAAGCTTTATTATGCCTCGGACACTAGTTGTGTTTATCACCGAATGGTGTCTGAAACCCGAGTTAATGCTGCAGGTTTTTTTAAGGGGAAGAAACTAGGGACAAGTTAGAAGGGCTTCTGGACTTGTACCTTTATTCATACATAAATTTTGAGACCTTTTATATCTTTGGCTTGCAGCTGCTTGAAATTAGGAACAAGTAAAAAAATTGATAAGAACATAGGAGTGAGGATATTCAAAGAAAGAACTTAGATTAGTTTCTTTACTAATAAATTAGGAGTGGTGATAAAAATGAGAATATGCTATACATCAAAAGCAAGTATCTGTTCCCTTGTATTAGTGCTAAAATTTATCAAAATTTTTTAGGTATTCTTCCCTATGCTTGCATCTGCTCCGGAGACTTCTCCCATTTATCCCTTTTCAATCAGTTTTGATACTTCCTTTTTAACTAACTCAGAACTGTTGAGTTTTTTAATAAAGCAGCTTGCAAATGAGAACAGTGAACAGTAATGCTGCATTCTGTTCCCATGTCAGTCTTCACATTGTTCTCCAAAAATACGTGCTGCTTGGAAGACCTGACTGTATCTCCACTGCTAGCAGTCAAACCAGTGCTTCCAGTGTGGCAGTACTGAAGCTATAGGGCATTTTGCTTGTCTCTTCAGGCAACATTAACACCCAAATTCCTGCTTGTAGGAAGTAACTCAAGTTACTGTTTCAGATGCATTTTCTGCCTCTTTCAAAGACTTTTTAAAAACTGTAATTTTGATGACAGTGTAATAATGATGCAAAAGGCTATCTGTGCTTCTTGCTCATTCTACACAAATTTGTCAATTTAACATTTTTCTTTGGGCTTTAGTGCCATATATGAATGGATGAGATAAATCTTGGATTTTTGCTTGCCATTGCTCTTAAGCAGTGAATGGTTTGTATTGCCACATTTTGTCACCCTGAACTGCCATCTGTTTTGTGTCCCTCCTTAAGCGCCTGCTGTTCCAAAATCTGGCCTGCTTTTTTGAATCTGTGTACATTTTTCCTAAAGAAATTCTCCTTTCTGCCTTTCTGTAAATACCAAAGTATATGCAAGATGTTACGGCTTGACTAGCTGTTCCTATTTGGTTCTTAGCACAGAATGCAGAATTAGATTGGAGATGTTTGAGTAATCCTTTGGTTTAGTGAATAGTCTGATCAGTTTGATTGACCTGTTACATTCACTTATTCTCAGGTCGTTACTTTTTGGAACTTAGTCTTTATGTGGACTTCACTGGAATAAATCATGTAGTGACTGGCTTTCTGTGAGGCAGGCATTCTTGTTGCCTGAAGGATTTTTTTTCTGCACTGTCGCAGAGACATCCTTTCTTTCGGGATTTTTCATAGAGCAGCACAGAGGAAAGAAAGAGAAAACAATTTCTGTTTCTGCTCCTTATTTTTGGCATGTGGAATGTGCTTAGAGAATTGTTTACCTGGGGTGATTACTTGATTAGATTCTAGTGAAGATTACTTAAGCCTGATGGCCAATCAGATCACCTGTGTCTGAACTCTCAACAGAGGGTCGCGAGTTGTGTGTTAGAACAAGTAAGTTTGTAGTTTTAGTATCTTCCTTTATATAATATATTAATGTATTATAATGTAGTTATAATAAATTATTCAACCTTCTGAGCTAAAATTAAACATCATCATTTCTTCCCACCAAGTTTGCCTACATTTTACAATACTGCACTACCTAAAAGAAAATACAATAAAACTGCTAAAGCCCTGTATTTATTTCCCCCTTCTTTGCTCCTTTGTTTGCTCTTTAATTTCTGACGTAATTAAGAGGTTTATTTACGTAGCAAACTCCATCCACCATTTGGAGAATCCATGCAGGTTAGATAAGCCTGGAAAATTCATTGCTTTCAATATGATCCATTACTTAATTTACAAAGTACGTTAATATCAATAAAGCCTCACCCTATATTACATATAGGAATTTACCTTTCAACCTAAAATTACAGTGACTGTAACGTGATATAAATGCTGTTTCCACCTACTCCCTCGAACCTGAACTTCAGCTTAGTCTGTATAAAATTCAGGATATAATTATTTTCTCCTTTTTCTCTTTATGCGAAGAAGGAGACTTTGCTTATTACATGAGACCACTGGATGGTGTTTCAGTACAAGCATTACTAATTTGTTTTATAAGGCAAGGGATTTTATTTACACCCCAAATGTGCACCTAAAGTTGAAGATTGTTCCTTCAAAATTCTGACTTGAACATAGTCGGTCATACAAGGATTTTGCTTGTAGGGGGCAGAAATTTTGCTTAGGGGCGGAAATGCACCTAAAGTAGAGTTTTGGGCCTGTAGTATAAAGTATGGTGTAATATGTGATACAATATCTCTTCTTAACATGACAGAAAAATAATTACCATTAGAGACTGGGGACTGTACCCTGATGGTTTTTTTCCCTCACAGTTTGAAGTGTTTTAGAAAGGAATAATTTGTACCTGTGAATGGTCTGAAGCTTTGTTAGTTAAGGCCACCATTTGTTAATAAGCCCTTTGCCCTTGTTGCCTAGTTGCTGTCTTAGCACACTGACCTTATTTTTTTTACTATGTTTATAGTAGTGTCTTCATCTAAAGACAGTAGAAAGTTTTTTTTAATTACATATTTGAATGTTTATGTGTTGATTTTTAACTGTGCTGTTAGTGACAGCTTCACCTGTGAGTTTGTTAGCTTTTTGCTAAATGAAAACATTCTTACAGGTATGGGAACTAGGTGTATATTTTTAGTGGGATTTTATAAACATTGTGCTCTTGTATATAGAAGTGGTCAATTAAATACAGTTATCTTATTAAGGAACTGCTTCATGGCACTAGGCATTCATATTGACCTTCAAAATGAAAGCTAAACCTCAAATAAGCTCAAACTAAAGCAACTAACATGACTGCCTGTAAAATGAGTTCTGTGAGTATTACAGGAGAAGCAATTCCAGTGATCACAAGGAGCTTGGGTTAAAGGTGCAGATGATTACTTTTGAAGTGAGGTCACTTAGTGGGAGAGGATATTGTTTTCTTCAGCTCCAAACCTATTACTTTTGCTATCTTTTTAAGTGCTTAGTAAATTAAAAAAATTAATTTGTGTCAACTCCAAGCTCCTGCAGCTTGTAAGAGTAAGTTTAATTGTTGGATCTATTTTGTCTGTGGAAATGAATTTATATGTCTGTATATAAACAGATCCATAGCTATGTCTGTTTCTACAGTTAGAGCAAGTTGATGTGGAATATAATTTTTGTAAACAGCTTTGGCAATTTAGAATTTCTATTTCTTCCATTTGATTTTAAAGACTATCAAACCCAGCCTCTAATAATTAAGTACTAAGGGCTTTAAAATAAATTTCCCCCAGCTTTTCAAAGCAGTGTTATTATACTACAATTATTTAATTTTTGATGATTCAGCACTAATGTATAATCAGAGGGGTTTGTCCTCAGAAGGAACAGTGATCACCCTCTGCAGCAGTGGTGTCCCTCTGTCGCTAGATAGGACTGTCAAAGCTTTTTGTGCCATCTCTTACTTCTCTGTGCTGCTTTTTTGACTTGACCTGAATGTTCTTGACCTGTAAGGGTGATGAGGTTTAAATGCTGAGCACAGACTGATTAAAAAGGCATTAAGTCAGTTAATTCTTTCATTTTTAAATAAAGTATTAACATGGTTTTGGTGGTCATTGATGTGCATTACAAATTAAAGAGATCGATTATGTAAGCAGTGTGGATTTCTAAACCATTTGAAGTTTTTGGTGGTTTTAGTCCTCAGTCTTAAACTGTGGAGTTCACAGAAATTGAGTTGCTGAATTTGCTTGCTCATGGTAGCTGTTGCAGTAATGAACAGCAGGTATGGTACTAACTTGTTTAAAGAGGAAATTTTTAAATGAGTTTGTGTAAGCCTCACGCTATAAATGTGGTTTTTAGAAGGGATTTTCCTGTTTTATAAAACAATGCTAGACTTACTAGGCAAGAGGTGGCTTTGCCACTCCTGTGGCTTAGTACCTGAGTGCTAGTTCAGTGAAACTTGAAATAAAGTGGGCTCTAGATGGTACTGAAATAACATGACCTACAGCTTAATTTTTCCATGCTTTCTAAACTTCAGATATGGTGGACTTTGAATATTTTTCAGTTGCGACCATAATGGTGTATAAGATTAAGACCAAAGGTTCCACTGGAGAGGAAAATAAATTTAAATCCTTATGCTTTAGAAGTATTTTCAAATGCTGAAGAGTATGAACTAAGTATTTCTATTTTGAGAAGGTGCTTTTTAGTCCTGAGGCCATCTATAAAAAGATTTTTAATAAAAAGATCTTACATTCATCTAAGAATTCAAGATGATTCGTTAATACCACTCTTAATTTCATGGAACTGTAGAATATTCCAAGTAGGAAGTGACCCACAAGGATTATTGAGTGTTCTGTGGGAAATACATAAGAATTCTGTATGGCTTTAACTGAGGACCTGTTACTGCCGGGCAGCCTCCTTGAGAGGTGGCTGCTGAATTTTTGTGGAGATACTGTGGTGCTTATGGATAGACAGGTACTATCCAACGCTGTTACCAACTTGTAGGATCTTGATCTTTTAGGATTCATTTTGATTTATGCTGTTGTGAGTTGATGTCCCCTTAAAGGACATGTTGGCATTCCTGGTTGACATAGTCACCTGTTCTATGTCTTGCAAATTATGGGGTACTTTCTGACTCTAAACATGTGCTTAATTAGTGTTGCTGTTGCTTGGAAGGATGACAGTGCATAGGGCAGTGCTTTTCCCCCAAGTGCTGTGTTGAGCAGTCCTGCTTCAGCTATTAACTGGGTCTGTTCTAACATCTCACCTGATGATCTGGGGCATATTAACAGGTTTTGGATTATACTAAACCTGTTTGTTACAGCATGTTAGAATAGATGTTGTAGCTAGGGCATGTGTAGGGAGAAGACACAGACTTCAGGAGAGGCTGAGAGTTCCTGGGAACTCAACAATTGTGTAAGATTTTGTACAATAAACACAAGTACTCCAGGTTTATCTTGGCAGCCTCTCCAGCTGTGTATCTTATTGTGTGAAAGGCCATTAGTCATGTTTCTGGATGCCAGAATAAAATAGAGATGTTTATTGCTTGCAGATGGTGTTCCACATGCAGAAATAAATGATTTCTGCTTATGCAGATACATGACAATGTTACACAGCTTGGTTGTAACTTTGAATTGTGCTAACACACATCTGAGGCTGGAGTTCTTGGGTCTGACCCGTCTTTTTCCTAAAGTTTATTTTGATGTTATGTAGACCAACTAGAAGTTCGTAAAAGGTTAGTTAAAACAAAGGAATCACAATTTACTGGAGAAATCTACTGCTGTCTTGCTGACAGCTTTTTAAAGTAGGATT
Source organism: Taeniopygia guttata (assembly GCF_048771995.1). NCBI lineage: Eukaryota > Metazoa > Chordata > Aves > Passeriformes > Estrildidae > Taeniopygia > Taeniopygia guttata. The sequence continues at coordinate 59,319,766 of NC_133024.1, read as the reverse complement.
GAAAGTGTAAGTCAGTATAGGAAATGGCCTCTGAGCTATAAAGAGTTTTTTTTCCTTTCATCATACATATACTTTGAACCAAATACCATACTCATGATTTTACATGAAAGGAGAGTCTGCACAAAGAGTAATTAAAATAATGTTGATGTAACAAACTCTTCGTGGTCAATCATTTCCTCTGTAATCTGTAAGATTTCAGACTGCTGAAATCGCAGCAGTCTGACAATTTTAAAGTTTGTGTTTCTCTAATCATCATAATCACAGAAATTGATAACATTCTCATTTTTTCCCTCTGAGGATTTTAGGCCATGCATAACTACTACATCCATCTGAAGATAATTTCATGAAAGGCCTCTTCTCATGCCTTCATGTTATCATGGTGATATTCAAGTTTCAACATAACTGGAAGTGTCAGGATTTAGCATTAATTTTGGTCCAACTTGTTATTTTGATAACGGCTTTAAACTTGTACTAATTTGATGCTATCACATTCAAATTCTAAAGGTATCCTAGTCTATCAGTGTGTGAGTAGTTCTCCACTGACGCTGATGGTGGGAGCTTTGTTTCCATTCTCTTTTATTACTATATTGAAATATAGTGTAGGTTTATGATAGGATTTAAAAACCCAGGACTGTTAATCTGAGTAAGTGTATATAATGTACTTAAAAGCTTCTGTCTGTCTTGTATGACTTACTTCTGACTCTCCCTGGAAAAAGATTAAAACATTCAAAGAAGTAGGCTCTAGAATATCTTACATTTTAACCTGTAGAATTGATGTGTAGTCCATTATCCACAGAGACTTTAGGTTTGTTTGATGCCAGGTAATCCCACTATATACATATTAAATGCATATTGTTCTATAAAAGTATTTAACCTGAAGAAGCGGTTACTCTTCTTGGAATGTGTTTTTGTTAATTAGCAGTGCATGTTAAGTAGACATTGTAGGACTGGAGAGGTAGGGAGTTGTCCTTTCTCTTCAGCCTTACTCTTTCTACTTCTGATTCTTGCTGATGGCCAAAATTTTAAGAGCATCGTCCTGGAAGTTTTTTCCTTTTTAAAAGGGTAGCAAAATTCTTCTGTTTTGGCAGCCCCCTTCCATTTGGTGGGTAGGACATTGTTCTTGTCACTTCTTCTTCCCTCTGCCCCAGCTGTTGTAGTGTTGACTTTGCAAGCAAACTGAAACTTCCTCTCTCATGTTTAATATAGAAAAGAGATTCTCTATCCTAGGACCTTCCCGAACTATGCTAAGAGGTCAGTGTTTTTGCAAAAGCAGCTTAAATCTGTTATTTTCTTGTGTTTTTTGCAGGTTTTTTTGCGCTTAAGTCTGTGTTGAGATTTAGGCTGCAAACAGTGATGCCACAGCTTCCCTGGTAATAGTACAGGTGGGAAATTAATAATCATGAGGGAAAGATCAAACAAAAAAATAAGGCAGTTAGTTAGGAATGTCTGGTATAACCTAAGCATATGGCTGTGTGGGTGGCCATAGACTTTTTAGAGCTCCATGTTTAGAAAACCTGCCTAACTGATATTTGGATGATTCTCTAGCTAGTAGAGCATTCAGTTCCAGATACTAGGTAATCAGAATTTTTGTAGTCATGCCTACTGCTCCAAATTCCTGTCATTCATCTGTCTATTTTAATGTGTCTCTTGTGGAGTAGTTGTAAAATTATCCACTGTTTTGACCTGACAAATGGGAATATGTGAGCTCCTCCTGCTGCTGTTCAGCTGGTGTATGGCTGCTTACACCACTGAAGTGAGATGATGATTCTGCATGGAAGAATGGGGCATGTAAATCTATATGCTGACTCTTGCTGTATGTTTGACCTTTCCATAGCAGTGACAAACAGGGTTTCAGCTCATCACTGCAGTGTACAGAGTGTGTTTTGTTTATTCAATCAGATTTTCAGACTCCCTCACTGAAGTTCAGCCTTTACAAACTTGCTCCTGTACAACAGCCTGTTTTGCTCACCGTTAGTGGGCTTGCCCAGCTATGCTTCCTCCCTCAGCTGGTCTGGCCAAGCTCATTGCTCCCTCAGAATATGAATTTCTGTAGAATGTTTTGCAAAAGGCAGTGAGCCATTTACCAGTGAGACTTGGGAAATGGGGTGTTAAAGGTAATCAGTAATAAGTAGCTCTTTTGCTAGGTTGTGCATTATGTCATTGAGATCAAATAGTTTGGAAATAGTGAGGTTTTGATTCAAATAAAGCATGTGCTTTTCAGGGAAAATGGAAAGGAAGAAGGATCTGAAAGAGCTACCACCCCATGCTCTGGTGAAGGAGAGCACAGGCCTACTGGAGAAGGCAATATGTGGGAGGCAGTGGAAGAGGACAGCTTTTTACTTGTAACATAAAAACCCAACCTTGCTTCCTCTTTGTCTGTTCCTCTTCCATTTTCTAATGAATTCTTTTTCTTCTAAGTCTCTTTTTCTGTACATGAACAGATTTGCATTTTGCAGCTCCTGTAACCACTAGGTAAGAAGTGATGAGTTCTCTCACCTTCTAAGCATAAAATAGTGTTTCATAAATTCCAGATGATGTCTGCAGTTCTAGTTCTGCCTTGCTGAGCTGCTGTCTAATTAAAACTTCAGCTTTCCCCTTATCTCCTATACCACCCAAACCTCCCATATTTTTAAATCTCTTTACAGTTCAAATGTCTTAAATACTAGTGGTGAATGAGTTTTTGTTATCCAGTGATTTGGATAATTTATCAAAATTAAAAAAAAAACAGTTCAGTGTTAGTAGGTATGTAATTCTGTGAATTGTGAACTAAAACAGTTGAAAGTCATTTATTTGCTGATAGACAGTGCTATGCAAATACTGAATGGTAGATCATCCAGTTGCTTAGCAACAACATTAACAGTCATGAGTGTTTATAAAGCAAATATAATACGATATGGTCAACAAGGTATGTGGTGCTTTTTGTATTACTTAAGTGTGCTGATAACTGTTGGAAAACGTTTATCAGGATTACACACGAGCCAGCACCTGACACTTAAGAGCAACAACTTGAATCTGATAAATTATATGCCTGTTATTTTTAATCTAAACCCCCACAACTTGAAACATGATGGTTTTCCAAATACACTAGCTTTGAACTTTGAAATGTTATTTTCATGGCTTTGATAAATACTCTTGTAATGGCTTTGGATGTTCAGCCTGGAAATACTAAGGGTGATAGGTTATGTGATTAAAAAGGTTGTCTCTATGCACACAGCAAAGCCCTGAGGCACAGCAGTGGGCGGGGGGACCCGGTAACCTCATCACAGAAATGAGTCCCCTGACCTGGCTCCTGCCAGGGCTGTCACTGGAGATTATCAGCCCTTGGGGACTTGGGTGGCAGACACTTGAGTCAACAAAGCTCAGCTTATTCTTACCTGGATGCAGGTAAGAACATTTTGGAATTGTACACATGTCAGAATGGGATGTTTGGGGAAGGGACAAGGCTGGGGAAAGGAGGGATCGGTGGCTTTGTGTGGAATGAATCATGGGAAAAATAGAGGGGCAAAGGGAGCTGCTTGTGTATAAGCAAGTGGCTGGTCAGGATGTTTGTGAGGCCTTGCCCTGGCCTCCTCAGTGCAGTCCCATTAAACTCTAATTTAAGGGGCTCAGTACTGTATGTATGTCTATAGGGGGTCTCAGTGCCAGCAGCTCGAGTCTGACCATGGGTTACAAGAGCCTACATGGTGGGGTCAGGTGAGGGGATGTGTGTGGGGTGTGATGAATGAGGACAATGAAGCAGGAGAAGGGGGCAGGAGAGGAGACTTGGGAATGGCCATGAAGTCCAGAAAAAAACCTATGTGCATCTGTATGATACAGCTGGAGGAGCTGGAGCCCAGGCCAAGCACCGCAGAGACTCTGGGGTCTGGCTGAGACCCCCGTTAGTGTGTGCATTTGTGGATGAAGTAACAGGAGGCTCTTGGGACCAGCTGCTGGGTAGAGGGTGCCAGGCCACATCCCAGAGGGCTCTGTAATGAGTGTCTGCATGTTTGTGAGGGGGTCTCAGTGCCAGCACCTGCAGTGGGGCATGGGAGCTGGGTGTGCCCTGTGTTACTAGCTGGGCAGACCCCAGCTGCTGGGCAGACTGTGAGCGAGCCCAAGGCCAGTTACAGGGCTGGTGATTCTCTGAGTGTGTGTGCACATGTGTACGCTGTCTCCTAATGGACTTTCACCCCCAGCAGCGAGGAGCGGGAAGAGGATGTTGGTGCCGGCTGCATTTTCTGAAGTGCTGAGTTTGCAGTGACCTGTGTTGCCAGACGTGTGTGTGCTGTGCACGTGTTTTGTGTGTGCCTGTGGGGAACTGTGCTCAGCTCACTGCCAGGCCAGACCTTGGGGCAGGGAGCTGGGGCTGGGGCGCCTCTGTTGGGCTGCTGGATTCGGCAGCTGCTACTAAAGGACTGTGGCTCTGAGAAAAGGTGCTGAGGTTCATTGAGAAGTCTCTCCTTATCAAAACTCAGAATGATCCTCTGAGATAATTCACTTCAGGAGATACTGATTCCAGTTTTCAAATGTATTGTGCTGGTGAAACACGTAAGAGAAATTGTAGCATAATGGGAAATAATTTCAATGTAAAGACTTACAGATGCTGGGGCTTACGGAATGTCAGAGCATACACCATTTATAACTAATTTAGACCATATATACAATTTAGAATATAAAATCTGATTTAAAATACAGCTATTAAGTATGGCATATGGTGTTGGACCATATTGTTCCCCTGCTAGGTCTCTATTTTTCAGATGGTTAATTAAATATTTTTGATAGTACATTGTCATTTTTTTTATTACTGTTGCACTTTGTTTTGAGGTAGCTTAGGCAAATTCAGGGTCCTGGATCTGACCTTGAAACCTTTTCTATGCATGTGGGCCCTAAAGCAAAATCCATACAAGCAACATATATTTGTTTCTCTTTTCTGGGGTAGTTCTCTATTTTGATTTTGCAGACATTGCAAATCGTATTAAGTCTGTAATAAGTTTCTCTGGAATGATGCAAGAAACTTCATCTGAAGGAAAGCCATCATTCATAAAACCCTCTAGATACTTAAACTCTTACTTAGTTATATTGTCTAAACTTATGTAATTGGACAAGTTTTTAAAAAATACTTTGGTGAATTCTCTCAGCCACCTGTTTGTCTGAAGGAAATAGCTATCAGTAAAATAAAAAAAAACAACTCAACAACCTTGATACAGAAAGCCAGGAAAAGTGAAAAGCTACTTGAAGCAATCATGAGAATAAATGTTTGATGTTGTTTTGCTCTGTGAAGCTTCAGGTACTGTGCTGCGGGGCTGTTTCAAAATGTCACAGGCACTGTGTAAATAGGTTGGTAGTATATTGTTGTACTCTGATACACCTGTCCCCTTTTTTATTTGTTTTGTTCTTAAAATGAGCTCAGACCTCTGAAGAAGCTCACATTAGACATTTGGCATCATTGTAGTGTCTCATCTATGTTCAAGCAACTGATGTAGGGGGAAAATGAGGAGTGGCTTGCTTCATGCGAAGTACATACTGGTAAAGAATCTGAATGGCTTGTGCTGTGTGGGGAATGGTATGTAGCCCAGTGGCTGAAGACTGATGTAACACAGTAGAAAAGAGAGTTAAAGGTCTTTGATATCTTAATGTGAAGTAAGTTAATGCAATATATAAAAGCTGAGGTGGTTACTGAATGTGGAAAGAATGAGTTCATTCAAAATATGTGCATTGGAATGTCTGCATCATGAAGATGGAAGGAAGGGTCCTCTGTTGAACTTAAAAGAATTTAGACAAGTTTTTGAAAACTAGAAGTGCCTTATCTTTAAGTAAAAAAGTCAAACAAACAGATGCTAATTTCAGCAGAGGAATATTTTGGAAAGGAAATGTTACACAAACCAAGTTTCTAAGGAGTCTGTAGGCAAAACAGAGTTTAAGACCTGATACACAAAATAATTCATGTTCTACTTCAATTAATTATTGGGGGTATGTGTATTGTCACTTATCTAGTGTAAAGAATTATATTTATCCTTGAACAGATCCTTGTGTGAGAGTTTAGAAAGACTGACATTCAGCCTTGTGTGACAGCAGTGTATTGGTAACAAGATTTTGCAGTTCAGATGACCTGTAATGTTCTGGCTCTGGCTGTTAAATGTGAGTCAGATCTTTGAGAGCTGTGGGAAGGTCTGAGTTCTGGACAACAGTGAACTGATGAAATAATCGTGGTGCCTGATTTTGGTTTTTGTTTGTTTGCTAAGGATTATAATGGGCACACGTTTTTTCAGCCTTTGTACATTCTTCCACTATGGGTACATGGCGCTTTTAAGTTGTTTCATTTCCTGGCTCACTTAGCAGGTGACTTCCTGAGAAGTCACCGGCAACTGAATACTGTGGCTCCGCTATAGGATTAAAACTTTGATTCAGAGGTCATTAACTTCATCCTCTTTGACCACTAAGTACTGAAATGAACGTTTTCTGTATTATGTTCTGTGAGCTTCTACAAGATACGGCTTGACTTCTAACGTGTGTTAGTATTTAATTGCAATTAAAAAAGGGTAGGTCACTTACCTGAATACTTAGATAAGGACTTTTTTTCTTGTCTATGTAGTGTCTGCTTTCTGATTAGTCACTTTAAAATGCAAAACACTGGGGTATGGGAACAAATGTCTGCAGTGATTCTGGATGCAGTTTCATGATAATATTTTCCCTTCTACTTGTTAACATAGTTGCATGTCTATTCCTGCCTTTGCTGATCTTATAAAGCTATTGGTTCTTTCCTATTCTTGTTTGCCAAAAAGTCTTAGGCTAAATTAGTTGATGAAAATGTCTCTATTTTGCTGATGCTGAGTCAGAAGTGTTTATTTAAAGATGATGAATTTAGTAATCATCAAACCATGTTTAAATCATCAAGAATGCTAATTATAGATCATCCAACCTATATTTCTGAAATCCTTAATGACTTGAAGTCCAAATCCTCCTTACTTAAGTTAATAATAAATGCATTAGATTCAGTTGGAAATAGGTGACTGTAGTTCACAAAAGATGAAAGTAGTAATTATGAAGATGAAAACATAAAACTTCTTTCCCATGATATGTAGGGGAGAGAAGCTGAAGTTCTCTTTTTCTGTGTCCTTTAGGGTAAGAAAGAAATAAAAATATTTTGAGATTCTTTCAAGCTATATATATATATATATATATATATATAATTTTTATTTTTTGTGGTTTTGATGTTTTTCCTGTGTTGTGGTATATTTTGAATATTTATACTGCCTGATTGATAAGATTTTTCTTAATTTTCATGGCTTCTGTTAGCATTTTTATTAGCTAATATTTGAGGATCATACTGTTGATTATGGCTATTTATGAGAGTTAATCTGAGGAAGAAAACAAGTCTTCCATTAAGCCTTTACAATTTAACACTTTGTTTCCAGTAAGTATTTATAGTGGTAGTATACTTTAATAGGTAGGGGAACATTCCATTGAAAGCTAATTCTGGAACAAAGCTATTTTAGAAAAGAATGAAAAAGCTCTCTTCTGTACACAGACAAGGGGACAGTTACTGACGTAAAGTTTGAGTCTAAATTGTTGTCATATAATTTTTGTCCATTACATGTGATAAGGAAATATTCTGATTGTTGTGCCTGCTCTTTTTTAATCTGGAAATTCCATTTTCTTGGTGATTGTGAAATGTAATGACATTGCAATGGTCCTAAATGCTGTTGTGAAGCAGCACTGTTTTACTGAATGTAGAAGTCTCTTACATTTTCAGAGACCAAAATACCGTTGTTTCTGGTTTTGCTTTTAAAATGGATGGAAACCTGGGTACTTCCTAGTAAGAATCTACGATGAAAAGAAAGAACATGAAATATTTTAATATGTGACTAATTAGATGAAGGATCTGTCCATAATTGTGCCTCATCTGCTTTCAGAAACTGATGATCAGTTCTAGGGAAAGGTTTTGTTCAGTTAAAATTGGCTGAAAAATGATTCAGTGCAGCTTCTAATAGGCCATCATTTTAACTTAGTGGACCCTTACTTGTTATGCTAACTGGAGTTAAATGAAATTAATCCAGAGCAGGCAGGTACAATTACTCTTACTTAAGTTACTGTTAGAGTGTCTGAATTCAGAGTGTTTGAGTGTTATTTAATCAAATTTTAAATAGAAAAAAATGGGTTTGATAGGCTCTACTGGTATAAAACAAGCCATTCAATATTTTTTATTTTCCAAAGTGGAATGTTAAAAAAAAAACCCTAAATAACATGTTTCACTGTAGACAAGATGACAAGATGGATGTGTTTTAGGGGCTGGGAGAATTATTGCTGCTATGACTATTTTTTTCAGTATAAAACAGTGACTTCAGGAGAAATGGTACAGAATGCATATGAGATTAAACAATGGTAAATTTACAAAATTTATAATTCTGACAAATACGGGAAATTCCGTGCTGTTAATGAAGGCAGATTTAATATGGCAGTATTGCTGATGAAAGGCAGACTTAATTGCCATGGATAGCATTACATGCTTTATTAAAACTCTCCTTTCTGCACTAGTCTACTCCTTCAAGTTTAGTTTTACGTGGATGCATATAAAAGTAAGATTACCTTAATATGTTTCAGGATTCTGAAAGCTTTGGGAGAGAAATTACTGTTACTCCCCTGAAAAGAATGTATATTATCAGAGGTATTCTTTAAATTCTACCCAAGATTCAGAGATCAAATATACACATATTTTCTGATACCAAGTGTGAGCTTCTCATTTAGTGTTGGGAAGAAAATAAGATTTTTATCTTGATGGGAAAAACCCAAGTCCCAGCACCTATTATCTAATTCTCTTCAGTGAGTGCCTGTTGTGTCAAATTACCCATGGTGTGTTACTTTTTTTTTTTTTTTTTTCCTCTCTGTGACCTGAATCTCTCAAAACTTTGTGACAGCAGGGGATTGTCACCTCATTAAACTTTTGTATGGCTTTGGAGCCAGGACAGTCAGTGTTTGAGAACAAATGAGTCTGAGCATCAGAAGAATGTTTTGTGCCTGTGTAGAGTCCCAGTTCATAACTGCCAAGTTTAGGCAACTGCTTATCTTTGGGCTATTCTTAACCTCAGCAAACATGTATTGCAAATATTTCCAGCATGTCTAACCTTGCTGTAAGAGTTCAGTCTAGAGTACAACTTAGGAAAAAAAAAGGAAAATTCCATCATAATTTTGTGACCATCAAGTTTTGAAACATCAGAAATATCAGTCTTAACTGTTGGAAGCTATAGTATAAAAAAGTGCGTTTAGTATTGGCAGTGAGTGCAGAAAAAAAGTAACTGGCCTTAATAGACTTCAAAACCACTTAATATTGTACTTACATAACCCATGTCTAGAGAATAATGTTAAATGTGATTTAAGGCTAAGATACATCTCTGTTTCACTTACAGTCTTCACATAACCTGCTTGCTTTCTTTTCTCTTGTAGTAACAATGTTGATTTCTACATCTCTTATGTTTCTGTTCTCCTTTTCTGCTCTGTTTTGCTTTTGACTTGTGATTGTACGGAGCTGTATCCACTGAGTTGCTAATTAAATATAAATCTTTGAACACTGCTAATAGTGGTTTAATTCAGGCAGCATTCATCTAAACACTTGGACTGAAACAGTGGTTCAGAGTGATAAATTAGAAAGCAGTCCCAATTGCAGCATGATTGTTTGTGACTGTTGTTTTTAAATATGTAATTGGATTTACTTGGCTAATCTACTGATACAGTTACTGTGTTGAATTCTTGAGGTTTCAGGGTGCTTCGGAGCTAGGACCTAGTCCTATTTACATTTGCAAGAGAAGAGACAGGTTTTTATCTGGGACAGTACTACAAAACCTGTTACCTCTGTGTGATGTATTTGGTGGTGTTTTCACTGTCATTTCTCCCTTTGATACACCTCCTGCCCTAGTTCAAATGCAATTTGGGCATTTATGAAAAGGTTTTGTGCACCAAGTTTCTTGCTGGTTTTGGCTGTTGCCTTGATCACCTTTGCCAGTAGATGTCTGAGGGTATGAAACTTTCCTCCTTAAAAACATCCATGAGGGAGGAGAGTTACTGTTTTTATTTTTCAGGCTAGTGTGGTCTGTTACCTTAAACTGTTACAAGAAAATAAATATGACATACTAAAGGTTACTGCTTGCGGAGAGCTGAGATTCTGGTTTGCTCTCCAACCAGGAGTGCAGTGCAGAAACCAAATAGCTGAAGTAATTTTTCAAACACAGCTTAATATAAGGTATGTTCTGATGAGTTGCCTACTGTACTTTCGTAACTGTACTTTTCATGAGCTGTAAAGTTTTTTATGGTTCTCATATCCTAGAGCTGTAATATTTTGGAAATTGATTACTGATTCTTTGGATGCTCTTTTCTTTTCCTTTCTGCTGTTCCAGAAAATAACTTGTGCTGTTTTAGTTGAGGCTGGGGGGGGGATCACAGATGTGTGGCTTTTGCTGGTCTGAATTGTGAGGTCCAAAGGCACCATTTCTGTTCAATGCTCTTTAGCATTCCTAAAGCTGAGTCTTTTGGATGGCACCTTCCAATTTGTGGTGCTCTGTCAGGGTAGTAGTGCTCATGAGCTTTGGGCTCCATCTATTCTTGTACCATTGCTTCAGAAGGCAGCCTCATGTAATTTTGAAGCTCACCTTCATTTGAGCAGGAGATTGGACTAGATGGAAGCCAAAGGACCCTTCCAGTCTATTTTTTTTCCCTGTTATTTTGTGATTCATAACACCTGTATTAACTAAGTGGTTTTGAAGTCTTACATTTTACCTACCTATTTTCATTCCTTTTTTCATTTTATTGGACTTCCCGTGTTACTATTTGTTCCCTTATGTTGAGTGCAGAAACTTTCAATTCTCTTACTTGTAAAACCTACAGCAAGACACATTTGGTCAATTAAGAACTGCCCATCAGTGTTCTTCCCTGTGCATCCTGGCAAAGGATTTCCAGAGATTTTTCTCATGAAGAAAACTCACTGCCTGCTTTACTTTTTGTGAAGTAGAGAGTAGAAAGAACTCGAGTACTTCAGGAAAGCTAAGATTATTCAGTGAAATAGTTGAATAAAACTTTGCTTTGATAATTTAAAAGTATACATTTCAGTTTGATCAGATAACTTGTGGAGTCTACATGCTGTATTGAAATTGCCATACTAGACAACTCCAGGTTGGCACAGTAACAAAAGATTCAGACTCTTGTATCAAATCCTGCTATGACAGCTGATTCTGTATTAAATTTGGAAGAGTAGGTTGCATAAAGTACCTGTTTTTCATTGAGTTCACAATATTGCAGGCACATCTTTTTCTGTGAAATACTATGTTCCAGTGCAGGTGTAGGTAAGTCAGTGAGAGAGCAGTAAGAGAGAAGGTCGAAGTGGAGGAGGGGGGAAAAAGAAATCAAGGCTTGATCCTTTTTTTTTTTTTTTTGTGATTACCTTTGCTGTTTCTTCAGTCACTTGAGTTTCTGGACATACGGATCTTCATGTGAGTTGGAGTGATTGTTTGAGGTGAATCCAGATTTTTTTTGATGGTGTTGTTTTGTCTTACAAGCTTTCACGCTGCTGGGCTAAGAAAACTAACAATAGTTTCCATTAATGCTTGACCTGGCAATGTGTATGTTCTGCCTGCTCCGAGGGAAGGCCAGTGTTACTAACAAAACAGTGCTGACATCACTTTTATACTAGTGATGCTTTTGGCAGTTGAAGAACAAGCCTGTGCCATGTTGGCTGATGCTCTGTTAAAACAAACAAACAGAAAAAAACCAAGGAAGGAAAAAACCAAACAACAATACCTTCAAGTGTTTTGTGTGTTCATAAAAAGGAAAAACACTAAGCTGCATGTTCATCAACACTGAAAATGGTTGCACAGGGGAGTAAGCTTCACATTTTTCATAAAGAAATGCTAAAAAAACCCCAGAAAACCCGATTTTTAAATGTATTCTAGCAGTAAAAAGTCTTGAAAATTAAGATTCTAAAATCTGTGTTCTGAAATAAAACCTCGCTTGTGTGCACTGTGTTCCATACCCATACTTGTGTATATTTTCTTAAGCTAGGTCCAGCAAGGGCTTGTTTCTTGTATCCCTGGGAACAGTGGCAGGATTTGAGTGCACGGCATCTCACTGATTTAGTATTTGCTCACAGGTAACCACCAGCTACCAAATTTTGACTGGGTTGGAGGTGAGAGTATGAGGACCCTTTGGCAGCTTCTGCTAAAACAACTCTTTGGGTTGTTTTTATTTCCTGTCATATGCTGTGAGACTGGCCCAAAGGATAAGAGTCCTTTCTCAATAAAGCTGCAATGCAGTGGGCATGCATTTTTTGTGGACTGGCTAATGACCTAGCAATAGAAAAATAAATTTGGGGGAGTTTTCAGGAAAACGTAAGAGTTTGGTAATCTAATTGACAAAAGGATTGCTTCAGTCTGAGAAATGTCAATGGTTTACTGTGAGGGGAAAGAGAAGGTTTTTAAATATAGTGTCAATTTAGTGTTTGGAAAGGAAAACAAAAAAAAAGTAGGTGTCTTATTTATACATTATGCCACGATAAATTGAAATTGTAATCTTTCCCCTTTCTCCTGAAATGTGGATTTTCTGGAGTGACATCAGTATCTTGCTACCTTTGCCTGTGGCTTTTTTGCTGATGAGAGGACTGAGGGGAGGGGAGCATGTTACTATAGCTTGACTTGAATTGGCAAGTGTGGCGTACTGCAGCCTGTCTGCTGTGGTGTTTTGCAGGTTACTCTCCCAAGAAAAACATGGTGTGCTCAGTCTGATTCAGATCACTGTCTCTTTCTGCCTTCATTCATTAGCATGTTCCAGCAATCAAAGCTGTGCTGGCTTCCTGTATGTGCAGCACCAGGGAGATTTTTCTGGACTTCTCCTGTGTACACACAGCCTTAAATATTTGGTAGGAGGGAAAAACCAACAGAGGTTTTGGCTCCAAGGTCTTTTTAGACCTGAAAGTGTAGTGAGTGACTGGTGGATGCCCTGGGGAAGAGGCTAGTAATGGTAGTGGGGTTGGTATAGAGTTCTGGAGGCAGCTCTTTCTCAGGGCAGTCAGAGAAATGAGTTGCTGGTGGGGGCATGTGCCAGGGTAAAGGTTCCTTTTCTCAGAATTTTGGTCACAGGAACTCTGTCCCTGTGAGTTTTCCCTTGGCAGTCTCTCTATGCAATGGGACTGTTGGAACAGAAGGCTGCTAGGTGGGGATGTATAAACCGGTGTGTGGCCCGGGCCTAGGGTGATGCAGTAGCTGGGGATAGATGTGCCCAGCAAGCCGTGGTTTCCCATATCCGGCTGTGCTCCACCGGCATCCACAGAACTGCCTTTCGCTGTCAGTCGGGTTTTGTCCGTTCTGATGCTCTTATTTATATACCCAGTCTCTGTGCAAAGCCGAGATATTCCTGTGCCAGCACACTTAGCCGTTATCGCTGTGGGTGAAGGCCAGATAGCCGAGTCGTTGTGCCTCCGTTCTCAGGCTGTTTTCCGGGAGATAAAGCCGTTTTCTGTAGGGAGGAAGGTGGGGGAGCCCGGACCGCTGCGTGCCGTTCTGCGTGCGTGTCTCACGGTTCGTGTGTGTAGTTATTTATCTGCAGCAGGTGTGCGGCGGCGCCGAGCGCGGCTCGGGGAGGGTCCCTGGGCCGGGGCCCTGCGGCAGCGGCGCCCGGGCCCGCAGCGCTCCCTGGCGGCCGCAGCGAGGCGGTGCCGCCTTCCGGCCGCCCGTGCGGGCTCTGCCCGCGGCTCGGCGGCTCCGGCAGGGATGGGATGTTTCCCCGCCCGGCCGCGTCCCTGTGCGGGCTGGGCGGGAGAGCCGTACCGCAGGGCGCGGCGGAGCGGGGCGGCGACAGCGCGGGCGCGGCCGCCAGGTGGCGCGGCTGAGCCACCGCCGCCGCCTCTCCATCCCTGCCCTGCGCCCGGAAATAACCGGTCCCGGCGGCGCGGGCACCTGCGGGGAGCGGCCTCTGCTGCTCCGAGCTGTGTCCAGCTAATTCCTGAAACAACCGGGAGCGGCCTCTGCTGCTCCGAGCTGTGTCCAGCTAATTCCTGAAACAACCGGGAGCGGCCTCTGCTGCTCCGAGCTGTGTCCAGCTAATTCCTGAAACAACCGGGAGCAGCCTCTGCTGCTCCGAGCTGTGTCCAGCTAATTCCTGAAATAACCGGGAGCGGCCTCTGCTGCTCCGAGCTGTGTCCAGCTAATTCCTGAAACAACCGGGAGCGGCCTCTGCTGCTCCGAGCTGTGTCCAGCTAATTCCTGAAACAACCGGGAGCGGCCTCTGCTGCTCCGAGCTGTGTCCAGCTAATTCCTGAAATAACCGGGAGCAGCCTCTGCTGCTCCGAGCTGTGTCCAGCTAATTCCTGAAATAACCGGGAGCAGCCTCTGCTGCTCCGAGCTGTGTCCAGCTAATTCCTGAGATAACCGGTCCCGGCGGCGCGGGCACTGTTAATTGTGCCGAGTTAATGAGCACAGGGGAAGCGACTCGTGTCTGTGCGTCGGAAGTGAAGCCGAATCCACAACTGGCCTAACTAACGGTGGTTAAGATTAGAGGGGAGTGGGACCGGCAAGGGGCTGTGATGCCCCACAAGAATGCAGATACTGTTTGTACGTGACAGTTGTGAAATGAACTCAGGAAGTTAGGCAGAGCTTTATATTGACCTTATATATGGGTTTCTCGGGAGGACAGGGTTGATGGAAGTAGTTAATAGCATTAAGGTTACTTTTTGCATGTATGTATCATGGTTACTATTCCTCTTTCTTCCAGACTGATTCTGCAGAGACCTGGTCTGGTATTTCCTATTTAAATTTCACCTCGATTCAGCTTTTAACTTAAAAGATGTTAAGAGCTAGACTTCTGGGCAAAGTTGTCAGTAGGGGCTTGCCTGACTTGTGTGTCTGACCAGAGAAGCATCTGCCTCTCCAAGCCCATGGACCCCAAAATGAGGGAAGCATCAAGGGAAGAAAAGGCAGAAAAAGCTTTAAAGCTGCTGGAGCAGGGTAGTGTTCAGCTGTTTCTGCAGTGTCAGCAGTGTGGTGTATTAGAATAAATTTTGCTCAGATGTGATATTCTCAAGGTATCCCTAATTACTGCAGTGGTCGAATAACTCCCAAATGGGATGAAGCTTGTGAGAAAAATAATGAATGGTCTAGACCTGTATTTACACTTTATGGCTTTCTTGTTTGAATTCCCAGTAATAAAAAAGGGAGGCTTTTCTGTCATAGTGTGGCTGTTACAGATAATTCCACATATAAAGAGCCCTCCGGGGGCAAGGTTGGTGCTGATAACATTGAGCCTTTCTGCACTGAGAGTGAAGAATTTCTGGTTATGCAAGAAAGCATTATGCATTTTTAATTTCTCTTTTTGGGCACAGTGTCCTGTATGGGAAGCTTAAGAATCTGTGTCACTGCTTTGCTTTTCTCCAAGCATTACATTAGGCATGTGGCCACAGGATGGCTTCTTGTCGTTTGGGGAAATTTTGTTTGGTTTGTGATTTTTTTTTTTTAAGCTGCATTTGTATTTTAGATACCTACTTGCAGTGCTGATATTAGTGGCAACTTCATCTTGCTCTAAGTTGGTACAAATCTAAAATAAATCAGAGAAGTGGTTTTTGAAAAAATGGATCATTTGTCTTTTATACTTGTATGGAAATTAGTGTTTTGTAGGCTGTTAAATTATTATACAGTAGGGGCTTTGAAGAAAAAAATAGGCACCTAACTGGTGAAAGGAGTTTCAAACCAGTGTGAGTAGCCACTTGCTTTAAAAACAAAATCTGGAATACCTTTTAATCCTAGTAAAAACTTTCTTTAATGGACAAGTGGCAATTTGAGACTAAAAACTGTCTAATTTTCTCTTAATTCACAGTGGCAAGAGTTGGGATAAATGCTAAACTAGCAATAAGATGATAATGTTCCAGTTTCTTAAGGTACCTTCTGCCATGTAATTGAGCAAACATTCAAATCTTAAAAATCCAATTTTTTTCATTTGCAATGGGAGCTGCTAGATATTGAGCAGTCTTTTTGAGTTGTTGATAAATGTAAAAGTATCTGAAGCTAAAATTATTTTAAGGTTAATCTATGCTGCTTAGGATAATATATAATGATTTCTCATTTAAGTTTTTTTTTTTTTTCTTTAAATCTTATTGTCTCTGGCTTTCCTAAAGGTGCCAGATTGACATTTTTGTGTGTGCCGTAGATCTCAGCTTTCCTTACAGTATGGTGTGCTAGAAGACTCTGCATTCTTTGAGGCATCTGCAGCTCAGATTAATTCTGTATGCTTGGTATCCATTGCCTTCACCTTCTGCCCATCTTCTTATGTTTCCCTCATGTTTGGAACTTCATTGCCAACTATGTTTTCTGGGAATAGGGCAAAGGAGAACACCTGTAAGGTTTACTAGGTGTCAATTTGGTAAACCAAAGGGAAAAGTACCTGAAAGAATCGAGAAAAGAATACAGGAGAGGTGGGAACAGAGAAATGGATGGGCTCAAAAGCCAGCACAAAGCACAGGAATACACAAGGGGCTACTAAAATCCTTTCCAGTAAGGGTCTCAAGTTTGAGTAGCGTTGTAAAGTCATAGTACCGGTAGTTGCTCTACATAGTAGCTTTTAGCTACCAGAATTATTTTGTAATTTAGGGGGTTTTGTGTGCTTATGTTTAGTTTGTTTTATGAGCTTTCATTTTGGCTTATGCTCTCCACTGAAAAGTCTGCTTTGTAGGAGGGAAGGATATTTAAAGATGCTAACCTTAGTTCAGGATATTAATTCTGCTGTTTCTGTGATTAGTGGAGAAAAGGCAGTGACCTTGGGTGCTATGCTGTAGACATCTAACCTTGTCTATGCTAAAGTGAGCTTTAGAAACACCACTTGATATCCAATACGTGAATTACTGCCACTAAGCTTGTGAGCAGACCTTTTTTTTTAACTGCTCACTTACCTTGCAGGGTGCCTTTGAATGGTCCACACAGTCACATGTGATAAATCCATTACTCTAATAATACTTCTGAATAAAATAATTGGATAATGTTGTATCTGTGTCAATACCTCTCTCTTCTTAGGCACAAGCAATTCAATCACTTCTTGAGTGACCTTGAAATAAGAGATTTAATGTTAATTGTGCTTGCTTTTGTGTGTCTCTTAATATGATAAATTTGATTATAACTGAGGGTGTTTTTTTTCTTTTTTCTGCTGTCATCTCTGCCTGCCTGCTTCTCTTCATTGGAATGTGGTTCTTCAATTGTTCTGATAAACTTCTGACACAGGTAAATACCAGTCTGTTTGTATCTGTATTTACTGAGCAAGGCCTTTGCTTGGCAGTGTGCAATGAATCTTGAATCAGATATGCCATACAGCTGTAGACTGGGAAAGGGAAATGCTACTGCCATGATGTGCATCTTTAGAAAAGATAATTAGCCTGGAATATTTATTTCCTTATCTGCTGTTTCTATTCTTCCCTCACTTTTAACAACAGTAAAATAGATAGATATCCAGATAGAGAATAACAAAATTTTATATTTGCTTTTTGGTGGTATATATCCACTTTTGGTACTGTATATATATATCCACCTGCTTTTGGTGGTGTATATCCTGCCTGGTGTTTCCTGGGAGACCTTATGCTCATAATGGAGTTGGCGTGTGTGTAAGGAGGGGGAAAGCAGCCTAAAAAGAAAAAAATGTTTATAGTCTCACTCTTCCTACTCTGCCAGTCATTAGTTTCTGCCTTCACTTTTATATTGTTCATGTGGAGTAGCAGGTGGTAATTTTTGGTTTTCCTTCAGATCCAGTGAAAAGGGGAAGGCAAAAACATGTGGGCAGGATGAAGTAGGCAAACCTCTCGTGGTAGTTAGTTGGAGCCCATTGTGAAATACAGTAGTGGAATATGTGTAATGGAGTGAGAGTAAAGGAATGTTATTCAACTTGTCTTGTTAGCTGCATTTGTGCCTTTTATTACAACACTTAAAATTCAGCCTTTGTCAATGGAAGGCCTGTTGACCTGAATGCTGAGCAAGTTACTCTCATCTTTGGACTTAGCTCAGTATGTATGTACTGATAAGGATCCCTGCAAAGGTTTAATGGGATATTGAACTGTTCACCAGAGGGGAACAGTTTTGGTTTTGATTGGTTTGGGGTTTTTTTTCCTCCCCCCAGCTGCCTTGGAAAAAAAATGCCTCATTTTTTTTACTTGATAAATTGATATTCAGAAGCCAGAAGTACAGAGAGTCTTTAGAATATGTTTAGAACCCATCATCCTTGCAACTTCTGGTGCATTTGTCAGTGAACAATATGAGGTGTTAGCCAATATTAACTACAGCTGAAATGCACATAGGTCAATAAACTGGCGTTGCATCCATCCATCTGTCCTGCCCACTCAAAATGGCTGTGCTCTGAAGTGGAGTGAAAACAGCAGCATATTGTTCAGAGCTCACACGGGAATGCTGCTCTCCTAAAAAATCCTCACATGTGCAATGACCGAGTTAGTTGTGATTGTGGGTAGATGGATGGAGGCTGTGTTTTTGCTTTGAATGGTGCTTAACCAGCCTGCACTGAAGGGCAGCTGCTGTGCTGGCTACAGGGGCTGCTGGTGCATGGCTGAGCTGCAGTGCCCCTGGCAGGACATCCTGCATGCTGGAGGCGCTTTGGCGCATGGCTGCAAAAGGCAGGATAGCGCAGTTCAGGGCTGGATGTGTCATTTGGAAGGAGCTACCCTAACATTGTCACCTTAGCCCTTTCCAGAGGGGTAAGAGGAGCCATGTAAGGGTCCTGGCTAATATTACCGGTTTACTTCTGGTACTTGAGGTTAAAGCGTTTCTCTAGTACACTGTATTTGGAGCATGAACTAAAGAGAGAGTCGTCACAGGCTGGATGATTTTGCTCACGTACGTGGAAAAGGGAGCTTGAGTGTCTGAAGCTTTTGAATTTTTTCCCCCTTTTTCTTCCTCTTTTCTAAAAGTTGTCATCATAAGACAGTGATCCCGTGGCATTAGTTTATCAGTGGAAGTGCTGTTCTGCCAAGAGAAACTGCAGGGTTTTGGCAGCTGCTTGCTGTAGATTTAGTTTCTTGATTCTTCCCTTCCTATATTTCTTTTTTTTTCCCCGTAAAAAGTAACATTTCCAGAAATGCTCTTTCTGTTTTTCAGATGTTGTATTAAATGTACCAAAAAAGAAAGCCCATCTGCTGTTACTTTTCTTTTGGGTATTTTTAGCCAATAATTCCTTTATCCTCTTCACTCCCCCATGCAGTTCCTGACCCTTCTCTCTTTAATGCTTTGCTCTCCTGTTTGACTTGCCCTGGTTACTTTTTCTTCCTCTTTCTTCCCTGCTTCCACTTGCCTTTTTATTTTGAATCTTTGCTTCTTACTATTACAGCTGTCTTTAGTTCACCAACATGTTTTTCTAGTTTCCAAATGTGTAGTTTGATGGTTTTCTTGTGGTTCTGTTATTTAATATTTAATTTCATTATAAATATATGTTTCAGTCTCAATTGTAGTTTATATAAAAATAATATTTCTTCCTCTGAGTTGCAGTGATACTCTTCCAAGTGCTTATTTTGGTCTCCTAAATAACCTTCATAGCTTTTTGCTCACCTGATTACAGCAATTCAGTTCAAGAAAATCACTGATAATTACTGGCTATGGAACTGATGTCTCAGTTTCTGGCTTGAGGGGCATTTCAGCACATCTGAAATGTTGTCATATACTGTGCTTCTGACTGATAAGGGAAGAAGTGAACATATTGTCAGAAGGTCTCTGAAGAAAATGCTTTGTCAGAAGCAGCTAATTTCAGAAATGCTGGCTGTTGTTACATAGGCAGATAAGAAAATTGAAGGTGATGACTTTCAGTTTTTTCTGAAATAAATATTGGCAAAGGAAGTCAGTTTAGAAGTATATGAAATAGACACAGTGTAAGAGTTAAATGTTCACAGTAAAAATAATGAAGTATTGGACTAGTGCTGTCTTCCAATGCCTGCTAAAGGAGCTAATGTTAGGATGTTGTTGCTTGAACTAATGTCGCTTAATCATTCCTGGTGGGCCACTGATGGGATTCATTACAGGAGAATACCTATGTGGTGTCAGTGTCTCAGAGTGGCAAGGTATTTATTTTGCCACCTGTGGTGTTACTTCGTTGATGCTGTTTCCCTGTCAAATCTCTTTAAGCATTTCAGTAGGTTTCACAGCATGATGGAAGTAATTTGTACAAGAACAGGTAACACACAGAACACTTGTCAGACTGTAAAGTTTTCGTTTCAGCAGCAATCTGTACCCTTCTTTCTTGTACATGCACAGCACTCACCTTGTGCTGCTCATGAAAGGTCCTGGGGTGGTCCTCTTGGGAAGCAATGTGTTAATGGAGGGTTTTATTCTGGTTTAAACATCAGAGAATCACTTTTTAGCTAGATCTTGCCTTGCAGAATTTCTGGCCTAATTGAAGGAAAAGAGGCAGGATAACAGTGTGTTTTTCCTTCCGTGGGAAAATACATGACATGGCAGAGAGAACCCCAGTCCATCCAGTCTCTGCAGCTTGCTTACAGCAGTGAGGGTCATGTTAAAACTGCTGTGCTCACAATACAGAAAGGGCTTGGTTACTCCTGTATGAATTGGTGCTTTTGTAGTGTCTCAGAGGTGATGTTCTGCTTGCCTCCTTTTGTAAGCAGGCTGACTTGTTAAAAATAAGACAGTAACCTTATGGTTCCCAAAGCTTATTGGGCCTGAGCTGCTGCTTGAGTACAGGCTGCTCTCTGAAACCTGATATAAAGGAAGAATTTTTAACTCTACAGTTTTCTTCCCCCAGATTTTCCTATCTTGATAATGGTTATAACTACATTATTCTAAATCTTTGATTTGCTCCTTTAATATGGATGTCACCAAATGCTCAAGGAATGTCTGCTGTAATTTAGTTTCATAAAGCTCCAGTATTACTGAGGAAGAATATCATAAGCATAGCTTTAACTGGTTCCTGTTAGCTCACACCTAGTAATGAGTCTCAGTTTGGAGGTTTGGGCAGGACAGAAATTTAGTCTGCAATTTTCCTGTGGAGTTTTTGGATGGCCCTTTTCAATAGGAAGCTCTGAGTCTTTCTTCATGGTGCATTTGTCTGTCAAAACTGAGGCTCCATTTCATGGATTGTACAACTGGCAACTACAACTTCATAGTATTCTCAAGTTCTCTCTTGTATGCTTATGTTAAATGCTGACATGTTTTGGGGGGGCAGGGTTCCTTCCCCTCCAGTCTGGCTGAATTTCTGCAGATCCTTAATTTTTATTTTTGCATTCAGTTGATGTAACATGCAAAATAAATTGTCAATTCCTTGCAGCAAAAAATGCTGAGCTGTTGTTAGGTGCTGTGCCAGCATGTTCATCATCAGGCTTCTTGTTAATCAGAGATTCTGCTGGTTTGTGTTTCACAGGTAGTGCAGCAAAGGAAAGGAGCACTCACCTTAGACTAGGATAGCAAAGCACAGCCAGGGTAGAGACATGCCTTACTTGTAGAAGTGGAAGAGATACTGGGCTTGTCCCCTGTAGGCTTAATCTGATTTTACTCATTTCCATTGTACAAAAAGCAGTAACCAGTAACTATTCTAACTAGCAGTGTGTGTTCAGTATCAATTCTAACAGTTGCATAGTTTGAATATGCTTTGATGACATTTGCTCTTCTGTATGATTAAATGACAGAAGTTCAGTGACTTTCAGTTAGCGGAATGCAAAGCACTCACTTGCAGATGGCTCACTGTAGTTTTTGGAGGAGAAGACTGACTCCTGCAGCTGCTCCTTCATGCTTGTGCTGGCTTCCAGGTGTTTCTAATGTGTGTTCTTAAATCAGGACTGCTTTTGAGATTCAAAATCATATCTCTTTAGAAGCCAGGGTGATTGATGCTTCATATTTGATAATTTTAAAAATTCTCTTCCCTGGGTAATTAACTCCAAATTAACCAGACAGAATTTTATGAAAACTTCAGAACTATGTGATATAAGTAATTTCTTGAAAGGAAAATAAATGGACCAGTTTGAAAAAAATTCTCTTGCATCATTAAACACCATGTTATTTCTTGTGCAGGAACTCCTCAAGCTGCTGGTTGCTGGAGGGTTGGAGGATACTATAGGAAAATTGCATTTATCTGCTTGCCTTTTTGGTTTCTCACCTAAATACCTGCCTCGGGTCATGCCTAGAAGTGGCTCCCAGGCTAAATAGATGTTTGTCATGGTTTGACACTGGCACAATGCCAGTGCCTCCCATGAAAATGCAATTTCTCAACTGAATGCTGTGAAATGCGATCGAGAACAGAGCAAAGCAGGCCCAAGCTTAATAATAAGGAAAAAACTTTATTAAACTACTACCACTATGCTACTATAAAAGGGGGGGGAAAGAAGAAAGAAACACACACAATTCAAAATGAAAACCTTTCAAAGCATTCTTCTTCTCACCACCCAACTCCAACAAACCACAGTGAGAGACAATCTGGACCCTAATCAGGTTTCTACTCTCCAGATAATCAACACCCAGTCTATCTGCAGGGAGAGAGGAGTCTCTCTTGTGCCACAGACCCCCTAAGAAACACAGCTGCTACACCCTGTGCTTCTATGTCACCACATGGCACCGCCCGGAGAAAAAGTTTGCCAGTGGTGACCCTCTCCTTTCCATGCACGGTGCTCTCACCACCAATGCATGGATGGACAGACTGCTTTTAGGATTTTTTTTTCTTTCAAGGATGCCCTGCCAAGAGGGGAAAAAACAACAGTTCAGTTTTTCATTTTTGGGACCAACAGTCCCCCCCCATTTTCTCTTGGGGCCGAGGATCCAAGAACAGAGATCTTCTTCTCTTCTTCTTCTCTGAAGACAGGGGGCACCACCACAAACTTCCTTAACTTTTCCCTGTTCGCTCCACTTCTGTCTTTTCCCAGCTGAAGCAGGTCTCTTGGCTCACCAGCATCTTCTTAAAATACAGTCTCTTTTGGAGGAGAAGATCAGTTCAATCTGTGGCTATTAAGAAAAAGTCTAGCTAAACAGCCACTCTATCATCTCCTCCCACTTAGAATTTTTCTTTCTAACATCCCGGGTCCCAGGCTGTTTCTCTTTCTCCTTTTTTCAAACCAAGGAGGAGAAAAATTTCACAAAGCTTTTATTTCTCAGGAAGGGTTAAAAGTCTCAACTCCCAGAGATGGCTCGCTGCCCAGGCTCCAGCTCCCACAGCCCGGCTGGGCACCTTGCGGCCCCCCCCGCTCTTCTCCTTCCCTGCGGTGAACTGCTGATAAAACCACCGCCGTCTCTTTTTTTTCTCTTGGGAGAGAGAGAGACTCTGGGGGGAATGGAGACATCCCAGATTTTGTCCACCCTTCCATCTGCAGGGGGCCAACCCGAGTTCCGGTCCCTCCACCCTTGGGCCTATCTCGGAAGGCCACATGGCTTCTCCCCTCCCCCACCCAGCTCGTCGCTGGGCAGGGGAGAGTCCTGCACTGACCGCTGACCGGAACCCAAGAGAGCAAGTTCTCCTGGGAATTCTGCTTTTAACCCCTCTGTGTTCTCAGAGGCGTGTCCACCTTCAATTGGTCAATGTCCAAATTGACTTCTTCCTTCCGGAAAAATTCTTTTTCCGTGTCAAACCACGACAATGTTTCAGTCCAGTGAGATCTTCTCCATATATGTTTCTTGCTCTTTCACACAGGAAGGAGCTGCTTTTCAGCAATATATGTAGGGGTACCAAGATGAAAATAAAAACGGAGTGTAAACTAACAGACTAAACATGTGCAACTGTAGTGCTTATCTCTGTGTAACTGAAAGCCATACCTTTGGTATCACTTGGTGATGACTATGAGAGATGTATAAGAAAATTCCTCAGTTGTTCAATTAGGATGTTAATAGCTAAAGACTTTTTTTTTAATTGCTTAATGATGGACTGAAAGCTATCTTCTCTAACTGCACTTCATTATAGTCATTCAAAATACAGATTGTAAAAATACAGCAGTGATTTTTGCTGCTAGCATTTGGGAATGAGATACTTTCTAATTTGTTGTCCATGTTCTTGTCTTTCACTTCAGTGCTTCAGTTTTCAATGCAGTGCTTTGGTTTTCAATACAGTGCAGATGTCTTTTTACAGGTTTTTTTGTGCTTTTTACCATTTCTTGTCATTAAGACTATTTCCTTTGATATTCTGGCATACGTTGCTTTACTCATGGGTTCTAATATTTTCTGAAGCCAGTTTTTGTTTTTGTGTGCTGCTGTTGCTGGCTAGCAGCCTTGCGAAATCCTATGCCAAAGCACTCCATAAAGATTGATTTAAAATAGGAGAGTGCTAGGTAACAGGGCATTAAAAATCCTGTAGGTTAGGATGCAGCTGATATATGGGATCTCTCCCATAACAGTAAGCACTGTAACTTCATATAAAGGTTTCTTTGCTGTACTTGTATTTTTTTTTAACCTCTAAATATCCTAAGGGTTGCATGTTTGTAACTTTAAAGTCTCCAGAAGAACTTGAATATCTGGTATATGTTATGCTTTATCAAGCATTCATAGGCACATCCGAATTTTAAACTTATTCTTAGTTTGTTGCATCATGTCAAAATTGATGCTTGTTACCATAGGTTGCTTTATGTCTGTAGTCTAAAGGCTGGCTTTATTTTCTACTTCTTATGGTGAAGTCAGCATTATTCAAACCGTGTCTGAAGTCCTCTATAGAACGTGGAAAGTGAACCTACTAAATGTTTACCCCATGGAATTATGGCAGCTCAATCAGTGATGTGTAACACGCTGAGGAATGTGGACTGTAGTGCTACACTTTATTCGGACTGACATTAACAGTAAATTCTGCTGGATGAATGCCAGATTCATTCACTTACAGGTTAGATTTAAACTTGGGCTGATGTATTTTTTAATTTAATTTTTTTTTTAAAGCAAAACTGTCAAGGAGTACCACAAATCAAGAATCTTGAAATAGGCTCCCTCTTTCCCTTTGGACATAGGAGCTATGGGTTGGGGAGAACTTAGGTACCCTGATGCTCTCATGCATGAAATCTTGTTTTTTGTTTCATTAAAGGTTAAAATTTGCCTGTATCTGACATTCTCATGCACCCAGAGTGATAATTCATCTGTGCACAATCTGTCACTTTATATAAGAGCCAGGATAGTTCTGGACAAAGGAAGGAAAGCATAGCTTGATGCTGAATTCCTGAATGTGACAGGAGAAGAACGAAGATAGTTGTACTTCAGGCATTTTTCAGTTGCAGCTAGAGGCTATTTTTCGAAGCAATAAAAATATTCAATCTCTTAGATAATCCAGTTGTTTTACAATTTCTTTGTGCTTTCTATTACCTATAAGTTGTTGACTCACATATGACTGAGTAATGCTTTTAATTACTTGAATGCACTGGAACGGACTTTGTCAAATTTATGGGAAATGCTTATGAAAAAAATCACGTAGTTGTCAGAATACCTGCCTCTGAAGCAGTTGTGTTTTCACTTTAATTTGTTTTCAGACTGGTAACTGACAAAGCATATCCTTTGCTGTCCTTTGTGAAGGTGAGAAGTGGAATTGATATAGATTCCTCTGCAATACAACCACCCCCCACATAAAATGTTGATTCATTTGAATCAGATGCTTCTAGATCAGTGGTATAGAAATAATTTTCCTTGACGTAGCTGAAGAAGTATCATCAAATGATGTCTGTGAGTGTTGCCTTATTGTAAAGTCATCACCAGAACTGGGGCTGAAGCATGAGGAAAGTTGATTGGTCTTCCCAGGGGTGGAGCTAGCTGTGGCTTTTCTGTGTGGGCCCAGCAGTGAACTTGCTGCTTTGCAAAACGGAGCAGCTGCTATATGCTACAGTCCCGCATCATACATGCTTGGGTGTGTATATATTTGCTTTTCAGTTTCAAACTGACTCTGATGTAGCTTCTTCCAATAAGCAGAGCAAATTACAAGAATTTTAGCAGACATTCATCAGAAGGATACTGCAAAAATAATATTTGCAGTAGTATCTTTTTATTTGTGTGTGGATGTGTGTTGATAGTACAGTTATTAATCTTCAATAAATTTTATCCAGTGCTTAGACTTGTATCTCTTAAGAAATTCCTTTTGCCCCCCATGTAATCTAACATTCAGTGATCTTTCTGGCTATATGGGAAACCCAGATTTGAGTCAGAAGAGCTTTGGAGCTGAGTGGTGTATTAGTCAGATGTGCACAACTTTCTGGACCCTGTTTTTAACTCTCATGATAGCTGCTAGCATGATGGAGCTCCTGTTCAGTGGGCATCTTAGAACAGGAAAGGAGAAACTAAAGACTGGAAAGCTTAATGTCACTGCTTTCATCCCTTTCCCACTCCAACGTATGTCAGTGTGCATTCATAGTTTCAGGCATCCTGGAAGACACCTGTGACCAGTGGCACATACTGTATGCACAGTAGGTATGGAGAAAGATTGTTCTCCTATGTGGTGTCAACTGTGCAGCTTTACAGGCGACAGAGATGGCAAGAAGACAGCAGTGTTAGGGGAATGGCATCTTAAAATCTATCAGCTCTCTTGGTGCAGTTCTGTGGGACACAGACCTAGCTAAGCCTGACTGCCTCGGCTTAGCATATCTGATATATGGAATTGTGTAACTAGCACAATTCATTAGGAGTTATTGCTGTACCAAGTCTCCATCTCTGGAAGGATATATAAGGATGCTGCTCAGTAAAATTTCTGTTTTGTTTCAGCTTTTTGGCATTGGTTTTGAACATTCTTCTAGTCAGCTTGGTACTTCAGCTCTTTAAAATAAGCAAGATTCCATGCTATAAGTAATATTTCGTTTTGAGTACTGATGTTACTCAATAATATTGGGTCAGACTTTCTCAGTAGTTGTTTATTGGTGTGATTGCTGTTTCCTTTGTTCCTTGTTTATTTTCCATTGAAGCCCGTTGACTTTGATTCACCTCTCTCTTGTAAGTGGTTGTAGCCACTTGAAGCTTTCAAGAGGAGCTCTGCTTTCAGAGTAAACATCCCTCTTTTAGGGCTGTTATATCAGTCTGCCTCTACTCCAAGGACCAAGATCCAGGCATACAACTGCTCCACCATCTGAGTGGTCCCACCTCTGTGCCTTGTCAGTGGGAGTGAGAGGAGAATGCTAAAATCAGCCTTGACTGTTACCCATTCCCATGCTGTGCTGAGAGAGATGGACTTGATATAATAAGAGAAACATTTATTGTAAAGTGTAACTTGTCGGCTTCAACTCCTTGGTATGTCTTAAAAGGAACATTATGCTCTGTCCTTGTAAGACAGGCATACAAGGATCTGAGAAGGCTGTTCAGAAATATTCTGCTCTCCTTCACAGTTAGTACATCTGAAGCTCCATTTAAATTTTCTGAATTTCCTCTAGGCTTTTGGAATGGGGAACTAATCCCACTGCACCCCTCATTTCCAAGGGAAAACAATTTGCATTTTTTCTTTTCTTTGCTTCCTCACCATCTCCTAAAGAAAATATTC
Organism: Taeniopygia guttata; assembly: GCF_048771995.1. NCBI lineage: Eukaryota > Metazoa > Chordata > Aves > Passeriformes > Estrildidae > Taeniopygia > Taeniopygia guttata. The sequence continues at coordinate 59,292,361 of NC_133024.1, read as the reverse complement.
CCTGTGTGTGATGGTAGACTTCTTAGTTCTAAGTAGTTGGTTTTAACACTCCCTTCCTCACCCAAGACAGACCCCTTTCTTTTTTATTGTGTAATACCTACTTCTTTTGCCATCAATCACCTCTTCACCACCTTGGCAAGGTACAGGAGAAGTGCAGGTAAATAATATATGGCTGTGCTCTGAGCCAGCTGACAGAGGGCAGGTTTAGATTAGATAACAGGAAGCAATTCTTTACAGTGAGAATGGTGAGACACTAGCACAGGAGGCCCAGAGAAGCTGTGGATGCCCTATCCCTGGCAGTGTTCAAGGTCAGGTTGGATGGGGTTTTGAGTGACCTGGTCTAGGGGAAAGTGTCCCTGCCCATCACAGGGTGATGGAACTAGATGGTCTTTAAGATCCCTTCCAACCCAGATCATTCTGTGATTCTAAGAACTTGTTCAGCCTTTCCATTTGGTTTCTTTCCACTGTATTCTTGCAAGGCAAAATCTACTTGAGGAGACACATCTGACATCACTTTAGCAGTCAGCAGTAAGCCCAAGTAACATTTGCTAGGTTGGGTTTCTGGTTTTGTCTCTGCATTTTTGTGGTCCTGGTCTGATGGAAGGATGTAACCATTGCCCATGTTCTCTGGTGTGGTGGGTGTTCCTGCACACATACTGCAAGTAGCTGGCTGTTTCTGTGGTGAGAATTCTCTCTCGCTCTGCAGCTTGCCTGTGGAGTAAGGAAGTTAATCTTCTTTGCTTCTGTACAGTGTACTGTGGGTAGTCAACTTATCTTCCTACTGAAAAGCATTCAACATGGTCAAGGAAGGAAAATGTTGAAGCGATGTTGGATAATGGTATCTATGCATATAGGCTCATCATTACATGGCAGAGAGTTACTACAGTGCACCAGAACCCTCCTCATGGCAGTCTGTGTTTCTGTGAGGAAGAATATGTAGTATTTGATTGAATTTTGGCTTGATACATGATGAATTGCTATCTTTATCTGACTAACTAGATATATGTCTTCAGCTTTCATCACTGGTTCTTTTTAAAGTAGCAGTGATGGACAGGATTTGTCTGTGTAAAGTATTTTCTGGCAAACAAGCTACTGTCACTTTTGTGTTTAATTAGAATTGCCATTAAGCCTTAGAACTTTGATTTGAGAAACAGTACAATTTGTGCTGCCTTTCTCTAAGCAGAATTAGCTATCTGTAGTGATTAATATGTGCTTCACAAAAAGTAGGAGCAAGTTGAATCAGCTTCAGAATTGACAAATTTGGCAGTGCTGAGAGAAGATGCATTTGTTTGAGATTTGAAAACGTAATCATGAAGATTTTAATCTCTTTTGATGCTTTATGTAACAGAACACCATGTGACCTCAGGATCTGTAGTGTCACTGTTTGCCCTTCTTGTTTTTCTTGATCATGACCAACCAGTATTAAACTCAGCAAACTTTGAATTGAAGCAAGTGGATAATCTTTAACGGGCAAGGCTTTGCAATTCTTAAAGTGCTGCAGAATTCAGGACCCGTAGCTAATAGTGGAATGCTAATGCTAATCTTACAGCCACCAAGGACTGAGAGGTATCTCTTCTGACCCTCCATCTGGGGGAAACTAATCAGCAGGTGCTAAATAGATACATCAATGAAAGTGGGATTTCTCCAGAAACAAGTGCCTGACCAAATAATCATGAAAGTGTTATTCTTGGAACTGGAACACCATCTGAAGAGGTACTTGTAAAGTTTTTTAATATGTAGATACTTGATTTACTTGTTTAATTTTGGGGGGAGGTTCCTTTATTCTGTTTGCAGAATAATGTTTAATACTTCTAAATCAAGATGCTTGGCACTTGTTGAAACTATTTCAAGCTAGGAACATCATACTGGTGGAGAGTACTGTCATGTAGAGTTGATTACTTATTCAGTGGAAATCTACATGCCTTGAAATATCTTTACTGCAGTATTTAAAATAATCCATATTATAAAACGTTTGCTCTTACAGTGTTTTTATTTATTTTTTTCAAAAAATGTTAGTCTAGTTATTACAAATCTTAAGTAATGTAATATTAAAAGAAAAGAGAATTTGAAAAAATAGGATTTGAAACTCATTATCAAGTAAGTTTGTATTAATTCAAATACTTTTCATATATAATATGCACTGTCTTCTGTACTGTCACATGATTAAAGAAAAGTTTAGTTAATCAGTCTTGTTAAATGTTTGGAGAGAACTGAAATACAGCTTAGTCTTCTGCAACCTCCTTTTCCATATTTACAGTGAAATATGAACTGCATGATTTTGATGTGGTTCTTTCTTGTGTTTAAAATAAATACCAAGTAACTTGGTGAATTGGAAGAATTATTTTGCTGAGTTAAAAATTCATGACAGTGAAGGGAAAAAATGCCCTGACTCTTCATGTTGCAGAGTTGTTTTTCTGTGTGCAGAAGGAAAATACCCATCTGTGGGAGGGAGCATGGAATTTGTTCCTATCTTCTGATCTCTGAACTGGTGCTTTTGTTATGCCACACCCTTAAAATTGAAACCCCTTGATCTTATATAAATGTTTACATATATCAACTAATATGTTTAACTTCATATTTTTGTCATGTTGTGTTTGTGGTATTGCCTGTGGAGAACAGCTTTCCTCTGTGAATGGTGTCGCTTTAAAGAATATAAAATTGTACATTGGAAAACTTCTTTTAAAAGCTCACTTTTAATTTTTTTCAGTAATTGAGTTTCTGAAAACACATTGAACTTTCAAATTAACAGTAAAATTAGAGTAAATTAATTGAATGCTTAAGGTAAGTATAATATTCTATAACAGCAATTGATATGTAATGGGAACAGTTATGTTATGTGTGAGCAGCACTTGTATACAGCAGTGATTGGTATCATGTATTACTGAACAAAGAAGGTAGTATTGAGGAGGTTGTGTCCTACCATCAAGCAAGCTGTTCCACAGAATGTATAATGAAAAACGTGTGGTGGAGTAAACATGTAATTTTCTTTAACTTTTTTGTGTTATTAAAAGGTTTTGTTGTGACTGACTTTTGCTGATACACACAGGAACATGATGTAGCACCTCTAGCCATAAACCAAAGTCTGCATCTGTTAGCATTATACAGAAAATGTGGATGGTTTCTCCCATAGTCTTACTCTGCAAGCTGCTTGCTATTTAGTTTTTATTTGCCTTTGTTTCCTCTAGTTTCTCTTGCAGAGATGCTGGTTTTTCTCCTGGTTATTGTTCAGTGAATTCAAGTTGGCTGCTTGTCCTGTCACCAAAAATAGCAAATGCTAAATGGCAATTGCAAATGGCAGCCTTTCTTGGCTAATATTCCTTGTAACTATGTTTTTTCTCAAAACTGACCCTGCTGGATGCACGGGTCAAATACAAAGAAGCATTTAGCCTTTTCTGGTGTAGATGCGAATTTGAGAGTGGGTGCAGTTGTGTGTGTCTTTCTGGAGGAAAGAGAAGCAATTCTGGGGTCAGGCATCTCATTTAAAACTTAGAGAATATAGATACAGTTGGGTGAATCTTTACCTTCTTGCAGTCCTTGGTCAAGGGCAATTTACAGCGTACTGAGAAGGACTTGTACTCTTAATAAAATTAAATACTTTATGCATGTGTTGCATTTTAAGGCTGCCAGAATGAAGTCCAAGATTCAGAGTTTATGCTCTAGAGCTCCACCAAGTTGTTTTGGAAAAGCAATCCCAAACATCTGTGTGCTGTTGGGGAGCTGTCTAGCACCAGACAACTGGAAATGGTGATTGTATAGATGTGCAGGAGCTCCAGCCTCGTGTGAAGTGCAGACTGCAGACAGGTGGCTGTGTCCACTTTGGATGTACACCATCATCTTTCCATATTCATACAGAGTGAATGGTGGTGTGGTATCCTCCATATTTCTTTTTGAAACTTGATTGGAAGAGCAGAAGATGTGAGTGGGGAGGGTGGGGAGAGATAAACAGAGGTCAGAAGATACTTCAGCCTTTGGTTGTGGCATAAACTGGAAGGAGGGAGCACTGGGTGTATCTGTTTATTCTTAGGATGGGTAAAGTGGGCTGTAGTTGGTTAAAATACATTGAAATATTGAAGGCAGGCATGAAAACATCTGTCTTGTTATATTTAGGTCATCCCTATCAGAACTTCAGTAATTTAAATTTGTTGAAAGCATACCTGAGTGATAGGCATCTAGTCTCTGACAGGTGGACTTAGCAGTGTTATGTTTTGCAGCTGGACTCAATGATCTTAAAGGTCTTTTCCAACCTAAATGATCCTATGATTTTGTGATATCAAGGGACAGAAAACTCACTGTATTTATGAGCTAATGTTCTTACTCTTTTTAAAAAAGAGGCTTTAATTCATCATTAGGCAAATACTAGGTAGTTGTACTCTAATACGAAGAAATAAAACAAAAGTCTAATAGCCTCTTAAACCTAGTGTTTTTTCTATTTAAAGGTAATTTTTCAATCAAGTCACATCTCAGTCCTCCCAAGGATTTAAAGGATCCTTTGAAGTACCTTGACATCTTTCAGTCTATCAGTACAAGTAAATTCGCCCAGCCTCAGAATCAGTTTAATGTTTCTGTTCTACCTGCTTCTGTTTATTGACAACTTGTTTTAAAATGCCTAGTTCTTCAGAAATAGAGCTGAAAATCAGTTTTGGGCAAACTAATTTGAGTCAAGAGCCTATCTGAGTGGGCAGCAGTGCTACCCTGTGACTCAAACATTCACTTACAAATATTTTTGTTTGTAATTGTCATGATTGTTTGTACCTGAGCTGCAGATTGATGTTACTGTCCACCTGGTGAGGGCCTCTATCAATTAGTAGCAGCTGGGAACAGTCAGAAAGGTATTCCCCTGTTCTGTACCTTGTGTGGAAGGAAGCATGCCTCCCTGGATGGGAGGTTGCCTCGTGTGGGTTTTGGGAGAGATCCTTCTGTCCTCTGTGCTTGGTGAACAGCAGTGGTTCCTTGGCTCTGTCAGGGAAGCTGGAAGAGGGGATTTAAATTGTGTTGCAGTAGGGATTTTCTCTCCTTCTGTATATTGAGAGTAGTGTAGCAGCTCAGAGTGTTGATGCTGTAGAAGAGTGGCTACTGGGCTAACACCCTGTGTAAGAATGAGGAAACGATTCCTGGGAGTTGTTTTGGACTCCATGCATTTCTAACTGGGTTACTCAGACTTCTGATACTGCAGTTACTTTGGTTTTGTTTTTGTGGGGATTGGGTTTTGTTTTGAATTGTTTTAAGCCACAGAGGTAAAAGGTGTCATTATGATGGTAGTGGTTTCTGAAGGATGAAGTAATTGTTTTTCAGAAGTGTTAGGTACCTGACATAATATATCCATGAGCCTTGGACCTTATATATACAAAAGAGGCTTGAACATCTAATTAAATGGTTTAGGTGGATATCCACCAAAAAACATGCATCAGCAGTTTTAGGGAGAGGACAGGAATGCTTCATAAACAGGGTGCCACTTGTAAATGTAGCCATCACTTCATAAAGACGATTACCCAGATACTGATTAAGTATGACATGATAGGCTGCAATCTTTCCTTTGCAAGTTGTGTATTAAAAGATAAAGAGAACATAGTCTGCTGTTTGCAGAATGTCTGGCTCAAGGGCAGCTAAATGTCAGTGGCATGTGCCCTGCATGGCCAGCATGGATCCAGCAGTCTCAAGGTACTTGCTGCTTTTAAGCTAGAAGATGATGTCCTGTGGAATATTAGAGCTTCTTACTGCCTGAGATTCCTTTGCAGGATCAGTAGGGTACTGAGAAAGGCTGGATCCCATTTGAAGGAGAACCAGGACTTCAGGATATACAGCCTTTTGTGGAAGACCTGGCCCCATGCCAGCTGTTTGCAGTCTCTGGCCTAGAAGGTGCTCCAGGGACATGTTCAAAATATGCTGAGCCAGCACACCTGTGTTCTCTTTCATTTGCAGTGTGGCAGGGTTTCAAGAACCAAGTGTTGTGTTGAAGTAGGCAATACATCCATAAAGCCACAAGGCAGTCGAGTCAAATTAAAATTTCGATCAATCTCTTCTTTAGGTAATTTTTAAGTTTTGCAGCACGCCTCATTTCATAGTTTTGCCTACTTTCCCAGGTACCTTGTATTCTATTTCATATCAGTATCACTTTACAGTTTATTCCTTCAGCAAGGAGAGTGTAAATGGAGATACTCTGGGATTTCTGCGATTGTGAGTCAGCAGGATTTGTGTCTCTTAAAACATTGAAGCTATGCCTGGATTAAGAAGCCTGGGAGTGCTTTCCCACTCCAGAGTTGAGCTGTACCTGTTTCTCAGTGCTGTACTTAGTGAGTTGAAGCATGGGCATTCATCAAATTCCTCTCATATGCTTGTTTTCACAGATGGGGGGAAGGTACAGGCTAGGCAGGAAATTATCTCACAAATGCTCAACTCAGTGGCTGTTAAAGGAAAGTAAGATTTTGGGGTACACTGTACTGTGCAGTAAATTCAGTAATATTCTTATTTGTTTGTGGAAATTCTCTCCATGCTTTCCTGAATGGTAACGGAAGTAAATGGGGTTTGATTTCTAGAAATGAAAATCTCAGTTCATGTAGAAAAATACCTTAAATAGGCTACAGTAAATTCAGCCTGTTAAAGTACAGTTCTTCTTGGATGGTACAGAAGGTCTTTAATTTTTCCTGTATTTTCTTAGGAAGTCACCAAATTACGATAAACTGTGGGTTGTGGCATTACTAGAGCAGAGTATTTTGACCACTCAGAGATTAAGAAATAAGGCATTTCAAATTTGTGTAATATGCATGCACTGGAGCCAGGGGAGTTAATCTTAAAGTCATTTACCTATTTATACATTGCTACTGCTGATACACGTGAAGCCATTTGCTGATGATTGCAGAGACAGAAACTGTGGGAGTGTAAATGGGCAGCTGGATAGAGATCTGTTGTCTTAACATACTTGCTGAGGAAGAAAAGTGGCATTGAACTCTGAGCTTATTGTCTTTTTCTATACGTTATTTTTCTATACGTGTAAACAAGTTGTAGCGTTGGGAGTTTAATGTTATTGAACAGAATGACCTTAAAATGGTTCTGCACAGCAGGGTGGTAACGAGGGATCTGCCACCACAAAAGCTGAGAAGTGGCCGATTTTCATCCTCTTTCACGGCAGATCGGTTTCGGCATCCCGGGTGCTCCTTTCCCACACTGAGGGCTTACGTTTCCTTTCTGTACTTTTCATCAGCTGTTCGTAATAATTTCTGTAAAAGCTGGGGTAGGGAACTTCATTCCCAGCTTCCTGAAGACCATAGGACAACTCTAGTAAATTGCAGAGGTTCTGGCTTTTTTCCTAGCAACCCTGAGTTGGCTTCTAGTGTGATAGGCTTCTGTGAGAAACACAGGCAAGTGTCGTACCCAAAAATGGCCATCAAAGGACAAGTGATATTCAGTGGGAAGTGTAGACCAGCTGTTAATGCTATATAAATACTTTTTAATAAGCATGAGTAAATTATTAGCTGATCCAAGATTTTCAATATAGTTTCAAGGATAACAGTTAGAAACAGGGGAGCAGGTGGGAAAAGAGGAAGAAATGGACTAAGGAGTTTAAAAAGGCACAATGGGTGTAAACTTTATAAGGGGCTGGGGACAGAGGAGATTAAGGGCCTTAAGATCCTCCATCTCCCCTGTCCACAATTAGCAGTACTCAGTAAGACGGAGTTTTCCCATTTCATGAGACCTGGTGTGGCTTTTCTGCAGCCTTAAGGAAACAGAAAATAATACAAATTCAAAAATAATAGAAGATGACCCTTCTTAGTTACAGGTTAATATGGCTGTTTTTTAATTTGATCACTAAAGCCATTGTGTACTATCGAAGGTAACCTGGGGTGGGTGGGTGTCAGCCATTGTAGTTCCTCCTGGGCTGCTTGTCCCCTGGGTCAGAGATGCTTTTTAATACAAAGCATTTCATCTTTCCAAATGCTTGTCATGTCAGTGTGCCAAAACACTCCATATACTTGTGATGTTTGTTATGTTAAGTGTAACTTAAAATGGTCCAGTGACTCTTTCCTTCCCTCCTTCTTTAATTTTGGAGTATGTGGTTGAAAATCTGTTGTACAGTTAGAATAAGTGGGATGACATACTTGTGTAAGTGGTTTTTACTTCGAGGTGTTCTTGCCTTTGAGAAAAGCATTTACACATGAGAAGTACAAAGAAGACCAGGGAATTGAACACTTTTTTATGCATTAATTCTTAAATTATTGAAGACAAATTTCACACAAAGGAAAAATAAATTTGGGTAGTGAAACTTTAAGGTTGTAACATTTTATCACTCTTCTATGTATGCTGCTTTATGACAGTAAACTTCTTTCCCACATCCATCCTGGGGACAATGTCAGCATGCAGTGTGACATTGTGTGCAGCTTTCTGGAGGAAAAAAAATATTCCTGGCTCAGATGTCTCACTTAAAATTTTCAGGGTGCTAATTTCACCTGTAGTAAAGTTAAATGTTTCACACCTACTCATTTAAAGGTTTCTAAAATCGGGAAAACCTGTGAGTCCCAAGCTGCATGTTACTGAAATGTATAACTTCTTTAAATTTGAAGTGGAGTAGCATCTGGATGCAATTTCAGGTTTTGAGTTATGATAGACCTTAGCTTGCTCTGTGAGGGGACTTTGAAACTCATTGGACATGTGCACAGCACAGACCTTCATCTCAGCTGCATTGCTAGATGGTTATCTATGGATGATCTCGGGAAAGGGGATGCCCTTACATCCCTCTCCAAGCATCCAAATTTCTTTAAGATGGCTCATATTTCCCTGCAGGATTCTCTCTGATGGGTAACAAGTGGGTCATCTCTTTGTTTGACTGTATCCAGGTACTTGATTACAGACAGTATGTCTTGTTTTGTCAGCATTAAAATTGGTAGAATCATTATAATTCTCATTAAAAATAACTAGGATTGACTTGGTAATTAGTTGCTTGTCAAAGAGAAAGAGGATATCCTCAGAGGAACCAGTGAGAACCTCTTCTTGTTTTTCTTTTGATCTTACGTGGTTATCTTCTTGCTTTAAATGCAGTCTTCTGTCTCTAGTGCAGAGCTCACAGCGTGATACTTCTTTGTATGCACTGCGATCAGAGATACTGTCAGGTTATTTCCAGAGCCCCAGTAGGGTGTGTGTATTCTTTCCACTAAATATTTATTTAGTTATGCTTGCACATCTGGAAAAAAAAAATTTACAAATACAGCACTTCATTTAACTAGCATATTGCATAGCTTTCCCTTTTATCTGTTTTTCCTGGAACTAAACCCCAATTTCTAGCAAACTAATAAACTAAATTATAGATGCAAATAATATTACTGTGGGGGAGGAAAAGCTCACATTTAGGAAAACTGAGAGAGTACTGTCTTGTAGAAAGAGCTTTTTCAATTTAGCAGAAGTATATAAATTGAAATAGTAGAATTCAATCTAGAAATAAAATACATGTCTTTTGGAGCTGAGCTATAAGTTCTTAGTGGCTTGGTTTCTTTAAATCAAGATCTTAGCTAAAGGTTTCGAGCTGGAAAAGGAAGTTGGCTGAGATTTTGTGATCTTTATTTAGGCTATCTGAAGATGGGGCTTGTGTGGGTGGAGTTATTTTGTTTGGTTGTTTTTTGGTCCTTAGTCTGTTAAAAATATTTATGATTTACTGTGGGAAAGAAAGTTCGTTGGACAGCTTCTCCAGTTATGTACCTTTACTGAAATGAAGAAAAAAATTATGACCTACTGAAATAAATGAACCTTTAGTCCTTGATGTAAAGTACAGTCAGAGCTTTTGCTATCAGTTATTAGCTTGGCACAATTTTGCATAAGTTGGATGCTGGGAGGGTTGCTGTCAGTACACAAAGAATTTTGAATCTATGAATTTTAAGGCAGATTAGTATTCTGCCATTTATTCTCCATTTTTAGATGCCAAGTGGAATGCACAGTCAGATGTCAGGTAGAATTTAATTACTGTAGTCTTTACTTGAGTAAATAGCAGATTTTATTTTTAACCTCTTCAATACTTGCATTCTGCAGTTGAAAGCTGTAGCTGAAGTTCGCAAGATCTCAGCCTGTCTGAGCATAAGATGAAAGTGTGCTGTGACAGCAATTGCTGTTTTTCTAATATGGTTTCTGATATGGCATCTTTGTAGCATCATCAAAAGATGAGATTTATTTTATGTTCAGAAGCTGCGTGTTGAGGGCTTTTAATGTTGTCATCTGAAGGGAGCATAGACTGACAAGGTACTTACAAGATAAATGTTTTAAATTAAAGAACTTTTTAACACACATGGAGAAATATGACAAACCAGACTTGCATAGAGACAAAATGTTCTGTGCTGTAGTTTACCTCATTATGTGCTTAAGATGAAAAGCACTTTCTTCAAGTGCTTAGCATGAGTAAATTGAGACAAGAGGAAATAATTTAGTGGGAGGAACAGCGTTTAAGGGCTGAAATATTACAAAAGGTGACATGTGCTAAAAATCTTTGACTACTGTTTGTATGTTCAGTTTAAGAAGTCAGTTTACTTGAGGATCAAAGATGCTGGTGAACTACTCGTTTGCTGTATCAGACTCTAGTGATTTCTCAGGAGCCCATCTGGAGTCTTTTTCTGTTACTTTATGCAGTTTGTGAACACCTGGGGTGCTCTGTAGATAAGCAGGTTTCCAAAGCATGTGCTAACATGAATTTGTCCAACTCAGTGCACGCCTAGAGTGCCTCAAACTGAAGAATTCTGCAGCCTTTCTCACCTCTGCTCTCAGGAATTTAAGCCTTTCCAGCAGCCGAATATCCCGTATTATCTGTTAATGATGTGGTTATAAGGTTTTGAGTAACACAGTAGTAATCTTGACACCCTTCTAGAGGAAAACTGAGTTTGGAGAACTAGCTGCCTTAAATCTTCCATGTACTTTTTTTTATTTAATAAATGAGATATTTGTTAAAAACAACAGCAAAAACCCAGTCCTTAAGAGTTCAGTGTCTGTCCTTGTCAGGCAGATGATGTGGTGTTCAAATGAGAACATCAGATATAGTGGTGCTGTCCCCTCCTCCCAAAAAATTTCACCCCAATTTTGGAGATAAATGTCATTTATATAACGGGTTTTTTTTTTTATTTCCTAGATGATCTGCTTTCTCAGCCATAAAGGGACTTATGGTTTGCTTTTCTGTAGAGTGGGCAAAGCAGAATTCATATTAATATGCAGTCCTACTTACGCAGCTGACAACTTTCTGTTGAATCACAACTCTGCTTGTAGGCATCTAAAAATAAATGACAGATTTTGTTAAAAGCCCACTGAAGTTAATGAAAGATGGTTAATGAGTTTAGTGGGAATTTGATTTAGGATCATATGTGTTATCTCTTCTTTGTGAAGATTAATATAGATTAAAAATGGCAGTGTTGTTAATTTAGTTTGAGAATGGTATCATTTTTCTGTTGTAAACGGAATAATGGCATTCAATAATTATCAGTCGTTCTGGCAGAATTAGGAACCATCTTGGAATGAAACCATGACTTTATTTCTACCTTACGAATTAAATCCAATACAATTGTCTGCTGTCTGTCCTGCAGCAGCAAAGCAGGAGTTTTGAGGATAGGCCTGTGAGTTTGCTATCTTCAAGTTCTTTTATAAGAGCCTGATTAGCCTGATAGGATTTAACCTGTTTTTGCACCTACTCTGCCCTTTTTCTGATAAGAACTACAGAGCTTTTGTCCAACTGCAGTTTTGTTAATTGCGCTAACTGCCATGGGGAGGAATACTTGAGACATTACTGATTTTGAAGCCCAACCTTCATGTCATAAAACATGAATTTAGATCAAGTCAAGGAGTTGATACAGATTCCAGTACAGATGATGTGCTGCTGACGCTGTCTGTTATACGGCTGGGTTCATCACTGGTGTGTAGTGAGTAACCTTTGCAGAGAAAGTGCTGCGGGAGGTGTCAGTACCGCACGTGGTTCCTGGTGCTTGTCCCTCGCGGGGGAAGATGGAGCCTGATGCCCATGTTGCTTCAGTTTACTTGCTGTCATGAGTTTGGAAGTCAGTACATGGAAGAGTTTTTCTAAAACATTTCCTTTAATTTTCAGCCTGTTAGGCGCTATCCTGTGCAGATTCCCTACATGTGCCCTTGTGGGATGTGAACTCTCTCTGGTAGCAGGAAAATGGCTGTAAGGAATTATTATTCTTAAATGTGACCTCCCTGTGAACAGGATTAGTTTGTACTACTCTGCTGGTATTACTGAATGAAAGAATAGTAGTCTGGGACAACATAAATAAACTAAGAAGGATGATGCAGATACGCAAATGCTAAATTTAGCTTTAAGATGATTATTCCATGCCTCCTGGCTTTCCTGCTTTTCTGAGAGCAGCACCTGTGATGTATGTGACTTGTAGCTATTGGAGAAGTTTGCTGTAGTGAATGGAAGAGGTTTTTGACTTTATTCTTTTGCGCCTTTAAGTAATGTAATGTGGAAGGGGCTAACAGGGGCCTTTTAGCTAAAGAAGCTGAGAAGCAAGAAGCTGATAAGTAGCTTTCTCCAAGGCTGTTACCAAGGAGACCTAGAGAAGAGAGAAATTGAAGAAAGATAAGGAGAGAACTTTGCAGCTGGACAAAGTATTTTTAGAAAGTTAGCTGAAGTCACTGTTACTTTTCACCAATAGTGTTATGTTGAATTATTGTGGCCAATAGTTAGGTAGAAGTATAAACAATTAGAAAGTGTATAAAAGGTCAGCCATCTTCAAGAATAGAGTTGCCATCTGAAACTGCTTACTGTCTATACTTTGTGTCACGACTGCCTTAGTAGCGATAATGACATGCTGAAAATGCGTGTCTAGAAAAAAGTGGGTTTAGAGGTTGGCTGTATTAGAGGTTGTGACAGTATTTCATGGTGGTCTAGTTCAGCCTTTGGTCTCTTTCTAAGCTGCCAGTGGTAGAGAAGATCACTTGGATGGGCACTGAAGTAGTTGATGTGTTCCATGACACATGAGAGCATAACATTTGTTGAGAAAAACATCACAGGTGGGAGAAGGATCTTTTCCTAAATTATTAATGCATGTGCTGCAACTTTTAAGGCTGAGTACCTTATGGTGCAACCTAAAAATAAGTGAATAGGCATTTTCTCTCTTACTGTAGAATAATATCAGCCGGCTTGCTAGAAACCCACAGGTTTGTGTCATATGTGTGTTTGTAGATGATCAGTGGCTGAGTATTTTTTTCATAAATGACTTTATGGGCTGATAAGATGTGTGTAAGGGATAAAGGGGGATCGTAGCTGTCTGGGAGTTGTACCTGCAGTGTGTGGGTATCCTACTTGTCCTGCTTGGCATGGGCGAAGCGAGCAGAGCTGCGGGGTGCGGGCTCGGCGTTGCGGGGCTGACCTGTGCGGATTTCGGCTGGAGGCGGAGTGCGGCTGCCGGATGAGCCGCGGGAGGCGGCACCGGGACTTCCCCGCTGCCGCGCGCCGATAGGTGGCGGTGTCGGCGCGGCCACGGCCGGCCTCTGGGCTCGTCCCGCGCTCCCGCCGGGCCGTGCGGGGTTTCCCCGCCGCTCCTCGGGGCCGCTAATTATTATTATTTTTTCCTTTTTTTTTTTTTAATCTGAAATCCCCGTCCGTTGCTGCGGCACCGCGCGTGCCGGGGCCGGCGGGCCCAGCCTGCCCCCCCGCTCCCGCGCGTGCGGGCCCGCTCCGCGTGGGCGCTCCGGCCCGGGCCGCGCGCGGCGGGGGATGCGCGCTAATGAGATGCGCGGCGCGGGGCGGGGCCCGGGCAGCGCAGCCAATGGCGAGCCGCGCCGGCGCATAAATGAGGGGGGGGGGCCGGGGTACACGGGTTTTGTGCTGCGCGGCGGAGCGCTGACCCCGCTCGGAGCCGGCCGAGCGCAGCCCCGCAGGGTCCCGCAGGGTCCCGGCCCCGCCTCGCCTCGCCTCGCCTCGCCCGGCGGAGCGGCTCCGCACGCACACACGCCTTCGAGAGGAGCGAGACCTTTATATATTTTTTTTCCGGGGAGTGTTTCTGGCCGCGGTTGCATGAATGCCCAATGTTGTAGACCGGTGGCAATGGATCTAGGAGTTTATCAACTAAGACACTTCTCGATTTCGTTCTTATCGTCATTGCTGGGCACCGACAACTCGTCTCTGAGGCTCGACAGTAGGTAAATAAGTGTTGTGTCTGAGCGGCTCTGCTGGCGCGGCGGTAGCGGGGCAGGTGAGCTCCGGGCTGGCTCCTTTGTCCGGGGGAGCCGCAGCGGCGGCACCGGCGCCCGCCTCTCCCCCCGGAGCTGCTGCCCTCCCCGGCGCCCACCGCTTCTGTCGCAGCCTGCGATTGAGTTCCATCTTTGTGGTCCGTCGGGGGAAAAATATCGGGATATTCTGGTCGGGCTGCGGGCGCGGGGCTCGGCACGGCTTCACAGGTTGCTTTGCTGCATTAGAGCATCCTGGTGAGGCGGCGGCAGGGCAGTGTGAGGATGACTTTCTCAGCCAACTGGCTGCCAATGCTCGCGTTTCTTGTCTCTTAAATAATTCAGCCGCCGCTAATGTTGTATGTTTTTTCTCTTTCTGTCTCTCTTGCAGCTCCTCTGGTGCAAGCGTAGTAGCTATCGACAACAAGATCGAGCAAGCGATGGTACGTATCGATGGGGCATAAAACCTTGTTCGTGCTTGAAGCAGTAAACAATATGGGGATACAGCGGCGATAGCCGTGCTGGGACGCGTTTCGGTAGCGGAGCCGGGAACGGAAGGGGAGGCACGGCGTCGGTTTCGGGAGCTTTGTTATTTTTAATTGATCAAAGGCTTCCCGCGGGGAGGAATGCGCACGTTTGTGTATTGATGCCGGGGAGGGAATGACGGCATTGCTCTTGGCTACTGCCTCCCCAAACGATTGATCCCGGCTCCATGCGGCGGCGGAGGGGCGCTGCTGGGCAGAAAGCGGAGCCTATTTGTGGGGTTTTACAGTCCCAAAGAGAGGGGGTTTTGGGGTACTTCTCATTTTATCTTTTTAACTTCCCCCCCCCCCACCCCCCCTTCCACCCCCGCTCCCAAGCGCAGGCGAACAAGCCTAGCGAACGCATCCCCCGCGGGCTGCAGCCGGGGCATCCACTGCCGCTGCGCCCTTCTCCCCGCGGGCGGCACGGGCGCTGCGGTGCCCGGAGCCGGCCGCCTCAGCTCGGGGGCCGCCGCGGCCGCTGCCCCGGCCCCCGCCCGGCGCGGAGCCGGGGGCCCGGCCGCCCTTTGTTACTGGAGCGGTGCCTGGAGCCGCTCTCCCGGGAGCCTCTCCGGCTGTTGCTAGGCAAACTCCGAGCCTTTAACTCCCGACTATAAATAACTCGGCCGCCCATTGGCCGCGCCGCGCTCTGACGTCACCCGCGGCCGCGCGCGGCGGGCGGGAGGGAGGGAAATGCGGCAACCTGCGCCCAGAACTGGCTGCAGCCGGCGCGCGGGGGGCGGGGCCTGGCGCGGGGCGGGGCCGCGGTGCAGGCCGGGCCGCACGTGAGTCCCGGCGCGGCTCCGCTCGGCCCGGCCCGGCCCCGCTCGGCCGCAGCCGGGACAGCGCGGCCCGAGCCCGCGGGCACACTGCACAGCGGCAGCTGCCCCTGGCGGGAGCCGCGCTGCCTTCCTAACGCACACGCTCTCTTTTGCCTTTCAGGATCTAGTAAAGAGTCACTTGATGTACGCAGTAAGGGAGGAAGTGGAGGTCCTCAAAGAGCAAATCAAAGAGCTGATAGAGAAGAACTCGCAGCTGGAGCAAGAAAACACGCTGCTAAAAACACTTGCCAGCCCAGAGCAGCTTGCCCAGTTCCAAGCACAGCTGCAGACTGGTTCTCCACCTTCCTCTTCCCAGTCACAAGGGACAACACAGCAGCCTGCTCAGCCAGCATCACAGGGCTCAGGGCCTTCAGCATAGCTCAAGATGTCATCGTCGTCATGATTGCTGGCTTCTGGACTGTCCAGAGCGAGGAGGACTAGCGGGAATCTGCCACAGCCACCCTTCATCCATTTCAATGCACGTTGCAACCCAGACTGAGGACTCCATGCCTTGCACACATCAGGAGAGGCTTCTCCCCCTTGTATTACACACTCATCTGTCTCTCTCTTACCTCCGTTACCCCTTTGGCTTGAAGGAGTCTATGTTCTTAGGTTGCTTGAATAAAATAAACTTCTTCCAGAGAATTAGCACAAGTATACTGGGGACTTGAGCAGCTTCTGCCAGTGGCTGAGAAACGAAGCTGCATGCCTGATTTTTTTTTTTTCTTTTGGTTGTTTTTAAATCTTCCATTCATCCAGTGCTACAGCTGATACAAGTGCTTTTCAACCTTGGAAACGTGAAGAAATAGACTGGAGTAAAAAGTGATGGCTCAACCCCCTCTAGTGCATTGGGGTTCCAAAGTGTGGACTGGTGTGTAGGATCTAAGAGGAAGAGGGAGAAAGGTAATCTCAGTGTTTAACACTTAATTGTCACCTGAAACCTTAAGTGCAAATATTTGCACCGTTTTCTGAACCAGTGGACAGGTGCATAAAGCTGTATTATATATAGAAAACAGGTAGGTGACAATATAGTTGTTGGGTCATAGGATAATTACCATGAAGGTTATTTGCCTACTGTATATTTGTGTATTTAGTGTAATTACTTTGTAAAATAGAAAACTGTAACTATTTAGGTTGTACAGATTGAAGTTTAGTTGTCTCATTGGCTGATCTGAAGAAGTATGAAAAGTTTTTTTTTATGCTACATATATAAGAATGCACCTACGCAACTGTTCAGAATTTGGCAAATTAATGCTGTTTGTGTAACTTCTGAAGATCCCTGGCTGCTGATTATCTTGAAGTAAATCATTGTTCCTTGTAGTTTGGTTCAAGATGGGAAAAACCACTCCAAAAATTATCAAGCCCTGCTAGCAAAGAATTAAACAAAATTGGATTTCCCAGTATGGGTTTTTTGCATATGATCTGTATAGTAGTATGCATATGTTTTTGTGCATGTTCTCTACAGTTGTAACACGTCAATGTATTTAACTGTTGCACTTGTCAACTTTCAATAAAGCATACAATGTTGATAAATCACTGTTTCTATATTGTACTGGTGTTAACCACAGCCACTATTAAGATGTTGCAATGCAGTTTTACATGGGTGGTGAGGTCAGCTCTTTAAAACAGGCAGATACTGAAGTTAAACGGAGGAGGAGGGAATAGGGCACCTGACTAAGCAAAGCGCTGGGTTTGGTCCAGTCCTGTGTGGTCAGGACTGTAGGGCCACAGATGTGTGTTGTATATGAATATATAATTTGTTTCCTAGTGGCAAACTCTACTCTTGCCTGTGTACTGGTCATTCCGTGCTGGCACAGTTCCCACCCTTAACTTGGGGTGACAAAGGCAGTAAGCACTGCAGCTATCCCACCAGGTCAGCCTGTATTACAGTATTAATTCTGCCTTCTGGAAAAAGTTGAGAATAATTTCCACTTTTGTGTGTGTAAGTTTGGAAAAAAATGCTTCTTTAGTAATACTGATTAAAACTGAATCTGAGCTTATGAATTTCTAGGTGAATGAGTAGTGAAGCTGTGATTGATACACTGCAACCAGGGGAGCAAAGGAATTTGCAATTTTTAAGCAGTAACTTAAAATGAAAATGCAAGAAATTAATTTGACTTAAAATATAAGTGGTGCTTTTTAAAGGGTTTAATTGTCTCCAGTTGCCTTTATATTCTGTCTTGTATTGCCTTTATATTCAGTGCTTCCAGACCATAACATTGTGAAAATTGATTTTTTTTATATACTTACACAGTTCAGCTTTTTCACACTCTTCAGTTACCAAAATTTCTGAAGAATTTTTTGTTCATTTAAAAATAAAATGGACCTTTGGGTTTATTTCTTTGAAGAACAGCATCAACATATTCTAAATTCCAGTTGGGTTTTTTTTTTTAAGTGTTCTTTAATAAATTACTTGGAAGGCTTCAGGATTTGGGTTAGGTAATAACATTAATTTTAGTACACTGTACTAAAAAGTAGCAAATCAATGCTAGCAAATCTGATCATTTATGTACTGAGTAGTTCTAAACTGTGGAGCTGGTTCTTGGAGCTGTTTAATTACTAAAATGAGGCCAAGCAATGTTTTGTTGCTCAGATGATTTTAGCAATAGCTCTGGCAAAGCTGGAGCCTCTTCATGAAATGGATTCAAATTGACTAAATTGTGCTTGAAATCCAGACAAAGAGTAGATGTTTGTCAGTTAATGTTGTAATACTTCTGGAATTAATTGTTTTGATTTTTCCTTTTGTTCTAGAACAAATCTTCAGAGAACTTTAAATCAAATGTTATCAGTGGTCAAGAGTGTTGTCTTTTTCCACCAAAATTTTTCTTCTTACAACTATGAAATGCTTGTTTTTATCCACACTGCGACACATATTAAATGTAACATATCTTTTATATGTCAAGCTTTTTATTCTCTGCATATCTCCAATTCAGTAACTCTTCAGGCTATATTCAAGCTGTTTGTCATTTAATTTCTTGCTGTCAATTAGCTGCACACTGCCTTTATTTATAACAGCAATATGATAAACTGATCAAAGCAAATTAGCACCGAGACCAGGTTGCTGGTCTTTTTTCTTCTTATGGCTTTTTTTTTTTTTTTTTAACTAATACTTTTTTGGCACATAATTCTGAGGCAAGGCTAGGCGGGTCAGATTCTGGGGTTTCTATAAATACTTGAAAGTGCTAGCTGTAGCTGGGGTCTAGCTATTTTTCCTCAGATTATGGTATGGGGTCATTGGTTGGATTTGTGACCAAAACTGTTGGTAACACAGGGATGCGTTTGTTACAGCTGAGCAGGGCTGACACTGAGTCAGGGCCCTTTCTGCCTCCCAGCCCACCCCACCAGAGAGAGGGCTGGGGCTGCACAAGGAGCTGGGACAGGACACAGCCTGGACAGCTGATCCCAACTGACCATACGGGTGTCCTATAATATATGGTGTTGTGTGCAGTGTATAGAGCTGGGGGAAGAAGGGGAGGAAGTTCAGAATGATGGTGTTTGTGTTCCCAAATCACTGTTACACGTGGTGGAGCCCTGCTTTCCTGGAGATGGCTGAACACCTGTCTGCCCATGGGGGCTGGTGAATGGATTCCTTGTTTGCTTCTCTGTTCAACTGTCTTTACCTTAATGCATGAGTTTTCTCACTTTTCTGATTCTGTCCCCTATCCCGCTGTGGGGAGTAAGGAAGTGACTATTGTGGAAGGAAAGAGAGAAATAAGAGCAAGTGGCTGTTGTGGCACTTAGCAGCTGCCTGGTTAAACCACAACAATCCTTTTCACCTGTTGTGGGGCTCGAAGTACCACCAGATGTGATTGGAAGGTGCTCGATGGATTTTATCGCTATTATTGTTACTATTTTGCTATGAATTGACAGGCTCCTGTTTGTCATAGGGCTTGCTTGCCTGAGTCTAGTGCTCATTAGTGGCTGCTCACTGCACTGCTGTGCTGCTTATCAGCTTACTCTGCAGTGCCTGGGAACATTTCGATAACAGCCGTGGCAATGTGTTGGGCTGGCAGATAGCCAGAGCTGCTGCTGTGCTGCTGTTCTGGACAGGCTGGAACTCCAGCGTGGACTAGAGTGGAAGGGCCTGTGGTCTGTGGATGAGTCCATGTGGGAGCTGGACACCCTGAGGCATCTGTGGCCCTGGATAAGGCCACACCAGAGCAGGTACATCTCACAGCATCTGTGCCCATGGTTATGTGTGTGCCACAGCAGCTGGACCTCTGAAGGGATTGTGGCCCAAGGGAAGTCCATACTGGAGAAGGCACGCCTTGAAACATCAGCGGCTGTGCTTGAGGTCATGCAAGACTACCCCAAAGTGTGTGACTGTGGATAAAGCTCAGGAGAGAGCAAATACACTCCTGGAAGGACTGTAGTCATGGGTGAGGCCATGCTGGAGCAGGTTTACTTTCCGAGGACTGGCTGTGAGTGAGGCCATGCTGGAGCAGGAACATCTCTGAAGGCATTGTGGCCCATGGAAAAGACCATGCTGAAACTGGTCCACCTTAAAGCAACTGTGGCTGTGGGTAAATCCATGCCACAGCAGGTAGACCCCTGAACAGTCTGTGGTTCATAGATAAGGCTTCACTTGGAGCAGGTACACTCCTAAAGGACTGCGGTCTGTGGAAAAGTCCAAGCCAGAGCAGGGCAAGCAGAAGAGTTAACTGCAATTTTAAACCCCATGGTCTGCTCCAAAGGAACCAGACTTGGAGATTGTAATGGAAACATCTTGAAATTGTTGTAATGTGGAATTTGGCTTGTATGTTATAGGAATTACTACAGCAGGAATCACCCAAACCAGTGGAGGACAAGCCTTACAGGAAGCAGTGCAAGTGCAGCAGTGACCTGACGTGACCTGCCTTTGGTGCCCAGTAACTCCACACAGCACACCACATCTCCTGTCCTGACCAAAGTCATGGACTAAATGAACTCAAAGGACAAAATCCTCATTTTGTGGATGTTTGTGGATGCTTGACAAACATTTCACAGAGGTGAGCCGTAGACTAAGGAA
This sequence comes from Taeniopygia guttata, assembly GCF_048771995.1. Classification (NCBI taxonomy): domain Eukaryota; kingdom Metazoa; phylum Chordata; class Aves; order Passeriformes; family Estrildidae; genus Taeniopygia; species Taeniopygia guttata. Next base: position 59,271,863 of record NC_133024.1, on the reverse strand, counting down.
ATTATACCTGTGTATTATATCAAGGGATGGCAACAGTGGTGGTGGGTAATGAGGATGTATGGGTAGTGTGGGACCTGAGCTTGATGTAAATGGTATGGAATCAGAAATGGAGAATATGCTGGTTTGGGCTGGGAGAGAGCTAGGATTCCTCACAGGAGCTAGTGTGGGGCTATAGTTTGGTTTTGTGTGGAGAGCAGTGTTGATAACACAGGGATGTGTTTATTATAGCTGAGCAGGGCTGACACAGAGTCAGGGCCCTTTCTGCCTCTCACCCCACCAGTGAGAGGGCTGGGAGAGGACAGCTAGGACAGCTGACCCAAAGAGATATCCCAGACCATATGGCATCATACTCAGCATATAAAGCTGGGGGAAGAAGGAATGTTTGGAATTACGGAGTTTGTATTCCCAAGACACCATTACATGTGATGGAGCCCTGCTTTAGTGGAGCTGGCTGGACACCTGCCTGCCCATGAAGTGATGAGTAGATTCCCTGTTGTGCTTTGCTTGTGTGCTCGACTTTTGCTTTACCTGTTAAACTGTCTGATACCAACCCGTAAATCTTTCCATTTCTCCAAATCTCTACCCTATCCGAGTTGGGGGGGAGAGTGAGCAAGTGACTGTTGTGGAAGGGAAAAGAAATACTCTTCAATAACATGCCTGGAAACTGTCCAGAGAGCACCCAGACAAAACCTCCCAGCAGCAGGGGGTAAATACAGTGCCTTAGAGATGCCTCTCCCTAATTCTTAGGGAATAAACCAATGCTTGAGAGGCAGCTTGCTGTGGTTCAGCTGCAGAAAGAATTCCACAAGGCTATTTGGGAATTACCACCCATGATTTTTTGTAGTTACAAATCTCAATACAAAGAATTTTAAGTATTATTTATTCCTTGCAGGGAGAAATAGCATCTTGCTGGCTGAAGGCATACTTGTTTATTTAATATGTGCCATTTGCAAAAACTCTTGTTAAGTATCCTGAGCACATTAGCAAGAGGTCACATCTTACAGATGATGCATTATTCTTCCCTTCCCTTCCCTTCCCTTCCCTTCCCTTCCCTTCCCTTCCCTTCCCTTCCCTTCCCTTCCCTTCCCTTCCCTTCCCTTCCCTTCCCTTCCCTTCCCTTCCCTTCCCTTCCCTTCCCTTCCCTTCCCTTCCCTTCCCTTCCCTTCCCTTCCCTTCCCTTCCCTTCCCTTCCCTTCCCTTCCCTTCCCTTCCCTTCCCTTCCCTTCCCTTCCCTTCCCTTCCCTTCCCTTCCCTTCCCTTCCCTTCCCTTCCCTTCCCTTCCCTTCCCTTCCCTTCCCTTCCCTTCCCTTCCCTTCCCTTCCCTTCCCTTCCCTTCCCTTCCCTTCCCTTCCCTTCCCTTCCCTTCCCTTCCCTTCCCTTCCCTTCCCTCTTTAGGATTGTGTTTTTTAATTTCCTGGTGAATTTTCTGCTGGCGTAAACCTGAAATAAGTTAGAAATTCAAGTAAATCATCCCAATTCCAACCTTTGCTGTTCAATGTTACTTAAGATGTATGAAATTAAATGGAGAATGTTTGCTGGAGGGACATCATGAGAAGTCTGGAGTGAACTCAGGCATTTGAAATGTTTGGGGATATTCTGAAAAACTCCTCTCACTGGGCCAGTTGTTTTCCTGCAATGAGTAAGCAGACTCTTCTGACTGCATTTATTTAGTATGTGCTGAGCTAGGTCAACAAATGGCCTACTTGAAAATCCCAGGCAAGGAGTTTCCAGCAGACACTGGCAACTGCCCTCTTCAACTGGGATCCAATTCCGAACAGGAGCAAAGCCAAGCTTAACAACAAAGTTAAAAGCCAAACCATGAATAAACTGACTTCCTTACATTGTAAATACATCGGAAAAGGGCAGCAGTTCAAAAGGGAAAATGAGCCAAACTCTGATTATTTTCCTTGAAACTGAATCCCAGGGGGTGATTGTCCATTGAGATGCCCCCAGGAGAGTTGTGCTGTGCTGAGAAGCAAGAGAGTTTGGGTAGGACATGGCCAAGAGGCCTCCAAACTGTTGCACAACAGGAATTTGGGTACAGTGTAACAATTGTCTGAGGAAAGGGAAAACAGTTCCCAAAAACCTTATTCCTGAGCTAAACCAGGTTCTCAGGCCATCTTGAAGCTTAATTTTGATTCCTCAGCTGCGTTAGGTGGGGGTGGTTTTTCAGTGATGTGTATGTGGTGGTACACACTGGATGTGGCTCAAGCCATCATGAGAAAGTAGCGACAGGCAAAAAAAAAAAAAAAAAAAAAAAAAGTCATAACGCTCCAATTTATAGTCTTGTAGTTTGGGTGCACTGAGAGCTCTGTTAAAAGTTCTCCTTCTCTGGAGCTCTAAAGGCGCTGCAAAATGACAAGAGCTTTTGATCTAGCAAGTGCAAACTCAGGCCAAATCTACCTCAATCTTGGAAGTAACAGCCTTTAAAACCAAAGTCAAGAAGAACAAACCTCAGTGGCCTTCAGAATGGAAAGCAAATTAAGTTGTTCATCAGGGAGTACTGGAAGCAATGGAGATGAGCTTATTTGTGTATCACTGTTAGCTGCTTTCTAGTCCAACATGCACTCAGGATCTCTAGGATTTGGAAGCTGGGTATCTGTGCTGAGGCTTCAGATTTCTCGCCCCACACTCCCCCAAAAAAAAAATCTTGTTAAAAGAATCTACGTGCATTATGCTCTCTGTGGAGGCTGCTGTAAATGGCCAGTCCTCCTTCCATTACTTTTATTACTGAGAACCTCCCCGTTCTGCCTTTGCTCCTGCTTTAATTGAAGCTTTGCTAGCAGATAGCCATCAGAAAAGACATCTGCAATTCAATTAGATCTGTGCTTAAAGTCATGATCTCTGTGAAACCGGCCACTGCCAGAACTGACTGCCCTCCATGGACTTACTTGGGGCTGCAGCCTGCCCTGCTTTGCACATTATCCTCCCTCCCGACCCCTGCCCTGCTCACCCCGCTTACAGGTGCTTGAATTGAGGATCCATTCCTCACAGGCTCGTAGGAGCTCATTTCCTCTTCCTTGCATAGCCAGAGAGAAGCTGTAAACTTGGCACCACTGAGCAGCCATGAAACCTGCTTTATAATGTACTGAAGGTAGTTACTTCTCTACTCTGCACAATAGAATCTTTCTGCCATGGGAGGTAGGATATTAAGGAGTTCCAAAGGTGCTCCAGGGGTAACTTATTGCATATTTTGCATAGACATGAAAGCATGATGAATTTATAGGAATGTCCATACTAAAAGAAGCTGGGCTTTCTTGCTGACTTAATTCAGACTCTAGTGCTGTAAATAGTGTGTTCCCTGGTGCCAGCTGCTCCAGGGCCACCATTTCTGCTCATTTCTGCTTGCAGTGACCCTATGAGGTGATTGAGGTGAGGACCAAACATCTGGGCAGCCTAGACCACTGAACCCCTGCAAGGAACAGCTCTTTGGAAATATTTTCATGACCCTAGAAGTAAATGTTGGTCTCTAAGTGATGTCAGGCTGGTCCCTGACATGAACTACAACCTTGTTTATAAATTTTCCAGAAGAATGTTACAACGTGCCTCAGTGGTCTTGCTTAAAGCATTTGTAAGAACTGATTTTAAAGACTTGCAAAATCACAAGTGAAAGAAGCCAGAAGGGCTTTGTAGAAAAGAATAAGTTGATGAAAATCCCAAATTTGAGGAGAAATGAAAAGTGAAGGTGAGCATGAAGAGTGGATTTGGATTGCAGCTCACTGCAAGCTCTCCTGCCTTCAGGGAGAAGTGGCCCGCAGTGGATAGAGGGGAAAACCAAATACTTACCTGAGGTGGGAGAGAATCGAATGGGGATCAGAATAATGCAGCTGAATGTAGCAGATGGGTTGGAGCGCTGCACCTGTCTGTGCCCCTGAGTATAAGGCTTAGTAAAGCCTTGGTGAGAAGCCTGCAGCCGTGGGTTTTCTCCATCTGCCTTTCACAATTTTGTTGCTCTTAGTTTATTTGTAATAAATCAAGGGAAATCTTAGAGGGTAAGGAATTAGTCTAGCAGGGGTCTCTTTCTGTTTTAAAGAGTGAGGAGGTTTGGGACTGCTTTTCTTCTGGAGCATCCTCAAAGCCTGCAGTGTTTTATCTTCCTCCTGGACAATCTGGGTTGTCCAGAACAATCTGGGTTTTGGCAGAGCACTTGTAGTGTCTAGAGCCCCCCAGGCCATATGTACTGAGCCTGTTGGATCAGGAGGTGGAAGGCCTGTAACAGAGGGGATACAGGAGCTTTCAGCTGGCCACTGCCAACCCACCCTTCCCTTGAGGAGTTCCTCGTGAGGGTTATGCCCCCTGCCACTGGTAAGGCACATAGGACAAGGAGAGGGCTGCACCTCTGCACCCTATAGCCCAGGGGAAAACACTTCCACTTTCCATGGATTTTCTAATTTCATCTCAACATGGCTATTCATAGACAATCTGGAGGTAAAATTAACTTGTGCCACAATTCTCTTTGCATTTCACCACACTGCTTCAGTGGCAAGCACTCCTTTATTTAAAAAAGTTTATTTTTGGGGATGTGACAGTACAGGTATCAGATGTTAGTAATTTAGATAGGAAAATAATCTTGTATCAATGCTAAAAAACGAATGTAAATATTAAACACTCTGTAGAATGCCATAGCAGTTCTGCACACAGTGATGTACATCCCAGGGGGACGGAAGAATCCTTCCAGCAAAGCCTGACAGTTCATGGCTTCTCCAGCTCCTACAAAACCAACCAATCTAGGGAAAGATTGAAATGAAAACATGTGCACCCTTTTGAGATGTTGTATATGAAAATTCTCAGACATTAATTTTCTTTTCAGAAGAAGAGAAAAGAAAATCAAACTTTATTTTTGGTTTAAATTTTCACAAAACTCCATTTCTATATATACTTCAAAGTTTGCCAATGAAGCTAGTTGGCAACATCAGTACAGAGAAAGGATATATCAGCTATCATCTCTGTTAGAAGAAAACCCAGGATAAACCTTCAGTATCGCTAATTTCTGATAATTTTATCATAATGCCAGATAGACTTGATGTTCCCATTAAAATGTGAGTTCCTGAAATAATGCTGCTCCTGTGAGATTTGTACCTTCTATTAAGAATGAGTCAGCTTCTAGCCTTGGTTTTCTGGGTAAAAGAACTGAAAATATCAACAAGCTGTAATACACCAAGCTAGAAATCAGAAAAGAAATAAGAGAAGACAATTCCAATATTTTTTTAAGGTCAAATGACATATTTGGCCTGAAATTTTGGATAGTTTGACAACTCTGAAATCGTGTTGCACCAAACTTGTTCTTGTGCTGTGACAGTGACACAATCTGCCTTTGGTGTCATGATGCCCTTATCCTGCAACAAATTAATTCAGGGTTTGGGGTTAAACAAACACAGGATCAATCTTTCTGTTTCACGAAGTGGGACTGATTTTTTTTCCTTGATGTGTGACAGTTTTGTGATATTTAAGCATATGCTGGATTTTTAACCTTAAATACTGTTTATCTCTTTCCCTCCAAAGGAGCATTTTGTATTCAGTATGTTTTATCTGGTGACTCATATTATCTGCAAATAATCAAGCTGAAATCCTAATTGCTTTTGAAGAGGGAATAAAGGATGACATTGTTCTGGATCACCAAAAGCAATTCAATCTGTTCCTCAAGGCAGGAATAAAGGTTGCAGCCTTGTTTACAAAAATGGGGAAGGCCACTCTCTTTGTGCAGATGGATGAGGAGAAACAATGTTCAGATTTGGGTTATAGAATGCTCCAGCTCTACTGAGCCTCTTAAAAGTAGCATTTAGTTCAGAGGCAGTGGTGTTCATTCACTCACCCCAAAACAATCTGGAGGTCTTTTATTATAGCTCTGCAACCTGGCAGTGTTTTGCTCCAACTGCTTTGCAGAAGATTGCTTCCCTGGAACTCTTGCAGACTGTGCCCAGGGCTCATGTCCTTCAGTGCCCGGGGGCACGGCCACCCTGCAGCCAGCGGTGCTTTCTCAGTGGCCCCAGCAGTAGGGGCAGGTCTGTGGATCCAGAGCTCTCCAGCAACAGGTTTCCTAAAGCTCAGGTTGTGTTTTGAAGGGTCAAGAGAAAGCACTGATTTTCTGTTTTCCAGAAACTGCTAAGTTAATGAGACTGAAAAATAGCAACAGCCATTTCCATCAAAAATAACCAGCAGCAGTAATGGTCTCATCTCCAGTCTGCTACATGTTGTCCTTTCAGAACTTCATCAGGAGCACACCAAAGGACACGAGAGTTGTTTAAAAACTGGAATCATAGAATAATGGCATTGTTTCTGGTTGGTTTGCGGTGCCCTGCCCAAACCTCTAGCCTCCCAGGCTCTGGATTTAAGGGCCTGGAGGAGAAGCCATATGAAGAGCAGCTGAAGTCTTTTGGTCTGTTTTGCCTGGAGGAGACGGAGGGGAGACCTTGCAGTTTCCAAGTTTCTCATGAGGAGAAAAGCAGAGGCAGGCGCTGATCTCTTCCTTGTGGTAACCAGTGACAGGATCTGAGGGGATAGCCTGAAGTTGTGTCAGAGGAGGTTCAGGTTGGATATTGGGAAATGCTTCTTCATGGTTGGACACTGGAACAGCTCCCCAATGAAATGGTCACAGCACCAGCCTGACAGAGACCACGAAGCATTTCCACAATGCTCACACACGCATGGTGTGGTTCTTGGGGATGGTGCTGTGCAGGCTCAGGAGCTGGACTCGATGATCCCTGGGGGTCCCTTCCAACTCAGTATATTCTGTGATTCTGTGAATAATGATTTATTGCACATTAAAATACTTACTGCTGGGTTGAAATGACAAATGTACACAATCCTATGTCTTTTGGTTTTGAACAACTTGCTTTTAAAAGATGAGAGGCTGACCTAAGGCTTAATTGTTTCTTGAGCAGTCTTTGTTCCACTGATGCTGGAAAGTCATTTTCCAGGCTGTGACACCTGCTGACCTGAAGCATCAGGGGATGAAAGCAGACCCAAACATGAAGTGACCTGTGCTTGGTGCCTGTTTGTGGTGCACATACTGACACAGAACCCCGGTGTGCAGGCCTGGGTTCTGCTCAGAGATGCTCTGTGTGTTGACGCCACATCAGTGTGTGGTTGTGTTGGACAAACAACTCACTGTGCCCCCAGACTGCTGCTGCCTTGGGTCTCTGCCTGACCTTGGGTGGTGTGATACGAGTCCTTCCGACTGGTTCAAATGCATGCTTGAAATTCAGTTATTTGGGAAGCCAAGGACTTTCTCCTAGCAGGGTTGGGTGCTGTGCCTCTGATGGCACATGCCTGGAACGGGAGGTGATGACCTGCACCACCAGCACAGCAAATGCCATTGCTGCTGTGGGTAACAATACAAGATAATGCTTGGGCAAACCTGAAACTTGTTATCTTCTGCTCTGGGATTCACCACACGATTGCAGGGACAAAGTAGCATAGATGTAGAATGACTGAACCTTTAAGGGACCTGCGGAGGTCATGTGCTCCAACTTCTCACTCAGAGCAGGGCTAATTTTGGCATGAGGGCAGATGACTCAGGACTGTGTCCACCTGAGTTTTGGAAACCTCCAAGGACAAAAAATCCACAGCCCTTCTGGGGAACCTCTTCCAATGTTGTTTGGGTTTTTTTCCTAATACCCAATCAGACTTTTCTTTGATGAAACTTTTGTCTTGGCCCCATGAGGTTTCTCACCTCATTTGGGGTAAAATAATTTGCAAGTTACAGATGAGGAGGCATGCCCATCTTTTCCCACTTGTGAGACCTTGTGCATGATGCTTCCCTTCTACTATCAGTTGCAGACTCCAGCTGCTGTGTCCATCAGAGATAACCAGCCCTTCCTCAGCTGTGACTGTCCACATGGAAAGCTGGAATAGCTTCTGCTGACAAAGCAGGAGAAAACCTGCTTTTAGGGAGAGGAAGAGAGGAAGAGAGGCTGGCTGACTTTACCTGCTCCACCTGCAGCTCCCGTGTTCAGGGGCTGCACACTCACACCCAGCCTGCCTGTGGTGTCCATGTGTTTGGCATACACGACTATGGAAGAATTCATCTTCTCTTCAGAATGCAAATTAAGATAGAAATTACAATATGCATACAATATACAATTTTGTTTGTTTGTTTCTTTTTCCACAGCAGTATTTGTTATTGGAAAGCCATGGGTTCTCTGTGGAGTTATCCTGCATCCCAGGATAAAAGGCCAACATGTATGGGGCATTTGAGAAATATGTATGAAATAATCCTCAAGCAATCAACTTATTTAGGAATTGACAAAGGAGCTAGCAGGTGATTCCTTTTTTCTCTGAAAGGGACAATAACATTTAGTCTATAAAAAGGTTTTTAAAAAAGCTTTTTTGAGTTGAATCCATCAGAATTTTTTCAATGAAGTGTTTTTGACAGAAGATACTGATCAAAATTAAAATTAATCCAAAATAGCTAATTATGCTACAAAAAGGTCATAAAACTGTAGAGGAAAAATAGACTAGGAATACTTTCAATTCATAAGTTGCTCATTTTAAAAAATGTGGAATTTCACAATTATATCTTTAAAGTTATATGTTCTGTAGGGTTTTTTAACATCATGGCTGACATGTCATGAAATCATCACAGCGTATAATAACATCTTATCATTTCTAGCTCAGAGTGTTGCCTGTTTGTTGTAGTGAAACAGTTTGGCACCTGATCAAAGTGTCTCCTGCCTGTCTTGTAAAAAAAATAATGTCAAACTTCCATTACAACACAGACAGGAGACACTTTGATCTAGAAAAGAAAGTATGTTAGTGTTTACTAAGTGGCAGATGGTTTTAATAGTTTTTAAATGAAACAGAATAAAAAAATAATAAGGTTTTCCTATATAATATGCAGGACAAACGAAATGCCATGAAATCATATGAAAAAAACCCTGAACCAGAGATAAAAACCAGGAAAGAGCATTTCTTAAGAGAAAATGACCTTTTTTTGGTCTTTTCCTTTGTCATTTGCTTTTGACCAGGCTGGATTTGCCAGGCACTGAATCTGCCCTGCACTCTGCTGCTGGGATGTGGGCATGAAGCTGGCAGGACTGTGAGGCTGGAAGTGCCTGACTTGTTTAAAAAGAGAGATGAGGTTGACCCATGTGACAAGGATGACTCCTGCGTTGTTGCCATTGGCTCGTTTAATATCCAAGGAAAATTCCAGATCAGCAAATATGCCTATTCTTGGCAAATATATTGAACAAAAATAAAACCCCAAAGAGCTGCCCAATCTGGAGCATAAACTTGAGACAGTTATCTGTGGTACTTGTGGATCTGTTCCAGGAAACAGCGTGCTGAGCTCCACGTCTGACTCCAGCTATTTGGGAATGGAGTGCACCAGCATCACACCATATGTGTAAGCATATAACAATAACTACTGTTGTTATTATTATTATTGTTATTGTTGTTAGTCCTCCAGTATCAAACAGAATCATATGCTAGTGTGCACACACTGAACAGCACCCATAAATAAATAAATATACAAAATGCTTCCTGGTGAGAGCAGAGGGAAATCAGACCAGCTTCAGACTGGCTTACCAATATGGTTTAAATCAGAACAAAGCAAAAATGTCCTTTTCTGTTGCAGGTCTTTGCAGTTAGGTATGTTGGTAGAAGCCCGGTGAGAGTTCCTATTCCCCTCTGATAACTCATCCTGCCCTGCTTTAACTGTGATCCATAATTAACAGTGAAACCTTCACTGCTGATTGTAGAATCATTTAGGTTGGTAAAGGTCATCTAGTCCAAGCATAGAGCAACAGCTGAGCTTGCAGCTGCCAGCAGCATGGCTGGCTGGTGGTGGGACACCCCACTGGTGTCCTACCACAGGCTTCCAGCTGCACAGGCATCTGCCAAATGGAAGAGCAGCTGACTGCTGGCCTTCTTGCATCAGGCTGTGGCAAGTCCTCAGAAGACATGAGATGGCCAGAGATGTGTTTGCTTTTGTGCCATCAAAACCCGAGGCACAACTGTGCTGTCAGGAGAGGCAGCTGTGGCATGGAGTGGCTCGACTTCTGACTGTCCCTGAGGCCCTGCCTGAGCCTGCAGTCCTCCTGTGTGCTAAGAAGCTGGGCATCTACCTGCCTTACCTGTCTGCAGGATGGAGCCAGCACAGCTTGCATTGTGTCCTGAAAACTTTTCACTGTGAGATTCCTTACATGTGGCTCTGGGTGCCAGCAGCTTTCCACTGTGGTATTCATACCAGACCTCCGCATGTCTGTGGAAAGCAAGGCCATGGCACACGAAGAGTTACTGCAGAAGGAAGCACAGGAAAGAGGAAAGACAGATTTCAAGCCTCGAGTCAGCCAGAAAGCTGAAATTGTAGGAAGCCGCACTGAAAAGATGAAAAAAATAAAGAAAAGAAAGGGAGATTTGAATGGATCCAAGCCTGCTGAGCTGTATAAAGGAGAAAAACAGTACAGGCATGAAACTCTTCCAGCTGCTTTCCACAGACCAGGCACAGCAAATTTGTCACAGGAAGTAAAGCAGAGAAAGGGAGTGCAATGGGTCAAGGCAAAGAGGGCTCATGGAGGGAAGGGATGCTTTCTGCCTCTGGCCAGGCCAGAGCACTGAGTTCACCTCTGCATGTGGGCCTGTGACCAGCGCCGGGTTTTGGGTGCCCTTGGAGAGGCACAGCAGGGATGTGCATGGGGCTAGCCGGGAAAATGTCCCCTGGGACTGGCAAAAGCAATTGTGTCAGCTCTGTCCCCAGGCAGTCAGGGGGAAATAAGGAGAAGAGCGAGCACTGGCTGCTTGGTCTGCCTCCTGCAAGACCTGCCAGTCCCTCCCTTCATGCAACAGGTGAATCAGGGGGAACACACAAGGGAAAAAAAGGAAAGAGATAAGAGAAGCTGCTCAGTGTAGGAGATGAAGTAGTTATGGAGAAGATGCCTTTCAGGTGTGATATGGTGTGTCAAGAGTGTCCACGGCGGAAGGCTACCCCTCATGCCTGGTGGGAAGGCAATACCATCACGTCCTGCAGTCAAGCAGCCCTGCCAGAGACTGAAGTGTTAATGGTTAATGACTCAAAACAATGGCCCATTTGTGGAAGCGGCAGGGTGCTTTGCACCCCCCGAGGGGGAGGAGGTGAGGTTTTGGGTGTGTGATGGCAAACCTCTGGTCTGCATAAGAAGGGGGTCTGAACAATCACCACTGGAGGCCTCAAACGGCTTTGAGGCAGATGAGAGGCAGATCCTGTGCGGTGGGATGGTGCTTTTCATCATGCCAATTGTCCTCCCTTACATAAGTCACTCGGTTGTAAAACTCCCCCAACACCTCCACCTGGGAAAGGTCCTGAGGGTTTTCATCCCTCCTGAAGGGGCATTCCTGGCTCAACTGCGCTGACGTGAGAGGCAGCTGTCACGTCTTAGAAGGTGTCACAAACCATCAAAGATCCCCAAAGTGCCCCAGACTCATTTCTGAGGCTTCCCACCAGAGGACTGAAAGCTCACCCCCAGGGGAGGTGCTGGGGTCTCCCACTGAACCTAATTTTATTTGAACCCATCGAACTTCATGTTTTAAGGCCTTTTTCCCCCACCCTCAACAGATCAAGATTGTGATCACCGTTTAACCCAGGGACACTAAACTGCAACAATCAAGTCTTGCTATGAGATCCATATGTGGTGACATGTTTCTACTCTTACCTTTTCTTTCTGTTTCTTTCTTTTCCTTTACACATTTTCTTAAGTGAATGATATTTTTATACTTCATATTGACATATTACTGTAGATAACACTAAGCCAAACAGTTACATGCCTGCTTTCCATTGCAACCAAATTGTTCTAAAATAAATCCTATATCTATATCTATATCTATATCTATATCTATATCTATATCTATATCTATATCTATATCTAATCTTTACAAACACTGATCATCCACGGTCCTTTCACTTTAATCCACCCCAAGGGAGCTGTTAACAAGAACCTGGGTTGCCCCACCTTTTGGGCCTGGGTGTAACAAACCTGCTGGATGGGATCCAGCCTGTAAACCCAGCTCCAGGGGCATGGGATGGGGAAGAGGACATTAGGTGACATGCTATGGTGTTGTGGAGGGAGAAAAGCACGGGGAAGAGAACTGACAGCTGGTCCCATAGGAAAAGAAAGTTACAATAAAGTTGGAGAGGAATATTTTACAAGGATATGTAGTAATAGGACGAGGGGTGAAGGCTTTAAACTGAAAGAGGGTGGGTTTATTTTAGGTATTAGGAAAAAATTATTTTCTTTGAGGATGGTGAGGCAGTGGCTAAGGTTGCTCAGAGAAGCTGTGGATGTCCCATCCCTGAAAGTGTTCAAGTCCAGGTTGGATGGGGCTCTGAGCAACCTGATCTACTGAAAGGTGTCCATGCCCATGGCAGGGAGGTTGGAATGAGGTGATCTTTAAAAGCCCCTTCCAACCCAAACCACACTATCATTCTATGGAAAAGGGTTTATGGGTAGAAGCCACGAGGTTAATGAATCTAGCAGCCAACCTGAGATGCAGTGTGTGGTTTTCACCTTTGGTATTTAGAAAAGGCCTATAAGAACCTGCTCTAATCCATAAAAGATACGGGCCTGTGCATATAACCTCTGGGTTCAGTTAGGGTCCTCCCTGGGAAGGTTCAGGTTAGACTTTGAGATAAGGGCTGAGCAGTGAGAAGTCACCCACTGGGGTGAAGCTTCCTGGACTTACATGGAGCTTGGCAAGTGATTCAGAAATGGCTTCTGCCAGCAGGAAATGTTTGCCTAAACACAGCTCCCCAGGCCATCTTATTAAAGCTGGAGTCTCTGAGAGACAGCACGAAACCTATGTCATTATCAGTGCAGTCTTCTCAAGATGGGTCTCCAGATAATGGCACAAAATCTGTCTCTCAGGCAAAATTTCCATGTGATTTGCTGGAGGCTGTGCACAAAAAATGAACGTCCCTCAGAGTTCAATACTACAAATGCTTTTGCTCAGAAATCAATCTGTTGATTGAGGGGGTCATTTCATGCTAGAAAAAATGTGTTGTCTCTGAAATCCAGCCATGAGCTTATGGAGAGGAGGCTGCCTAGTCAGATGTGTGCTGTTGACTCGGTCTCTGCCAGAACACCCTTGAGCTCCTGTGCTCACTGCTTCCTCCACTGCCTCCTCCTCCTCCTTGGCGTCCCAGTGCTCCAGGTGCTCTGGGGCAAGCCTTTGTTTTCCTACAGAGCTGGTTCAGTGTGATGAACATGTGGAAAGAGAGCACAAGAAGCAGCTTTGTGATCTCTGCCCAAGGATCCTTGAAATGACTGGGCACCTCGTTGAGACATGGAGCAATAGTTTGGAGATAATGATAATTTAAGACATAACTCTAAGAAGCTGTTTTTAATGTTTTCTTAAATAATTTCCCTCTTGGCTAAAGGTCACAGGATAAAAAAGACACAGCAGTCCAAGTATGGCTGTTCTTAAGCACCAATCCCAGCTTGGCCAGACTTTGCTGAACACTTGCAAGGAGGTAGCCTTACACAGTGATTTGTACCAGCACACTTGTGTAGAAACATTATGTTGGGATACATCCAGCTTGATCACTGGAACACGTAAAACATGCCTTTGAAAGCAAGTCAAGGTTTGTGGAAGCTTGAGTGGGTTGGAAAGGCCTCTAGGTACCAGCAGAGCACAGCACAGCTCAGGGACCAGATGTTCCAGTCCCCCATACCCCACATCCCTCTCTGAAAAGGTGGTCCAGTTCATCCCCGTTAGAAGTCTCTAATGAGCTTGTAACCTAAAACTATAAATACAGGAGCAGATTTTGTCACTGGGGCTCACCCAAAAGTCTTCCCTTGAGAGTGAGTACAACTATGCCAGATGGCAGCAGCGGCAGTCACTGCCTTCCCAACACCAGATAACAACCTTCAGCAGAACAGCCTACCAAACCCCCTGCATGGCTGCCCAGGATCCCAAGTACCGAGCAAATCCCCACCAGCCAGTCCAGACATGCTTTCTGTCAAGACTTAGTAGCCATTAAATATTGAACGTTGGAAGTTTGGGGAGGAAAGGTAGCAAATAAAATTTTATTGCAATTTCCAGAGCTGTTTCCTAAGGTACAAACACGAGTTTCTGGGGGAACCATGCCAGGCTGGTGACTGCTTTCCAATTTCCTGCTTTCCATTGCTGCCCACCCTTTGGAAGTGTGTTCCTACCTGGTCTGCAGAAAAAAAAAGCCAAACAGAGCCAGCAGCTGGATCCTACAGGGGACTTCTCCTGTGGCTTCAAAAATATGGGTGGGGAGAGGGGAAAAAGAAGTTTTCGGTTGTTACTGCTTTGCTCTTTTGCTCTGCTAGCTCATGTAAAAACAGATGCAGAAAGACAAGATAAGGAACTCTGTGGTTTCATCTTGTAACCTCAAACAGCAAACACTCCTCAAAAACAGTTTACTACGTGGTCACATTGCTTCGAAGAAAGGATAGGAAGCCCAACTGAAAAAAAACACAATATAGTAATTGAAAAATAATATTTAGTCACAGAAGAGCTATAAATAAAATATAAGATGCCCTGAGATTTGAAAGCCTCAACAACTCAATAGCATCTCTTGCTCAGGAGGTTTCTTCTTCTTTTTCTCTTGTAGAGATGCTTCAGTTGCTATTGATACAGGCACCTCCTCCCAAAAACTGGCTAAATGGTTTACCCACCCCCCACAAGTCCCATTAAAATAGATGCTTTTCAGCATGTGCCAGGAATAGCCTTATGTGAAATGTGCTAAGATGTTGCAACTCCTATTGGGTTTATTTTGAGTGAATAAGATGAAGCAGCATAAGGCAGGACTCTGAGGCCGGGGACAAACGTGCAAAGGAGAAGTTCATTAATTTATAGTAATTTTGAACTGTTTGGTTTCGTTTTCATGTGTACTGCTAGCATGGCACTACAGAACAGGTTGAAGATCTAAAAGAAAAAAAAAAAAACAAACAACCAAACCAAAAACATTAAATACCAATATGCTAACTATAGCACTTGCAGCTTCACAGAAAAAACAGATGTTCTCTAAATGCAGATGTTGCCAGTACTGAAATAACAGCTGGCATATACTGATAATTACTAATTGGACTTGTTCAGCGGGTAGAGCTTAGCAGCAGCAGAGTAAAGGCAGAGTAACAGACTGACTCCCCAGCTCCAGAGAGTGTCTGAATTTTTGCTTTGGCTTCCCTTTCTTCCTTTTCCTTGCCATTTTTAATTTCAGCCTTCCAACAGCCTCTGTTTTCTCTCCTCCCGCCCTGGGTACCCTCCCCACAGATGCAGGTCCTGGGGCAGGTCCTTGCTGGCAGCTGCCAAAGCCACCCTGTCCCCAAGGCAGCTGCTGAGCAGGGAGGAGGTTCAGAGCAATCAACCCGAGGGGTGTCACCCACACTGGTCCCCCTCCTACCGAGGGCAACAACATGTCTGCTTGATGCCAAGCATTGAAATTGAGCTTCAAGCACAATCTTGGTGCAGGTAGTGCAAAGTCCCACTAACCAGCACAAGGCAACTCAGCAGGAACATCATCCTTACCCCAAGGGGTGAGACCTGGAGCTGCATGGGGCTGTGGGCAGAGGAGACACAGGGGCAGCATGGAGAATCCCAGGCTCTTTATGCTTGAGTGATAGCTCCTCCTGTTAGTCGTGGGCACTTTGAGCTAAAATGCTGCCTCACACATCAGCAAGCGGCAGAAGTGAAAAACAGGCTGACTTGATTTAAAGTAAACATGAGAAAAACAAATCCACCCAAACCCCCACACCGTGTTATCAGAAAGCTACCAGGCTGTAGGAATGCTGTGGGTTGAAGTAGCTTGTAATAGTTGATTTTGAGTTGCATTTTTTTGTAAGAAAAGCAAATCAACAAGTTTTTCCTAAGGACTGGAAAATGCAAGAGCTGTAATATACTTCTTTTAAAATTTGTCTTCAGAGATGTGAGGACAATTCAATGGGAAAGTTGGATTGTGGCCAAACATATCTGGGGAAGAGTCCCACTTACCATGGTGTAGTGGGTCATTCTGCCTGGCCACACAAAAATTCTGGCGGTGGGTCTCCTTCCACCCCCTTGTGACACCAGAAAATCTCCTTTCCTCCCTTCCTGGAGAAAACTTCACCACTGGGATGGAGGGAAGGGAAGGAGTACATCTGTGCACTTTCCACCTATCTCCGCTTCTTGGTAGGTTTAGACCAAGGAAGAACTGTAAATGAGTTTTGAGTCAAAGCAGGCTAGGCTGGAATTAAAAGCCCTCCTTCATAGCCAGCTTTTGGCTATTGCCACTTTGGCCCCAAGTGCTGGTGAGCCTCAGTGGCTGGATGGGCTCTCAGCCCATGGAGCAGGGCCAGAGCCTGAGCCTGGGCACAACTGCCCGGGCCACAGGGGAGGGTTTGGATCGCTCCCCTGAGCCATCTGTGTACGGATACAGACCTACACATTCACACGGGTTTGTTTTTTTTGCAGGGTGTGGCTTGACACTTCCTCTCTGGTTTCACTGGGTCAGAGATACACTTTGCAGTGGACAGGCAGGAGGTTTTCCTCCCTTTTCAAGAGGAAGTCTGGAAAAAAGAAGCCCTGCCTTCCCCAGCCCCTCGTGAAGCACACGTGAGTGACCCCCAGAGAGCCCCCCTAATGCCCCCCACCACCCCCCACACCGCCTCAGCATCGCCTTACCAGGGCTGGGTTATCTTTCCTCCCTGGTGCGTGGGGGTTTCACTCTACTTCACACTTGCCTTCCAGATCTAGCCATCATTGCTTTCTTATTTCATATATATTAATTAATTGTAAGTACGTATTCACAAATAATTACAGATATATGTGTTATCTCTGTGTTTTGGGTATAATTGTCTCACTTCCACCTTCCCTATGGAGGACTGGTGCAGAAGGAGCTCCTGGTGTTTGTTCCTCTGGCCCTTCAAGAGTGCACATCCCCCTAAGTCCCCTTGCCCACAACAGGCTGTGGCACTGGAGCACTTGGCGGGGGGTTGGCATGAGAGGTGAGTACACTTGTCTAAAGAAGCCTTGTGGGTCCCTTCAATCCCCAGTGTGTCCCCACCCTGTGGCCCCCATTCTTCCTGCCATTGGTGTCACGCCATGCCTGGCCCCCAAACCCCTACGTCTCCACCATGTTTCCACATGCTCTCCCATGTGCCCCCATCTTTGATTACTTCTCCACGTGTCCTGCTGTGTTTCCACACCTGTCCTTCCATGTTTTCCTGCATGTCCTGCCACGCTCCCCTCTGCCCCACCACATGCCCATGGGTCTCCTGTGCCCCCACATGCACCTCCCCTGGGAACCTGTCCCTTTGCAACCTCTTAAGTGTCTCTGTGTGCCATGCATGCTTCCCACACCCTTCACTCATCCCACCAAACCCCCTGCATGTCCCCAGTGGTCCCCAATGCTTGTCCCACTATGGCTCCATGCCTGTTCCTTGCACCCTCCTTGTGTGTGCCTCACCAGCTCTCCCAGCTGGCCCATTCCTTACTGTCCCTGGCAGTAGAGTCTGCTGACATCTTGGTACAATGAGCTACCAAACGCTGAGGTGTCAGTTTCTGATTTTGGGAGAAGCAGCATGGTTGCCATCTAAGATGAAAGCAAAAACCCCTTTCCTCTTGTGACAAGCACTACTTGTTTCAAGCCTATGTGAGCACAATCTTGAGTGTTTTGGTGTAAATTGCCTGCTTGTGACACACAAACCAGTTCCTGAAAGAGTGCAGTGGGCTCACTGGCTGCTTTGGTCTGGGGCTGTCTCAGCTTTCCGGATATAGCACGTCTCCAGGAATTATTTCAAGCTGTAGCAAGAAAACACATGGCAAACTGTCCAGCTGCTTGCAGTAGCTCTGCAACAAGATCTGTATTGTGAAAGTATGACAAAAAATGGCAGGAGAGAGAGGGTGCCCCATGGCATAGCTCCATGGCCAGGTGACTTCTACTGTAACTAATGTAGATTGTTATTGACAACTGAAAAACAATAAACCTCTTGCTACATGCCTTTTAGGCCAAATTTTGGCTGGCAAGCAAGGAATGTGATGGACCTTCCCAAGGCTGGTATTCTGGTGTTTGCTTTGGATATTGACATTTTATATGCCATTGTTAAGGGCTGGGAAAAAAAGCCAGTTATTGATTGGGACACAGCTCTTTGTGGAAAGGCATAGGGGCCTCCTTTTCATATTATTTTCACGCCTTCTCATTTACTGGGTGTGGAGAGAGAAAAGCTGTGTCCGTGACACTGTGTGATGCACAGACCTCCCACCCTGGATGCGCACTGAGGTGACAGCGTGGCTGATGGAGAAGGCCAGCTTGGGTGGGTTAGACTGATTTCACATCCAGCCCAGCATCCATCTCCAGATGTGACCAGATGTTTTGGGAGGAGGGAGGACAGGGTTTGTAATGATTCTCTTGCCAGGCTCTGAGATCTTCGTTCACTTCCTGCAGGTTCCTAGTGTTTGACCTGCTTTATTGACTGCTGCCGAGCGCTGAGCTCATGCTTTGGTGGACACTAAACACAGGAACCGGCTCTGGACCAGCAGTGGTCTGTGCAGAGCCCATATGAGTCCAGGACTCTTTTTCCCCCTCAAAATATCTAGTTTTGCAGTTGTATGTGTTGAATTTGATCTGCCCTTTGACCTCTCACTGTCTGCAGTTCTCACAGCCTGTCCTTGTCCTCAGACAGCTCCTTATCAGTGGCCAGCTCTCCCCTCCCTCCTCACCCCTTTTCCAGGCCGTTTACGAAGGACTGAGCAGCCGAGGTCACTGCACAGACCCAGACCCCGATGGAAGGTCGCTGCTATCACGCTGCCTTATGAGAACTGGCTGTCTTCTCCTGACCTCTGTTTCCTGTTTTTCAGCCCCTTATTTGTAGATAGCAGGACCCATTTCTTATGCCTGAGTGGCTGCATTTCCTGAGGAGCTTTCCCTGCAGCCTCATTTAATCCTGAGCAGCTTCCTGGGCTAATGGAGCTGTTGTGCCCACAGGAGTGGTGCGCTGGTCCCAGCTTGCCTGAGCCTTGGCATGGTGGTATATGTGCCAGCAGTTCCAGAGCCACCCCGCTGCCTTGGTGTCTTTGGAAGAAATGTGCATGTTTTGGGCCAGCCCTGCACTCACTGCAGGGCAAGAACTCCAGACACTCCAAGGGGCTGATCTCTGCCCATTATCCAGGGCAGATGCTGTCATCTGGGGGTCCTGCAGCCAGCAGCTCAGGGCTGAGCAGCAACCAGCAACAGCCTCAGCTCAGCAGAAGTCTGTAAGAACATATGGCTAATTTGGTGTATGCACACATGCTACCAGGAGCAATGTGGTTTCTGAACAAGCCCAGGTGATTTTGCAGCTGGGACGGGGGTCAGGGCACATGTTTTTCACACTGCTGTTTATCTCACATGTGGTGAGTCAGTCTAAGACCTTTGTTAACTCTGCTGTCTCCATTTCTCGTTGTTGCCATCAAGCACTCAAGGTTTATCACCAGCACTGGGATGTCCTTCCCCAGCAGTACTTGAGGAGTCTGTGCAGTAGCTGCAGCACGCCAGGGTAGAACACGCTGGAGAGGCACAGCTTGTTTCTCTTCCCACAGCTCCAGATGACAAAAATAACACAAAATGGTGACAATTCTCCTATTGTTTTATTCCATGACAATTTTCTTCTCCCTCCTTTCTCTGCCCCACTGAAGGATGTTTTGGCAGTTTGCAAACATCCCCCTGTTCACATTCACTGAATGTTACTACAGCCATTTCTTTCATGTGACAGCTTGAAAAAGGGATGTGAAAGCTTTCCTTCTTGTCTTCCTGGCCTTTCCCTCTATCATCTGACCCTCATGAATGCTCTCCAGCAAACAGTTTGCCTTTCGTGCATGGTAGAATCTGGAAATAATTGCCTGCCACAGCACTTACTTCTGTCAGTGAATAAGCTTGTGTAATTGTGCCATGGTCTTTGCTCCACAGTTCATTTTCTTAGCTCAGAAATGTGATTTTATTTTTTTTTAACCATTGCATATAGTTTCTTTATTCCCACAATTCATTGTTGCCAATAAAGTAGGAAAATAAGGGATAATCGCCACTTAAATGGTTTAAAACCAATGCCATGTGTGGGGAAAAAACCCCAACCAAACAAGGAAAATGTCCTACTATCCTCAAAGGAATGTGCATCAAATGTGCTGTAGCCAAAGCACTGGCTTTTTCTGATGGGTCATATAAAAATTCAAGGTCCTGATAATCTGACAAGCCACAGTTTGAGTCTTTGAATCCCAACCACAGCTCAAAAGTTGGCTGACTTTTATCAGAAGCTCTGTAGTTCTGGTTGTTGCTAATAATTTGTTTGTAATTGGTATAGCAAGCTCTAGGAGCAGCAAATGTCATAATCCCGTGTCACTGTATAGCTCCAAGGAGATTGCTGATAAATAACAATCATATACACACACATAATGGATACAGGCAGCAGCCAAACAGGAAAATAATTGCTGTCTTGGTGGAGCTTATTAACTTAAATCAGGAAGAAAGAGATTTTATGAATGGATGTCACCTCTGTAATTTCCTGGGGGAAAACAAAAGGCCAGTATACAGCTTTCAAAAGATGTGCCCTGAGAGATGTGCTTCATGTGACCAGGGAGGAGCTACAGATATATGTGGGTTTTTTGTTTGTTTGTTTGTTGTTTTGTTTTATTGAGTGTTTGTTTGTTTGATTGTTTTTTGATGGTGTCTATGATTTGCCCCAGGACTGGCCACAGAGTCTAAACTGGCCCTGTTTGATCTGATTGTCACTGTGACCCAGCCCCCACGACAGCATGTTTCCTCACCTAACATTGGTCCTGCACTCAACCCTCTGAAGTGACTCAAATCCACCTGACCTGGAAGTCCTCCCTAAATCTGAGTGATATTTCAGTGTCTTGGGATGGGTCCCCCCATTTTCAAAGCCCAGGAGTGTCTGTTCTGCATGCCCTGGTGCAGCTGCCTGACTTTTACACCTCTGAGCAGGACAACTTCAGGTTTTGCTACAATTTAAGGATGTCCACAATACAATTCTCTATCTCCACTGTTAGCCAAAAGCCCAGCTGCTTGGCTGCCCATCCATGTCTGTCTATATAGGAACATATATATTCCAACAGGAAATTCCGGACAACCTTTGGCCAGATCCAACTACACGTCCAAGCTGCTTTTTGCCATTTCATTTATGCAAAGTAGTGGGAAACACAAGTAAAGTAGCTACTTGTTCAACACATTTATATTTTACAGCTTGGGATTGATCTAAAGCAGCAGCATAGCATACCCATCCTGAATACATACATTTTAAGACATGTAGGGGAAATCTTGGTTACAGGAAAAATTATGAGTGTTTGTATTCATTACCCTGGGTGTCCTGTCTGAGATTCACTATCAAGCCAACATCTTCAGGTTCATCTGTACAGATGAACCTCACAGCTGAAGTTCATCGAGCTGACAACTTCCAAGGAGGAGTCCCCACAATGAGGATTTTACGTCTCTGTTGGCTGATATTAGTGTGAAGTCAGAGGAGTAATCCTCAGAATGTATTGGTTTAATTAAAATTAGTCTTATCCTCAGTCAGTGGAAATTATCAAAGAGGGAAATGTTAGGGAATTCTCTGCTGCTGAACTGTGGAGAAATGTATACAGAAATAGGATTCCCAGGTCTCTCCCTCAGTTAATGAGGTGCATGGCATGGGCTGGGTCCCCTTGGTGCAAATGTGGGATAATCAATGCAGTCTGGAATTGCACTCTCGGGAGAACCAGTCCATCACGCTCCTGCACTGCAGCTCAAGTCTTCTTCTATTCTGAGTTAATAATAAACACAGCCCACCTCAATGATATACGTGACACATTTATTACCATGTCCTTTAGAAGCAATTTCCTTTCTGTTCTGTTTTCTCACAGACAGTGTAATTACCAAGTTAAAGAGAACAGAGAAAAAAAAGTTTCCAGACTTGATCTTTCCCAGATGAAATGACAAAATTACTGAAGCAATGTATACTCTTCAGTTCTGTAAGGAGATATTCCTTAGGGTTAACAGCTGCATTTCAGCAAGTCTTCAAGTGAAGGGACACAGTGAAATCAACTCCATATAGGTACAGCTTAGCAGCAGGGGATTTTTACATGATTATGTTGAAGCCATTTATGTCTACATGGAAGGCAGGCATTGTGACATTCCTTGCTATGTTTTGCAAAACAAAGCCAGCCACCATTCCTGGCATAACAGATTGCTTAGTTCCAAACAGGGAAAAAAAAAAAAAAGAGAAAAAAAAAAAAAAAAAAAAAAAAAAAAAGAGGCCAAATCCAAATGCAGTAGGGGGAGGTGACCATTGACTTTGTCAGAGTTAGGATTTCCCTTATGCGTTCCCTCATCTTGGTTGCGCAGGGTGAATGCCATGAGTCTTGCATTTGTTATTCTTCCTGTTCACTCTGTAGCCCCATCTCAGGGAACCTGTTTAACTGAGGACCAGAAAGTAATCCCTCAACTGCAGATTGATCAGCAGCAGGTGCCCTAAGCTATCATATGCATAATAGTTGCACACTGAGCACAGTGGTGCTGCTAATGGTTGGATTTGATGATCTCAGACATCTTCTCTGGCCTTAATGATGCTGTGATTGATAAACAGAAGGCTGAGAGGAGTGTGAGTGAGGGTGTGCAGGCTGAGAAGCACAGGGAAAAAAAGGCCTTTGGATTTCTCTGCACCAGTGTGCCCAGTGAGGAATAGTTTCCATACATGCTTTCAGCTCCTTCTGCTTGGAAAGAAAGGACACAGCCCCAAGGCATGATCATTACAATGGGTTCTATGTAAGTTGCTCCTTAGAAGCATTTGTCAAACTGCAGTGAGCACAGGGCAGTGTGGCAATGTGTCCTCATTCAGCAGTGGTTCCCATGGGCAGTGATCATGCTGGGAAACAGGCAGGCTGCTGCTGGGTTCTGGCACAGCAAGGCAAGCTAAGGTGCTTGTGTTTTAACCTCTAAAATCCCAAATTATTTGGGTTCTGATATCGTCAGAGGGTCTACATTGAGTATCTTGGTCAAAGTAGCAGGGGCACTGTCTGGATGGCAGGACCTGGGCGTTAAATCGTCCGCTGCAAATTGTTCTCTGCTTCCCTGTTGGTCAGAGATTTGGAAACTTTCAGAGCATACTGCAAAGCTAGCAGCTGTGTGAGTCTACCCACTCCATATTTGCTTTCAAGGAGGGTAATTTAGCAGTAGAAAAACAAGGAGGCAGAGTCAGCCAGCAGGAGTGTGACGTGATGGAGTGCCACAACACATGTGCCGTGGTGTGAGGCAGACAAGGACCCCACACTCAACTTTCTCTAGCACCACCAGACCAAGAGCACATCCAGACCAAGCATGAGGAGGATCCCTTGGAAGGGTCAAACCCCTCTTCCTTGTGGAGAAAGTCTCAGGAGTTTTCAGGGACTGCTGTTCTGTAGGGCTGGTCTTGAAAGCTGCCTCTGGCAGGGCAGTAATTGGGACCCCCATGGAGCCCTCCCACCTCTGAAAAACCTGTTGTGTGACCCCTCATGGCCATCCCAACCAGTCAATGGGCCTGGTGCCCCAGCAGAGTTTCTGCTTCTTGCCAGGCAGCTGTCAGGATGTTGGTTTGAATGGGGATGTTCACTGCAGCCAAGGGCAGAGATGGACACCCTGGGGTCTGTGATGCTGGGATATCCCCACACTGTGGGTCGAATATAAAGAACTAATTAAGTTTAATCCTTCCGAGGCAGAAATCATGGGCTGGATTTCATCTGGTGTAAATCAGCATGGCTCTGCTGGGGTCAATGGAACAAACCCAGCCTGTCCCAGTACAGGCTCTGGATTGGTGCCTGCCATTGTGCACAGTCACAAACACTGCTGAGTGCCATGAAATTAGAATGAAAGATTAATAAAATCATATTTTGCATTGTCCTCAGCACAGACAGGCCATTTGAAATAGCCCAGCAGCCACATATTATTGGTGGCTCTGAACCATGTTGCTTTCAAAATACAGTGTTGTGTATGGAAATTAATATGGTTACATGGTGAAAAGTATTATCCTCTGCATTATTTGTTAATTTAGGCTTATGGCTAAACAATTCACTTCATTTAGCCTTATAGTTTATTTTTTTTTTTTTTAGATTGCACACAGCACTTCCAAATGCTTTATAAGCTCAGCTGTTCTCTAGACTGTTTTCCTGGGAATTTAGGAGGTGGTGCCCCTCAGGGTTTTGCTCATAGAGGGTCCTAAATACCAGTTAGAACTGGAGTGCTGGAAGAAACATCACCTTTTCTTCTTCTCCTGAAGTTTCTACAGAATTCGTCTTTACTGACAAACTCCCTAAGAGAAGGCTTCATTGCAATTTGTGATGATCATGGTCATCTAGCAAATTGAAGTCCACGCCTTTCCTTTGACAATATGTAGGATACTGGGTGAAAGACTTAATATGCAGATTTTTGTTTTGAAGCAGCATCTCAGGACCATGTACTAGCCTAACACGCAGCCCCATTTTCCCTAAATAAGAAAGTAAATTTTTCTAAAGTCAAGCCATTTGCTCCCTATGGCTTAGACTCTGTTCCAGAAATTGTAATTAAATATTGCAGCTTCTATCTCAAGCTTACTTGCTTAGGATATTAAAAGTTAGTATTGCCTTAAAAGCAGTAATAGTAGATTTGCTGTTTAATCATATCACACTTTTGATTTGCAGCAGAAACAACTTTGTGCTCCAGCTGAAGACTGGAGCTGAAAAAAAAAAAAAAGCAGATCAAATTTCATTTCTTGGAGATGTAATAGCCTTTATTCTCACAATTATTCACCTATGTCTTGTCAGATTAGAGTTAATTACTGGGAAAGATAAGCTGCTTTTTCTTTCATTGTTACAGCTGGGGTGATACTAGATCAGAATGACTTGGTACATGCTCATTGCACTTTGAGAGACATATTCTCCAGTGAAAATTGACAGAACAATTTCAGCAGACATAAAACCTCCTGAATATGCACAAGGCCTGCAGATGCTCCTGCCACAGAGTAAGTTTCCATACAGACAGATCAGGAGAACGGCGATGGGATGTTATTGTAGAGGTTATGAGTCCTCAAATGTGTTACTGCTTTGATTTCATGTCCCTGGCACACCCAGGGTGGTTTGCTGTGTGCATTTCCTCATGGAGAAGGAGCCTTACTAGGCCAGCTCGATGACTACAGAACCTTAACAGGCATCCTTTGGATATGCTAAAGGGCTGTCAAGCATCCTTAGATGCCTGTTTGATGTCCTCTAAACCAGAAAATATTTCCCAAAGGCAGAGGTTTCCAAACAGCTGTTGCTGGGATAGCGTTGGTTCCTGGGCTCAGGTTTCATCCCTGCATTTCAGAAAATATCTTCTTAGCTCAAAGTAGCAAAGCTCGGGATCTTGTGGTGCAATCTCAACTGTGGTACCTGTTTCAGACATATCTCAAAGGTAGCTCTGATTTCTCCTGGAGCTCCTGTTCCATGTCTGGCCAGTTAAGACAGGTATTTTGGGCCACTAGGTCTGTATTGTATGAAATGCCATGGCAGATGTGTGAAGGTAAAACATTAATTCCTTTGGTAGCATTAATGCCTGGAGTTCAAGGATCTATTCCCTTGATCTTAAGGATCCCAATGTAACTGTATTGACCCAAGGACACTGAAAGGAAAAAAGGATTGTCTAAAGAGGAGTCAGAGTTGCTGCTGCTGTGATTCATCCCTCTTCCATTTCTCTCTTCTTGGACTGCTAAGAAAACACATTGATATTGGCCTGATCCATTAACAGCCTGCTTCTACTCCTCACAGCCTCCCACCTCAGCTCTGCCTGTGCCTGTTACCTCTCTGCTTCTGCACACCGTTTCCTGCTGGTCATCACCCATTCAGCTTCATTTTCTCATTACCTCTGCGAAATTTGACATCTTCGCTGTCAGAGGGGTTCCATTCCCTGCTGCAGCTCCAGGTTTAGCTGTGAGCCAGCAGGAGTCAAAGCCAGCTTTGCTCAGCCCGTGTACACCAGCAGGGCACTGGGCTGAGCAAGGGAGGCAGGCAGCCTGAAGTCCCTCTCCACTGTGGCCTTGCTGTGTAAGCTGGGGCTCATTTCCTCGTAGCATTCCCTGCTTCAGCCCAGTCTGGTGAACCCTTTTGCTATTACGGGTGGGCTGCGCTTTCCAAACATTTCTAACTACTTGTGCACCATCATGCTTGACTTCCAACCTGTCTTCATTCAAATCCCCCTTGAACACTCAGTCTTTCCGAGAGGCCTATAAATGCTAACCTAAGTCAAGATAATGTCATTATCCCTGCCATCGATGAAGTAACTCATCAAGTGCTGAAATAAATCATTTTCCCTAGGGATTACTGCCTGAAAGCCAAATGTAATCAGTAAAGCTTGGGTTTGACAAGGCTGTCACAGATAGAATTCATTTACTAATGAGTTCCAACCTATAAGACCACATTGGTAATGTGTCTGTGGTTTTAATGAAACATCACAGAGACCTTTTTCTCAGTATCTTTTGCTTGTTAGATATGCTGTTTGTCAGATAAGTCTTCCCACTTGATGTGTAATTTTTTCTTCCTCTTCCCTCAGCTGAACAATAGGGCTCTAAGCATTGTGTTGCCAAATGCTGTTTTCCAAAAATCTTATTTGATCCTTTGGAATAAGGATCAAATTGGCCAAAAGCAACATGCCAGCTATGCTATTGCCTGTCCATGGAGGGATACTGCCTTTTGCAGAGGTTTTTACAAAATTGTTCCTCCTGACAACTGCTGAGTGAAAAAGAAAGATGCTATCTGTTCACCACGCTATCAGGAGAAAACTTGAATCATTGATAAGGATGGTTTCTAAGCAACCAAATGCAGTCTACAACCATAATAACAGCACTTTGAAAGTAAATCACTTAGTCTGGTACATGCCCCACTCTCCAATTAATGGCAAATTCTTATCAGCTGTATTGTCCAGCAGACACACATTTAAAGGGCTGAAGTAGTTCTAAAATAACACTTCAAGTGGTAGAACAAAACTCAGAGTCATTCAGATCTCCCAAAGACTAATAGCTTTATAGAGATTTTAATGGAAAATAACTCTTACCTTTTCTACCTTATAGGATATTCCACTGAACTGTTTCTCTGTTCAAGGCTGACTCCCCAAAGCTACAGAAAAGATATTGCCGTAGGTTTTTGAATATTTTTCCGGATTTTCCATATAGAAAAGTGACCTGAGTACCATCAATGTAGTGCTTATTACAGTGCCGAAAACTCACTCTTTGTAAGAGAATCATATACTGTATCGTCTGCTCTACTGAAGTGTGAAAACCAGTTAAAGTAAGAGCAAAATTATCTTTTTCAGTAGGTAATATCGCAGGAGGTAATACAGAAGCCTGTAAAAAGTACCTTTTCCTGCCACAGTCCACTTCCCAAGTCCATCACTCATCAGCTTGGCTCCCTGCCACACTGTTCCTTTCTTGTCTGCTTCTCTTTGCCATCTTACTGGAGAGAGAGGGTGATGCTCCCCAGTGAGCTGGTCCTAGAAAAGGTCTTCTTGTCTGTCCCTGACAGCCCTTATCCTCTTCCCATGGTCTGAGACGCATGGAGACCAGCAGCCTGCACTTTCTCCAGCTGTGAAGCAAGCCAGGAGGACTCACATCTTCATCTCCATCCTCCTGGTACATTTTAACAAGCAGAGAGGGATTTAGGGGACTTGATGGACTACAAAAAGGCTATTTTAAATGTCTTAAAATGCACTGCAGAAGAAAGCAGGCAGCAGGTGTTTGTTGTTCTGGATGGCTTTTGTGAGGAGGGAAAGGGTAACAGTTTCTCAGGTGGCCCCATGAAGGATGTTGCTGGGAGCTGGTGACACAGAGCATTGGGAAATGGGAGACTGAGGAAGCAGGCATCCTTCCTGGTTAGGGACCAGCTGAGAAGGGTGGCAGGGAGTCTGGGGATGCCTGCTTCTTCACGTGCATGGCATTGAAAGGGCCACAAACCCTGTGGTCCATGTGGGAACAAAGACCAGAACTTCAAAAAAGCAGATGTTTGCTGGGGGAAACAGAGGCACTGTGGCCACCCAGGAGCCTGAGCAGCTTACAAAGAACTTTTCATGCTGCAGTTTGGGTCCTTTTAAGTGGCATGCTAAGATCTCCCCATAATGTCTCTTGACCTAGGTATAAAATGGGAGGT
This sequence comes from Taeniopygia guttata, assembly GCF_048771995.1. Classification (NCBI taxonomy): domain Eukaryota; kingdom Metazoa; phylum Chordata; class Aves; order Passeriformes; family Estrildidae; genus Taeniopygia; species Taeniopygia guttata. Next base: position 59,243,801 of record NC_133024.1, on the reverse strand, counting down.
AGAAATTGTATGTCTGCCCTTGCTTTAACTGATTTGTCTAGTTTGACAGTGTCTGGCATGATGATAGTGCTGAACACAACTGAAATACAAGCAATACCAAATAACTTCCCAGAGGAGTTGTAGAAGTTCAAGGATGCAGCAAACAGGGATGGGAATCTGGGTCTAGGACATGGGGCAGGGAAATACTGTGACTGCCTTAGATGCAGACCTCTATACTAACATACATTTGACAAATATTTTAAAAAAAATTTGATGGCTTCATAGAATCTGTCCACATGTTAAATGCTCCTGGCAAGCTTGATATATTTAGTTTTGGGAATGTAACCTCCACTTCTTCAAATGCATGCAAAAACCAATGTCCCCTCCAGCTGCTTTCATGGAAGGACATTTGATTAGAAGCCTCGATACAGGGCAGCCTTTGGGGAGCGAAAGGTCCTTGAGTCCATGGAAAGCCACCACATGACAATGATGTGTCTGCTCAGTGGAGGATGCACAATGAAATTTAGGAAATGATGGGAGAGGAGGCATGAAGGGAAAAACCCCTTTTACAGCAAGTATGCGGATGTCTTAGGCTGAGTCAGATTTGGAGATGTGATGAACAAACCAGATGTTTCAAAAGTAGAATTCTTGGATACTTAGGGGGATGCTCCCCTAATGCCAAAACATTCTCCAAGACAATGAGAAAAGCACAACAAAGAAAAGTTATTATGTAATTGTTATTACTACCCCCCCTCCCACATCTACGTATTTCTCATGCTACCTGATGAAAGATCATATATTTGTTTAGACAGCAAAGTGAATCCTGGGAGTGCTTCAAGGTCTGAAAGGAAGAAGTCCAAGGAATGTTTGTTCTAGTGGAGAGATTATGCCATTTTTTAAAATCTCAAGATCTATTTCACATGTATATATGAAAATGGGCAGCTATTGAATGCTTCATTGAGCAGCAGGGTGTTATGACACATTGCAGAAGACAAGGCTAACCAAATTATTGTTAATAGATTCCTTGGGGTGTATTAGAATGAAACAACACTGGATGATCAGGGTTTGTAAATACATACAGGTAGGGGTTATTACAGAACACTTTGGTTGCAAAAGAAAACAAGTATGTAGCCATCTTGGTTATTATTGTCTATAGCAATATAAGAATGTTAAGTCTTTGCAATATGAATGCACAACATGACCCAAGGACATGCAGGAGGGAAAAGAAAGAAAGAGAAAGGACAAGAGTGTGAAGATCCCACCACCTGTAGGCCCTGTGATGAGACTGGGCTGTCTCATGAGGTGCTCAGGATATCAAAAAGAGTGATGGGGAAAAGCCTTGGGAAAACCCACAGAACACAACATCTATTTGGTTTATATTCACTCACATTCAGGTGGGAACGCCCACATACTTCCCCTAAGGCTCCAGCTTCACATTGGATGATGCAATGTTGTGGATCATGGGGACACTTCGGGGGTTCTTAACACCTTCTAAATCACACAGCTGCCCTTGACACCAGTGCAGCTGTGTCCACTATGGCCCATTATGACCCATCAGGCACATGCCAATGTCCCGGTATGTTCCCAGGGGACCCCCACAACCCAGAGGTTTGTGCAAGGGAGGGCAACTCAACTTGAGGAGAGACACCACAATGTCTCCACAGGATCTGCCTCCTGTCTCAATCACAGCCTGTCATTCACCCTCTGAAAAACCATATCAAAATTTGGCCATTACACACCCAAAAGCTCATCACCTCCATTTCAACAAAGCACCTGGGCATCTGCACCGAAGGAGGAATGTTTTGACAGTTCCATGCAAGGGACACAGACAAACCCACCCACATGAATCTATGGACAGTGACTTTCTCAGCTGAAAGGAAGAAGGAGCTGGTGAGCATGGCTTCCTTATTGACAGCAGGGCACTGCCATGCCTCTTCTGTGGCTGAAAACATAGTCTGGAGAGGGTTTTGGTTCTGGTTGACCTGGTGGTCTGTGCTAGGAGGAACTCTTGAGGTGAGAGTAAATTGATGCATTAGGCAGTGCTGGATACCCTAGACTCATGACAGTGGAGGGACGGTAGGAGAGGCTGGGATAGGACACCCATCACAGACCTACGTCTGCTCTCTGAGACCCATCACAGCCATCCAAACGTGGGCAAAGTAGTGGGCTACTAGTACTAAGCAATAGTACAAGCAGCCCCTGCCTGTGCTGTGTCAGCCATAGATGTGTTCTCACGGCACAGGACCAAGACACTGAATAGTAGCTGCGCTGTGGAGAGGGCATAAAGAGTATAAAGTTCTCACCCCTATACCCACAGTTACCCAAGTTATTATTTACCTGCAAGGAGGGAATTAGAAAGTACAGAGGTAAGAGATCTCTGGGGTCTTCACAGCTCTTGGAAAAGAAGAGTTAAGAAGCTCTGAACCTCCTTCTCAGGGCAGTTTCAGATATTTGTCTCCTTTTTAAAAAAATTCCATGTCAGCTTCTCAGCTGTACTTGCATATGGGGTACATATGGAGAAGAGAAAAAAAAAGCAGTGCCTGGCGCCAAACGGGGTCTGCTGCAGCCTTTAACAGTCCTCTCCTCTTACTATTAAAATGTAGCTTTTCTCAGTGAAAATGCTGCTTTATTGCTGCAAAAATACTTCCCAAAGACATGGCTCTTGGAGCACAGCAGGGAAACATGATGTGAAACAGGCAGCTTTGGAGTGGCAGGGACAGGGGCTGAGTGCAGCAGCCAGGTCAAGGCTGTCCCAGAGATTCCCAGCCCTGCTGACCTGGCTGCCAGGGGCTCAGTAGCATGGGGGCTGTTTGTAGGTGGGCTGAGCAGAACATAGGCAAGGGTTCTTGTGGGAAAAAGCAGCAATGATGCATAGTTCAGACTGCCCTGGATCACAGCTGAGTGAGCAGGACCATGCTGAGCCTTCATCCATCCATCAGGTTTTGCTCCCCAGATGGGCAACTCTCCTCCATCTGGCCTGGACGTTAGTGGGGACATCTCTCCAGCTCCAACAGACTACTTTCATGTGGAACCTGGCTTTCTCCTCTTCCCATCCCCACAGTCCTGACCTCATTTCCATGCTCCCCAACCTGTGTGCATCAAAGAGTAATTGCACATAGAAAGAAGCCTTCTGCATCCCACCACCATGTCCCAGTCTGGGGCCAGCTGGTTCTGCTGCTCTCCTGTATTTTGCATGCCATTGCCCAGAGGAATAAGCCCTGGCGGGCAGCAGGAAGAGAAGCAGGACCTGGAGGAGGACACGTTGGTGAGGCCAGGAAAGCCCATCAGTTTTTGATGCCTGTGGGGGGCTGTGGTTGTTCTGCTGTACCGAGGAAGTGCCTGGCAGCTCCTTTGCAGCCTCCTGCCCCATCTGCCCGCCAGCTGCTCTCCATGCTGCAGCTGCCCACACAGGCACTGTGGGCAGGAGGCAGAACAGGAGTGATGCTGAGGCTCAGGTGTGGTGGGATGGTGAGCTGTCCGCAGCAGGGACAACCCATGCAGCATTGGAGAGCAGATTTTTGGAGCCATTTTTGGAATGGCTATGAGCTATGGTCCTTGGGGTCTTCCTAACCTATTCCACAGCACTTGGTAATCTCCAAGCAGCAAGTCAAAATCTATTTCAGATCAAGACAAATAGCACTTCAGTGGGATGCCTAATCCTTTTGGAGACATTTGGCTTGAAGCTGTAGGAGGATAGTGCTGTTTGCAGTATCAACCTGCATCAGGACAGTGCTGGTGACTGCATAAACCTAAGTCACTGTTTCAGAGATGCCCAAAACCCAAAAGATGGAAGAAAGTTTGGGCTTACCAAGTTTGGTTGGGTCTTAAGTCTTTCTGCGCTTCTTGCCAAAGCCTCTAGGAAAAACTTGTTTTTCAAGAGTTGTTTTCTTGCCTGCACTGTCTGTGCCTGTTCTCCTGCACTGTATGCATCTCACCCACCTGGCTGCATCTTTAGCAATCTGTGAGGGCTGCACACCCTCTTTAAATGCAACAGCAGGCTGTGAAATACTTTGTTACCAAAGCTCTGTCTTTTTGCTGTACTGGACCTGTCACCAGCACCCATTTTAAGGCTTATTGCATGACACTGAAGAGTTTTCTCCACCAAACAGGGTGCAGAGGAGATGGGAAATTGGTGCATTGTCCTTATCTTGTGTTTCCTTTAGTTACAGTGTGTATAGCCAAAAGATGTGGTTAGGGACATGGTTAAGTGGTGGGCCGGGCAATGCTGGGTTAATGGTTGGACTTGATGATCTTGTAGGTCTTTTCCAAGGTGAATTAGTCTATGATTCTCTATTTTTGCTTTCTCTGTTTCTGTATCAAATACAAAAAACAAATTCACACCCACACTTATGCACACTACTGTGATACCCACTCACACTATCTCTTCATGCCAAAGTAAGATTTGTATTCATCTCTTCCTATTGCAGCCCATTGGTGAAGAGCTGAACATTTTAGCAGTTATAATAGGCTAAGACCAGTTTTGATGTGTTACTTCAGAAATGGAAAGTGAAATTAGAAGTTAGATTTCATTGTGAAAGAACTGGTTGCATTAAGAGGTGGTGGAATTAGTAAAGAAATATGGAATAAAAATAATAAATAATAAAAATAATGAGCTCCAGAAAACATTTTTCTGTTTTCTTTTTGGTTTTTTTTTTTTTTTTTCTCAAGCATTGGTATGTTTTCAGAATATTTTGACCACATCCAAAGTTATTCTTCTGTGAAAAAGAAAAGGATCCCATTTTTTTCAGAATAGTCTCTGGGAAGCTGTGATAAATCATGTTTATTGTTGTCGCCTCACCTCAGCCATTCTGAAATTTCTGTGGTGACCACAGCCAGAGACAGAGGTGAAAAATATTGGAGTGAAATGGAAAGGAATGAGTGGCTGCTCTTGGGCTATAAGAAAATAACACAGGTGTTAAAGTGTCCTCCAGTGCCAACCCAAACAAAGGCTGGTCTCTGCTTAATTTTCCTTGGAGTAACAAGAGTGTAGTTTCCAAACGCAACGAGATTTCTTTCCATAAAATTTAGTTTATGAATCAAGATTACATTTTCAAACGGAGAAATTAACAATTCCACGGATTTCTGGATTCATATGCTTTGACAAATGAGGTCCATTTAATGACATTATCACTGAGTGAACAAAAGGGATGAATTTGAAGGATAGTGGATTCCAGATATAAAAAAAATTGTTGGTGATAAAGATTTATGAATACCATGTTCACACTGATTAAGTGCTTGGTTGTTGCTACTTAAAATTTAATACTGGTTCCCCTTGGATTTTTTTTCTTTTGTTTTCATCCTGTGTCCTTTTTGAGGGCAGGAAAAGAAGAAGACAGCAAAAGGATTTAGAGGATGTGAATGGGGTCAGGCTCCGCACACGCTAAAGAAACAACAAATTGTCTGAGGTCATAGACATTGTTAAATTGCACTCAAAATGTCCAGTGCTTTTGTTCCAGCTGATATCATAAAGCAGATGTTTGGTTGTTTATTCAGTATGGAGATAAAGCTGAGCTGGCTGTGGCGGGGACTGTCGATGCCTACGCAGCCTGCCTGGGCCACTGTGCCAGCAGGAGATGCTTCAGACCCTGCTACCCTTTCTCCCCAGCAAGAGGAATGATGCCTGCAGAAGTGCTCAGGAAAATGTACCTGAGACCCAGAGGGTGGTGGGACCATCCTGGCTCACCTCCCTCCTGCTGCTTTGCAGGAAAAGAAGAGGAAAAGGTGTGGGGATTTCTAAGGCAAGGCATAACTTCTGCTGCTGGATCTTTGGTGGCGTTTCCAGGCTGTCCCAGGAGAGAAACAGGTGGAAAGGGAACAGCCTTTGTTGCCTCCTTGAGCTATCCGTGCCTCTGTGGGACATGTGGGTTTTCCCTCTCCCAGGCAAGAGGAGGGCAGAGCAGCTCTTGGGGAGCCTTGGGCAGTGTTGAGCTCCTCATAAAGGCCACTGATTTCAGAGGCAGTTTTGCATCAAAATGTTTTTAAGAGCTTGGGGTTTTTTTGCATTCTGAAGTGGCAGTACTCTGAGAAGTCTTTGGTGAGCTCTCAGCTCCTCTAAACACATTTCCATCAACAGCTGATGCCATGGAATAGCATCAGGGTCTGTGTTGCTTCAAGCAGCATAATAAACCTGGTGCAAGCAAAATGCTTCTCTGGGCCATTCTGCCTTCAGAACCTCTTGTCATGCACTGTTGGATGGGATGCTGAGTAGTTTAGGCAGAATTCCTGTAGCTACTGAAATAATCTGACCTTTAAAGTGACCTTGTTCCTTTGTCAATGGCTAATATCAGTGACTAACAATCTTTCTTTTCAGACTGATCTTTTTAAAAAATAATAATTCTTGGGGTGTGGTGTAAGGTAGCAATTGCAAATAGACAACATTTCTTTTGACTTATCAAAATACACAGATAAAAACAATCCCACGAAATGTCAGAAGAAAGACTGACTGAGCAAATATAGTTCTATTGCTCTATATAATATTCCCTTTGTAATGTGGGTTTGCAGTTTCATATCATACCATAAAGAGCAGGTCGCTCATGTGCCCTTCTGAAGGGCAAATGAGTCCTTTTAATTCATTCCTCTAACTGTGTGGTACATGCATTCTGTTCAGCTATTATTAAAAAAAAAATAGAAAAAACCCCAAAAAAACCAAAGCCATTAAAGTGTGATCTGAACAATTTTCTGCTTCCTGAATGTCTTATTTTTCTTTTCACTTGTTTTTACCCTAAGATATTCTTGGCATTGCTTTTTCTTGGGGATGTTACATAAAAGACTTTAACCTGTAGCAGTTGTTTAAAATGAACTCTGGCAAAATGAATGTAATATCATTATATTATTTTAATAGGAAGTGATTTCCCTGCTTCAGAGACCAGAATATTCATGCATAGCATCTGGTGAATTAAAGTCCAGGAGGGAAGAAGCTGGCAAAGAAGGTAGGGGCACAGACAAAGACTAAGAGGTCCAGTGTCTTTTTCCTTTTAACTGTTGGCACGTTCTACCAGCACACCTGCTCCGTGTCCCCAACATCTGATGAGCTGATTTTATTAATCTGCACTGTTAGGCTTGTTTTCATATTTTGAGGTTACATGTATGAGGTCTAGAGCTGCATTCATCCTATACCTGGAGCATCAGAAGTAAACATGCTGCTGACTGATTTCCCATGTCTCTCAAAATTTGGCATCTCTAGAGAGCAGTTCACATGTTGGGTGGGACATATCAACATCTTTTTTAAATAGACTAAGGCCAGTTTTGCAAAATATTGTTCCAAAATCATCTATCTATATTGACAATTCAGGCAGTTCAGGAAGTCTTGCCAAGCAAATGGACCTCCAACTCACTACACCTAAAGAAACCAGGCAGAGAAAATATTTTTGTCCTTTGCCCAGGAAATGATATTTGAAGACAGTTAGAAAAGCATCTTTCAATCACTTTGCAGGGTTTTTTTTTTACCAATGAAGGTGAGGGTGGGTGCTCAGTGACGTTTTCAGATGCCAACCAGTAATGCATTTCTGTCAAGATCTATGGGATTTGGCAAGGTAACACTTTTCACATTCTGTGAAGTAGAAGCTCGTCTTTCTAAGTTGGCCATTAAATGCTCAAGAACCTAAAATTGCCTGAAAGTTCCATTCCTTTTGAGTTAAACTGCTTTTCAAAATGGTCTATTTGGGATCCCAAGTCATTTTTCAGAATGCCTTTTTGAAACATGTGATTGTAAATCTTCTTTGATGCTGTTTGTGACCACAGTTTGTTGGGGAGGGTTTGTGAGAGCCAAGAAGATTTGATTACCTATTTGTTGATCATGTTCTTGGGCAGAACAAGTGCAGAGTAATTTTATTTAGCTTGAAGTATCTGGTAAACATAAAGAGAAAAAGAGCTCTGCAGTTGGACAGGTCTTATCTCAGTATCTTTATTTACATATTCAAAGAACACTGACGCAATCAAGCTACCAAAAGAACTGCTTTCCATCAGCCTGGGAACAGAAACAAATTAGTCTTTAATAGTGTTGTGTGAAAACTCTGGTGAATGTTATGTAAAACTGTGCAAACAGAATGTTTGTGTTCTAGTTCCAGGTCATTTAGTGGGCAAAAAGAGAGACATTTTGTGTGAAATAGCCATGAAGTGGTTTGCTATTATATAAGGTTAGGAACTGCTAGATCAAACTAATAGTGACATGCTGAGAACCAGATGCTTCAAAGCAAAATGCAAGACATCCCAGTGTGGATAATTATGAAATAGTCTGACCATAGGGGAAATTTCTGCATAAATGACTTTAGTCCTAAAAGGCTACATGTTTGTATTGCTTCTGAAAAGGTTTTAGTCTGATTTCCCACAGACACAGGGCTTATGCAACCAGTGTGCTGCCTGGCTGTGCAAATCTCTGACTCCCTCCCTATCTGTCTACTCCCCTGTCTCCAGCAACCTCTGAACACATCTCAGCTCTGCCACACGGAGCAGAGAGGAGCAGGTCTCACAAACAGTTAATTCCCGACAGGTTTCATGAATATAACCTGCTCCCTAGTGAGCAGAGACAAGTAATCATGACAGCTCAAGGTGAGCTTACACCTCATTAGAAACCAGAGAAAGCACACAGGAGAGCCTCTTATAAGTGTTCCATCTGTGGGAAAAGTTTCAACCATGGCTCTCCATCAACATGAGATGCAAATCTTAGGTAGACACTGGTGCTAGACTATTGGTGCTATCTCTTTCTCCTATTGATTATAACTGTGGATATCCCCAAGACTTAAAATAAATGTTTAACTCTTTTTGACTGAATGTATTCTCAGCTTTTACATCTTCCAGGAGCAATGAGTGCTATTCGAATAAATTGCAGATATGACATTTCTTTTAGGTACCTGAGATCTACAGATTTCCTTGTAGCTCTTCCCATAAAGCAGCTGGGCTTAATTAGAGCATGATGCTCTTTATGGGCCAGCAGGCTAATTTGTAAATTAATTAGAAGTGCGTTGAAGGTAGTCTCCTGCCCCTTGGGAATGCTACAATTAATTGCTTCAAGGTGTTGAAACCTTGTCTCTGCCACACTGGGCTGGTTGACCCCTCTCTGGAGTCAAAAACATGTTAGAAAATTTATGTTCTCTCTCTACTCAGATCAGGGCATGGCCACTCCATGGCATCTATCTTTTTCACACTGGGATTCTGTGGAGTCCTCAGGATGAAGATACAGTGTCTTCAAAGCTTGGCCATCTTCTCAAGGACCCGGGCCACAGTGAGCTGCCCCATGCCAATCTTGCATTGCCCCTTGCACTGTCAAACGCCACATTTTTACCTCTTTTTCATCACCTTAACAGCATCATGAACTAAATGAAGCCCCTGAGGAGAAGATCCGTTGTCCTTGCCATCGTGCTTACACTGACCCTGGTGGTGTTTAATGTTGAACAAAAGTCACAATAGAAAGTTCTAAGATGGGAAAGTGGGTCCTGTAAATTAGAGGGAGAGACACATATGTGTTTCCCACAAAATTCAGCAGCTGGTATAACATTGCTAATGGGGGTGATATATTCATAGATATTTTGGCAGCTTCTCAAGGCAGTCTGATTTCAATTGCAATTGCTCAACTTGCCTTTTACTTTCCACTAATGTTTGTGCAAGGACTTTATTGCTCCTAGGAGCAGTATTGCAAAGGAACTTTGACACACCCACCTCTGGGCTGCTTGCTCCTAAAATGAAGTAAGGAAAATAAAATCAATCTATATTTCATTGGAAGCCCCATATGATTTATAGGATGAACCAACTTGTCAGGGACAGTCAGAACTGGCAAGTAATATATCATGTCTGAGATGGTGGATTACACGATTCAGCTGCTTGACTGAAACCCTCAAATATGCAGGAAAACATAGCTCTGGAGCCTGTTTAGGCAAGACATTAATTGAATAAGTCCAGAAATTCACACTATGTATACATTTGTCCCCACAGTGAGCAGAACCATGTGTTCATTCAATTTTCTTGGAGATGTGGCTTTGATTTACACAGAAGTGCTGAAATAACCCAGCAGCCTGAGAGAGCAGCAAAGCCCTGCAGATCAGAAGGGACATGGACCCTGGTAAGTCCAAAGGACTGATGGCAGTTCTTATCAGTTTCTTTCTGAAACAAGGCTCTGAAGAATTTTGCTTGGTCTTTTTGTGAACTAGCTGAGTGGCATGTGTTTTTGACAAGATGACCTATTTGATGCAGCAGTGTGCTTCTCTGGGAAGCCGTATCAGGATGTTATTTTCCACACCTTCTCTTTGGCCCTTGTACGGTTGTGTCCATGCATGCAATATACTTTGTGTTCCAGTCTTCTCTTGCATGTCTACCACACATCCTTGTTTCTACACTCTCACATAATCTATTTAAAGAGTGATATTTTTGGCTTTTAAGAGCGGTGTTAACAAAGATCAGATGCTGCCATCACTTAGGAAAGAGCTAGGTTTCCTTTGCCAGTTGTACTATGCACTGGTAAAAAAAAAAAAAAAAAATCCATCAGCGGACATTACAGTGAAGCTCTTGTATTTAGCAGGTGAAAAGCCAATACTCGACCTGTAGTGAGATTTGCTCATGGAAAACCCCTGGAAGCTGTTTTTAGCAGCAAGGCATTAGTCACCCTTGGAAGGCTGCTGGCTGCTCCATGCCTCTGGCTTGCGCTGTGCCACGCCGCGCCACGTGCGAGGAGTGCTTTGGATGCTGCACAGCGCTAGCAGCCACTCCCGCCTTGCCGCAGGTGTTGAGTTTGAGTGCACGGCTCCTGCTTATTTTAGGAAAACATGAGCTCACATTCCAGACTGCCTTCTTGGCAGCCAGGAGGTGTGGGCTGTGGTCCTTCCCTGTTCTGGGGGGCCAGGAGGGGTAAGGCTCCACATGTGCAAGGAGCATGTGGTGGGATTTCTGTCAAACAGATCTGGGGACGTGCGGTGGTCAGGAGACAAGGCAAGGGTGAGGAAGGGCTGAGAAAGGGATGTTTTCCATGTCAGATGGAGATCAGGCAAAGAGGAGACAGCAGAGCAGTGAAATCATGGAGAGAGGTCTGAGGATTGGAATCTGTTAGATCATTAGAAGTGGTGGATTAAGTCATGCTGCAGGAAGACTAAGGCAACTCCTAAAAAACTTAGGGAAAATACAGGTGATGAAGGAAGTAGTCAGTTTAATGGACTGGAAATCTGGCTTGCCTGCAGGGATGCCACCTCAGAGTGATGACTCTTCCTGGGAAAAAGAAAGGCAGCTGCTGCCTGCTTGATGGTTACTCATCCTCTCCAATCTCCAGTTCCCCCTGATCTCCAGCGCAGCTGGGCCAGCCAGGGAGGGGACTCTGGCTCAGTGCCCCAAGCTGAGTGCCAGATTGTCTGGCTAGTGGAGGAGAGGGAGGAAAGCCCCAGTTGAGGATGACACTGTGCTGGCTGTGCAGGCATTGGGATGTGCTTTGGCACGAGTTAACAGAGGCTCAGCCAGGTCCCTTCTCCCGGACCAGCCAGCCCTTTCCTTCCCCTGCAGCTGAGACCGGGATTTGCAGAGAATAAGGGCTGCTAATACACAGTGCCATTGCTTTATAAGGAAATGTCTTGAAATAATACAGCTTTTGTTGATGTCATTATTTTATGACAGCCTGAGAGTGTGTGGACCTTGAACTGGATAACCAGTTTTGGGAACACTTTTTTTGATGGAGGGTGTTAAACAAATATTAAAGTGTTAGAAAAGATACAGCATTTCATTTAGACACGTTGAAACACTTTGATGTTTCATGTGGTGCATTTTCAGGGCCTGGACACCCTTCATTCAAAATACCTAGAAAGTAAAATATGAAAAGTAGAACAGAAAAAAAGGGTTGAACAGAGGGTCTTGTTTGAAACAAGGTTGTTGGGAGAGATACACTGGCTGTCTCAGCTGCTAAATTTTCCCTTCAGTTTTTCTGCTGAGGCTCTCCTGGAGCAATGGAACAGTGGACTCTTAAATCTTGACAGAGGATCCTCCTGGTGCAGGGAAGGCTACTGGATATCCCCAAGATGAGCAGGTTGCTTAAGAGAGGCTTTAGTTGTGTTTTAACCAGGCAGGTCTCTCTGTACAGGGCCAAAAGCATGTGGGAAGGCACAGTGCAGCTGAGAATCTCGCTCCTCTGTTTCCATTTTGTGGCTTCTGCAATAACCTTTCCAAGGAACCTTATAAACCCCTAAGTAGTGAGGTTTTTAAAACACTGCTGTTATGGTAATAGTTTAGTTCTGCCTCCTTTGTTATGTGTTAATGGTGCCCTTCTTTAGGCCTACTAATAAAAGGAACTTAAACCTCAATGTGAAAGTCCTTGTAAAGTTACAAATCAAACACATTTGTGCTGGTTCTCCCCGATGTACAAGACACTGGGTGGCTGCTGCACTGGGGGTAAGTGTCAGACTTGAGCCAGGGAGCTTGCCAGGTCAGCTCTGCATTCGGGATCACTGCTTCTAGCTACAGGGCAGAGCTGGAAAGGAGTGTTTGACATAGCAAAAGGTCTCTTAAATGAGAGGGGAAGGGGTGGGAAAACTTCAGACAATTTAGAGATAATGAAGACTATTACATCTGGAATCTGGATATAATGATTCATAACTTGTATTGCACTTGGATCATCTTTTTAATATAACTTTTGAATCAACCAGGTGGAGTAAATTCATGTGGAATTTATCTCCCTGCAAGTGAATTATGCTGGCTTTTTCACAGGTCTATGGAAAACTCTCAGTTACAGCCTTTAATTCTCTGTACTGCCATTTTAAAAAGTAGGAAAAGGGATGTATCTGATTTACCCAAACTGTCCAGGGTGTCACCTACATACTGTGCAGACAGCCCCGTCCTCAAGGGCTTGAGTCCTGTTACCTTTGTATGGAGGTGATGACTGCATGTAGGCTGGTAGAGTCTGGGCATTTTTGGAGAAAGCTATGGTTCACATGACATCTTGACAAGCCTCCTAGCTTTATTTATTTCCTATTGTTTCTGTGAGCAATTGCCTACTGGGAAAAATCTATAGGTGAGTGGGAAGTGTGGACTGATTTCTGAAGAAAAGTACAGTGGAAAAAAGAGTAAGGTAGAATTTAGACAGATATAGAAAATATAAAAATAATGCCAACTCTTTCTTTCCTATTGCCAAGACAGTGTGACTTTATAAATAGTAAGAGTGTGGATTTCTGTAAGTCATTAAGAGGTGGTAGTTTGGCTCACCTAATCTTGTTTTTTTTGTGCTTTTGTACAAAAGCAAGGACTGTCCCCAGTGAATGCCACGGAGGTCAACTCTACTTGTCACTAAGTACCCTCAGAAAAGATGAAGTCTCAAGATAACTTTTTAAGACAGACAGGATCTTGCTGTGGAAATCCTTGGAGCTTCTGAGAGCTGACAGGTTTCCATATGCCATCCCCTGGGGAGCAGATAAAGTAGGGGTGGTCTCAGTCTTTGTATTCATGGATGGGAGATCAGTTTTGACCCCTGATGATGTTACAAACCCTCAGGAAATGTTAAAGTAGAGGTGCTCATGCTGGTGTTCTGGGATGATGGGGCTTGAGTCTGGTATTAAGCCCTTCCTTGTGCATCACACAGTGTGGCAGCCCTGGGGACCTGCTGCTTTATGTGTTTGGGTATGATGAGGTGTATGTTCCCAAGGACCAGCCAGGCAAAACTTGGAACGGGCTTTAGGGCCAAATCCAGCCCATCAGTCCTCATTGGAACCATGCTGGTGAAGCTGTGTGAGGTCATAGACCTGGTTCCTCTCTGAGATGGAAAGGATGTGCCCACCTGGATCATGAAATGAGCTGCTGGAGACAGAACCCAGTTCCCACATATGCTGTGCTTTTCTTAGGGTGTCAGAAGAAATTAAAACTTTCAAAAATGGGACAGAAAGATAAAAAAAGAGAAATTATTTTTGTAGTTGGGAAAAGGCAGAGAAAATAAGAGAGATACCTTGAATGGATCTTTATTTTTGCTGCCAGTGGTCCCAGGATGAAGGCAGGATCCTTATTTTTACACCCATCTGGTTTCTACCACAGGATACAGCAGCTGACAGGTTTCCACCAGCAGGGTTAGAGTCTGTTAAAGCAGCATTTTCTCATGGAAAATGTATTCTGCCGGAACATTTTTGGCTAACTTTCGGCACGAACACGAAAGGCTCTGACAGCCGTGCTACGGTTACTTCATCCATTAACAGCACAGAGGCTCTGGAGGGGGCTGAAGACACAGCCCCAACTCTCTGTGGTGATGCTGAACACGGGCTGCCCTGTCTGCAGCTCTGGCCACCCCAAATGGCAGCGGTGGGGAAAGCTCTGGGCGCTGGCAGCAGGTGGGGCTCGGCTGAGTGGTGATGGTTCCATCTACCCCCACGGGCCCTGCTCCGTATTCTGACTTTCAGCCTTGTTCTAATCCGACTGATGGAGTGGCCAGAGATGCTGACGGGATTAGAGCTCAGCAGAATGACGAAGCACTTGGGATTTGCCTTCGTGCAGATCCCCGCAGCGCAGCAAAGGGAAATGGCTGCTTCTGATTTACAAGCTGCAAGAATTTTGCACTGAGGCGGAGTGTTTTCTCCACAGTCTGTAGCCACAGCTCGGCCTGGCATGTTTTTGACGGTGTCTAATAGGTTGTGCGTGGTCTCAGGCACTGGGGTATCATTGTGGAGCTGGCGGGTGTTGGGCTCTGCTTCCCATACGATCTGGCAAGTGCCAGTTCTGTGGGCACCTCTCTTCTCTCCCCCAACCCCATGAGAACTGACAGAACTCCTCTTGGGGTGCCCAGCTCCGAGGGGATGACGGTCTGGGCTCCTTGGCAGGTATGTATCACCCAGTGCTCGCTGACTGCTAGGTGGATTTGCACCATTTTTGAATTTCATTAATTGCACTTAAAGACTCCAATTATTTTCCCCACATGCAAAAATTAAAAAAAAAGAAAAAAAAAAAGAAAAAAAAAAAAAAGAAAAACGAAAGCAAAGCATTTCTACACGTCCTGATTGCTTTGTTTACAGGAACTGCGTCTCAAAACGCTCCAGGCTGAAGCACCGGTGCTGCTAATAGAGTAAATTGCAAGTACATCGCTGCAATCATCCCCGCCGCTTTCACAGGAACCGAGCACTCCCTCTTGAGTAAGCCTCCGATTTTAAGCCCTGAAAGAGCAGCTTGACACCCTGTGACCTGCCTGGTAATGTTCCTAATCCACCTCTTTATAAATACACGCTCCCGAGGGGGCGGTGGGGCCGCGGGGGAGGATGGCAGTGCGGCGGGCAGGATCTCGCAGCCTCGCCTTGTGCTGTGCTTGCGGGAAGCTGATGAAGGTGGTCACAGGCTAAGTGGATTAAACCCGGGGAACGTCAGCTCAAAAATAGGAGCTGCAGCCTGACATAAAGATCTTGAGAAGTGAGAGGATTTGCTGGTGACCGGCGCCAGGCCCCCAGAGGAAGTGAGGGAGGGTCGGGTCTCGTCGGAATTTCCTATGTTGGCTGTGGACACGGTCTGGAGATGCCCGTGGGATTCTCAGGGTATGGCTCTGCCTGGCTCCGAGCCCTGCAGCTTACACGCATCCCTGCAAGATGCAGCTGGTGAAGCAAAATCAAAACAAGCTCCTCCGGGGGACTGGCTGCCAGGACCGGGTGCTCCCTCCTCCTCCTCCTCTTCTGCTTTCAGCTGAAACAGAGTGGGATTTTTCCCGCTAATCAGAGCCTACCGGGTATCAGGGCTTGGTTGGGCATGGCACTGCCTGACGCCAAACTCTCTTCCAGAAGGATAGCAACACCTGGAGTTAAAAATAACACGAAGACACATTAATTTAAAAATAAAATAAAATAACCGTTACAATAAGGAAGAGTTAAAAGTAGGATTTAGAACTACAAATAAAGTAATAAGAATTAGCCTCCTCTCCTTGCGCCTCCCCAAACTTTTTATTCCTTCTTTTCTTCATGCAGAGAATGATGTTCTTCATGGCAGTGGCTGGTTTTGCCTTCTGTCTTGTGCAGTGAGAGGGCAACTCCAGTCTTTGCTGATCATAGCAATACCCAAGCTAATGACAGTTCTTGCTCCTCTATAATAGCTGACCCTCTTTAACTGCTTCTTTTGCTTTCATCCCATTTATTTGCTTCACATAGAGTGGTGTTAAACCTGTCTTTAAAAAGTAGTTGCCCTTGTAATCTGAAATATGTGTGGATTGACTGTTGGATAACTCAAATGCAGCTCCATGGTGTGTTGACCAAATAGTAGAAAAAAGAAACTCTTAAAAGAACCCCAAACAACTCTTTGGCTCAATATAATCATATTAATGATTTTAGGTTTGAAGCTACTTAGTAGGGAAGATGGACAAATTAAAGCATGATGTGGGGGGTAGTGACTCTTTGAAACTCAATATGATTACAATAACAAGCATATCTTGCTTTTTATAATTTTCCTAGATTTAAGTACCCAAAGGAAGCCCTATTGGGTTTCACACACATAGGCTTTGCGCTAAAAAATGGCAGCTCTGATCCCCCATCTGTCTTTTTAGGTTAGTTTGTCTCTTTGTCCTAATACTGCAGGAGTTAACAGCTTAAGGATGGAAACATGTCTGAAAGTCTCCAGGAAGATAATACTTGGGAAGACAGGTTTAAGCTAAATAAGAAAGCAGATTTCATCAGCCTTCTTGGAAACAACCTGTCCAGAGACTTGTGATCCATTTCTAAATTTGGCCTTTGCATTTTCCACATACAGGAAGTGATGAAAACGGCAGCAGTAATCCCTGGTGAGTTTGGACACGCACATCAGAGAGTGAATGCCTTTGTTTGTTTAGGACTGCTGTAAGTTGGGTGTTGTAAACATGACTCATGACAAGTTTAATTAAGACAAAAAACATGGGAAATGTAGCAGAAGGTCATGCATCTTTCTTCACAGTTTTGGCAGCTGAAGACTTTGCTGAGAGATTTGAATGTGCTGCACCAGCACAAATATGAATACAGGTTTTATACTGATTTTCTCTTTCCCAAAATTATTTTTACCCTTGTTTTTTTGGATGGTGCTAAAACAGTCTGAATAGAAGAACCTGACCTAATGCATAAGCACATTAACTTGTGGCAAGCCAAACTGTAGCTGATGAAAATAAAAGATGTGGTGAACATATGATAAAACTCCTAGTCAATTTGGTCCTGCCCCAACAATGAAAAATTTACTCCTGGATGAATCTGACTAAATGTATTAGACCCTCAAATACACACTTGTCAATGCAGAACCTGCCTGTTTCTCAGATTTTCAAATACACATTTGGTGTTCAGATGAGCACACTTGCTGATGGAGCGAGAATTTGTTCCAAACTAAGCTTCATGTCTCTGCAGATGTGTGGAGCTTCAGATTTTGGTTCAGACAAGTTTCTTCCTGAAACAGCTTATATGGAGAACAAAATAGTCCTTATGAGTTGGAAGCTACAGGCACAGTGTTCTTGAAAAGATAGTAATGATACCCTTTTTTGCAGAGTGGATAACAAATTCAGACGGTGGGTGTTGACCTAAAGTTTTGTTCATGGAGGCACTTCTGGGAACTTCTGACCTATTCAAAAATCTCAGTGATGCCCAGCCACTACATAGTGCTTAATGCCTTACAAATAACAACATATGTTGGGATGATCTGCCTTAACATTGTCTACTTGTAAGCTGAGCATCCAGTTAAGTTTGTCAGTTGCACTCTTCCTATTAAAAAAATGAGAAAAAGAGGCAGGAAGGAATATCTGAAAGGAATTCATCCCGTGTCTGCAGTAGGTGCCTATTTCTAACCAGTGAAGCCAGGCAAGGGAGCCCTGGTGATTAGCAGAGACTGCCAACCCAACTAACTTCATTAAATTAAATTAATCCCAGCCTCAGAGACAGGAGTACTTTTGCCAAAACACTCCTTCACATGCAGGACTTGTAAAAGCATGCTTCTTCAGGACTTTAGACAAGTTCTTAACCAATTTCAAAGGTCTATTATCAAATAAAATTCTCTTGAGGATTTTTGAGGTCCAAGAAGAGCAGATTCATACTGGTGTGGGCAAAACCCTCTAGGCATGTGAAATAGATTAGCTGGGAAAGATTTAAAAATGTAAGATTTTTAGGTTAACACAGCCTCTCGATTTTCTTATGAATTTTTTTCTTATGATTTTTTCTTATGAACTGGGTTCTAAAGAAAGTTTAAGTCACAGGACTTGCAGAGTCTATGCCAGGATTCAGAAGTATTTTAAAATGCATCTATATGGAAATCTCCAAGTAATTACACAAATAATGCCGATATGTCTTTGAAAAACTACGCCGCAATATCTACCTTCTCATTCTCTTTAATATAAGCAGCAAAAAAACAAGTAATTTCAGATTGTCTGCTGGCATCCATGATTAAAACATGCCATTCACATAAAGCAAATATTTACATTTGAGTGAAGGTTTTGCATAGCTTACTGTCGAAAATATATATTTTAGATCATTCTGGTTATGTGTATGGATAGATTTATCAAAGGTCTCTCAATTAAATCCTTTCCCTTTCCCTTTCCCTTTCCCTTTCCCTTTCCCTTTCCCTTTCCCTGATTTTTGTATGAAGATGTTTTGCATTCATATTAAGTGTGTTTGCAGACCAGAAATGCATGCACAGTGTGAATTTCTGGAGAAACTAATGGTGGGCAATTTTACCATCATTTTGAAATCCTGAGTGCTCTGTTTTTCAGAGAGGAGCCTGGATAGGGCAGTTATTTACAGGGACAGAAAAACATTGCAGACATAGAAAATGAAGCCCCACTCTGTTGTGCAAAATTCCTGTAAAAGCATAAAGGCTCTGAAAATCAGCGATGGGGAAAGGCCCTTCCTCCGGGAGCAACACAGGCAGCAAAAGTGAATGCTCCCAGCCATTGCAAAATGAGGGTACATGTCAGTAATATCCTCCAGTCACCCCTGTTGCAAGCTGTTGCACTGGGAACACTGCAGTGGGATTAAACAATTCTCTGGAATGGATTAACCAAGGCATGGCTGCAGCCCTGTGCAGATCCCTCGGCTGGTTTGGTGTTCCTGCCCTTTGTGCACCACGGCTCCGCAGCAGCTCTTGCCAGGCAGGTTTTGCTCCCTGGGCACAGCATTTCAGCACCCAAGAGGATTTGTGGACCTGGGTGGTTTTGTCGAAGTCCTGTGTCCCTGTCTGGCTTGGGATGTACGTCAGGAAGCTCAGAATCCTGCAGGGTCCTGTCCCAACAGCCTGGCTGCAGCAAGTGAACTGACCAGCACTGACTCATTAGCCTAATCAACCTGAGTGTCCTACTCATTCCTCTCAAAGCTCCTGCAAAACCCAGAGTTAAAGGACAGAAGAGCTCTGTAATGAAAGGGGAAGTATCATATTTTACTACCAGATTTGAGAAAAATCCTATTCATAGCTCTTCTGGGACCATAAGCTTCTGAAACATATTTTGTCTTGAAAGCTGAACCAAGGATGCAAGTAAGAATGACACGACTTCTGTGGAATCTTTGTTTGCAAGAGGCAGAAGGGAGAAATGTGTATAATCAAAACAAGAAAAAAAAATTGTTCAAATACTAAGGCAAGAGGACAGAAGTAGATTTGGTTTCACTCTTTAATTTTAATTTTTTAAAGTGACTATGTGTTGGGTATCATTTCTTTGTTTGTTTGGTTGGGTTTTTTTTTCCAGTAGAATATGCCATTTAAGGATAAGAAGAAATTCTGGATGATCAAAAGAAGCAGAAACAGATTCCACTCTCAGTACCATTCTCAGATCAGAATGGTACCACCAGTAGTTCTGGTCAGATTGGTGTGCTCTCCTGTGCATTTAATTCAAGTGGAATGATAAAAACTAATGCAGAATGAACTCTGAGGCTCCTGCTGAGTCAGCTGAGGCAAAACTCCCCTTTTAGATAAGGAAATTTTACCTGAATAAGAGCTCAACATAGACTATAACATCTGGTCATGAAATCCCCAGCTAAGCTGGTAAGAAACCAAAATCCAGACAGACAAGTAAAATAGGATTTCCAACCTCCATAGTTATTCACATCCTACTAATGAGCTCTGGCATCTGTGGCAGAATTGTTAGAGGGGTATTGATCTCCTGCAAAATTTGGTGTGTAATAGTGATTTGCAGACATATAGAGAATATTGAATCCTCCTCCCTTGTTATTTCCCAGTGGGCTGATCACTTGGGGAGTACTGGAAATGCAGATGGCATTTCCATTTCTCCTTTTCATCCATCAAGTGGTTATTTGATGGTCCATCCAATCAGTATGACTGTTTTTTTTTTTCCTCCCTTTTCACAAAAAAATATTATTGAATGTTGGTATTTGACACAGCCATATATTATAAAGCAAAGGTTTAATGAAGGAAACTGGTTGTAAACAGGCCCTTGATCCCGAGTAGAATGAAAGCAATTTCGTTTTTGGTAATTTTAAAAATAGCCAGTGCTGTTAAACATATTTGTATTTCAATACATATTTTTCCTGGTCTTTTAAATGTCACTGCCTCCTCTACTGAGAGTGTTACAACCTGCATCTGCAGGCAGGACTGTGTGGCAGCTTTCCAAGAAGAACAGTCGTGAGCACACCTGTACCACATTTCCCAGTGGGAGTTAGATGTGCTCTTACCAGCTGATGGCACCTTCAGCCAGAGCAGGGAGCAAACCCCAGAGCACCATTTCAGATCCAGCATTTCTGCCTGACCCATCAGGATCAGAGCCTCCCAGGAGACTCCCTTGGGATCTCACACACATCTTAGAAGAAAAGTAAGTTGTGCTGTCCTCAGGGAAGACCACTGCTGTCTTTTGCTGAGGACTGCTCATGCCATTACAGTCTGGAGCAGGGAACTGGATTCAGTGAGTTTGTGTTGTATGCCTGACCTCTTCCCCTTCTTTGGGAAAGCTACCCAAATTTGGCCGAGTAGTAAATGTCTATATAAAAAAAAAAAATCCACCCCTACATGATTCATGGAGACTTCTGACTCCAGAGCAGGATTTCAGCAGTAAAGATTAAGCAGGAGACCACGTGCTGGAGAAGAAAACAAGATATTGAATAGCTGCTCATTAATCAAGTGCTGGGAACAGAGTGAGAGGGCTACAGCAGTAAAATGTTGCAGGCAATTCTTACAATTAAAGGCTGTTTCAGGATGCAAATGTAGAGGGAGGTGGGGGAGTGAAGTGATATTACACAAGCAACCTTAATTTACACATGCCTTACTTCTTGAGTGCTCAACTTGGCAATTCTGCTGCTGCTCTATGGGCACAAGAGTGTTTTTTTTTTTTCTATTGTACAGAGTGTTTTGCTGCCTTTCAGTTCCCTGTATTTCTCTGGCTTTAAAAGATGTGGAATATTTGTGACTGCCTTGTGCTGTGATGATGTGATTGCAGAGCTCTTTTCAGCTCAGTGGAAGAAATGAAAGGTTGGGCTCACTGCGAGCAGTTGCTAAGAAAGCAAGCAAGCAAGCCTATTTTAAGCGGCTCTACAGAAGCACATACTGCCTTGATTGGTTATTGATTCCAGTTTCATTATGGAGAAAGCACATTTTTAGCCACAAACATGGGCAGGCACATGTTGAGCTGCAAGTATGAAAACTGTAAGATTCTGCTGCAGGCTGCACTGAGCCCAGGCAGCCAAAAAGCTGAGGACTCACATTTCCCACTCTAGCAAATGGCACCAGTCTCTTGAGAAAAGTTTTCTTGGCTCCTTCAGCTATATTGAGCTTGGGATTCAATTCAGTTGGGAGTCAGTTGTGACTTGGATCTTGAAGGCTGTCCCTAGACTGGCAGATGAAACAAAGCCTCAGACTGTTTTGAGCATTGGAGCGTGACTTCTATTCTGCAAAACTCTTGGACTGGTCCAGGGAGTGGTGGAGTCTGCACGAATTACTGCCCTCCCCAACAGTGCTGAGACATGCGAGCCTTTGAGAAGGTGCTACAGGCCCTTCTGTGCAGGATGGCTTTGGTGTCAGACAACATGCATGGGCATGTTCAGTGTTCTAGGAAGTGGTAGGTACACTCAGATGAAGAGAGGACTCTGTATATATGTAAACATGGGCAGCCATACTTCCCAGAAATACACAGCAAGGTAATGCCTTACAAATCTGTGTGGATTTCAGTAGGTCCATGAAGGGAGGAAACTTGTACATGCTGCCTCGGAGTGCATGAAAGGAAGAGATGTTGGGGCTGCTTTTACCTCAGCTAAGCCAAAATAGAGGTTTGTGGCAATTCAGGATTAGCCAAGGGCAGGAAGAACTTGAGCATGGAACAGGAACAATCCTGAGGACACTGGGCTTTTGATATACCCTTTCTTCAGAGCTGTGCCAGTTTAGTCATTAGCTGAGAATAAATAACAACAAAGTACCTCCCTGAATCAATGTTTGTAAGAACAGAGCCCAAGGTCAGTCACATTTAAAAAGAACACTTTTTCCCCTGAAGAAAGCCAGAGTCTGTGAAAATGAAAGACTTGGAAACTGTTAGCTGTTTCCTGAAGGCTTTTCTCATTCCTTCTCATGCAAGTTAACGTGTGCTTTGCCTGGATGGAAGTGGGTATTTCTTTTTTTTTCAGAAGTATTGGAGATATCTTATTTTCCTTTTGAAGGAAGGTTCAAGACCTTGCAAAGATTCTCGGTTTTTTGGCCTGAAAAAACTGAAATGTGGTCATGTGTGTGGGCTGCAAAATCATCTATTTGGGCCTGTTTGAGAGGATGCTTGAGACAGAAACCCCACAGCAATGAGAGAAGAGAAAGGAGTCCTCTCAGTGCCTGTTGGCACTGGACTGCTACTGACACAGTTGTTTCTGAAATTTCTGTACTGACCTGTGGATCTGAATGATTATCCATCCAAATTCTGATAATCCATTTGTCATCAGCAGGACTCTGGCCAAAGTCTGCAGTGACAGTTGTCTGGCCTGAAGACCCAGGTTTTCCTTTTAAGGTTGGCTGGAGAAAGGGCAGGTTATTGCTAGAAATTTTTCCTATTTAGGGCTGGGTTATGGTCTAAATGCACATCTTGATTCATATTTCACCAGTGTAAGCCAGCATCATCTCTCATTAAAGTTTATTTAATATATTTGACCAGTTGATCAATCTTCCTCTTTGGTTCAATGAATATTAATCATGTATATAAAATCAAACTATTTCAAAATAAGAGATTTGGAGCCATTCTCCCCAGCCACAGCACACAGCTCTGTAATGACCAATGGAGACTTCAGAGACATATCAAGCCTCTGCTCTCACTCAACTCAAAAGTTTGAGCCTGGACTTCTCCCACACTCTTTGTTGGGTCCCAAGCAAAGGAGTATCTTTTCTTGGTCTAGCCTTGTGGTTTCAGTCCAACCCGCTGCATTTTGATGACTGTCTCTGTGTTTCTCAGTCAGGACTTGAACCTGGCCTCCCAGGTGGCAGGCTAGTTTGGAGCTCTGTTTTTCGGTGCTGTTCCCCAGGATAGTAGATTTGGTTTGGAGAGAACTGGTTGAAGTGACTGAAGCAGAGCTAGGAGCTGAGAACTGTTGCTGGATTCCAGGACCTCTGCACTTTCCTAGTCCTCGGAAGGCAAGGAATGAACTTGGCATTCTCAGCTCCCCTCAGGCCTTGTATGGGGGTAGCCTGATTTCTGGTCTGAGGACTGACAATTCTCTAGGCAGCAGTGGGATGAGGAAGAGCAGGGGATTGCAGTGCTAGCATGGAAATGGGGGCTTGTTTCTTGGTGTCTGGCCTTGGCACTATGATAGTTAATTCTATGCTCAAACACATCTGTGTTCTGGAGTCTTCTTTCCCTTGAAGAAGTAAGAGGATAGATTTTATATCAGGAATATGATGCTGTTTGGTAATGAGATGGAACAACTTGCTTGCACCATGCCGATCACTATAAATAAAGGAATTCAGACCATTGTTTTCGTTTTTAATGTACCATAACTTTGACTTCTAGAAGTGCTTCATTTATGAGGAAAACAGGATAAAATTTAACATCTCATGTTTCTCAATACTTTACTAGCAGAAAATAAATTTCCAAAAGTAAGCCAAGACCACATCAAAATCATATCAAACCATGTCCATTTCTGCTTAATGATGCATCTTTGTATAGATCAGTTAGCACAAACACTTGTTCATTCATCCTTTTGCTAACCACTCAACCAGAAAAATATAACTGACATTTAAATGGTGCAGGAGGAGAGACAGGCAGGTTAGCCAGGCTGAAGATAGAGCCAGTAATTTCACAGTGTAACATGAAGGCTCTCAAACACCCTATGAATGAATTGAGGCTGAACTAGAAGACATGGATTTTACTAAGGTTAATAACAGCTGACAGCTTGACCTATTACTGCAGTTTACTGTACCAGCATCAGTCCCAGGCTCTGTTTGTCTTCTTTCTCTGTCTAAGGACAGTGATGAGAGAGTTGAGTGCCCATGGATAAAAATCAGGGGAGAATGCCAACAAGGCAGCTGTCCTGGTGAGAGTCTCTTACAGACCACCCGACAAGGGTGAAGAGGCAGGTGAAATATTCTGTAAGCAGCGGGGGGAAGTCTCACAATCTCTGGCCTTCATTCTTGCGGAGCACTTCAACTTATCAGACATCTGCTGGAAATACAGCACAGCATACAGAAAAGAGTCCAGGAGGTTCCTGGAGTATGTGGAAGATAACTTGGTGACAGAACTGGTGAGGAACCCAGCAAGCAGAGCTGCACCACTGGACCTGCCCTTTGAGAACTGGGAAGGGCTGGTGGGTGATGTGATGGTCACTGTAAGGCAGCCTGGGAAACAGTGACCATGAAATAACCCAGGTTTTTGTTCTTGGGAAAGTAAGGAAGGTGGTCAGCAGAACTGCAACCCTGGACTTCTGGAGGGCTGACTTTGGCCTGTTTAGGACACTGGTTGAGAGAGTGTTGTGGCGTGTTTTTCTTTGATTCAACATTTGTTCAGTGTCTGTTCACCACCCCCCCCCCCAATCTCCTCCCTTCCTCAGTTGTCAGTCTTCCCAGGCTCTTCCCTAACCCCCTCCTCTCCAAGTTGTCAATCCTCCCTTTCCCTGCCCCTTTCCCCAGAACATTCCCTGTCACTCCTCCCAGCCTCCTCCCCTGCTTCCAGAGCATTCCCTGTCTGTTTAGTGAGGCTCAACACCCTATTGGTTACTTTGTGTTACTCCACTCCCCTGTTTCCCCGACAGGTTTGTGATATCTTAGTCCCTCCTTAGACTCCTCCCCAGCCCTACTCTCATTGGTTGCTGTTCCTAAACCCCTCCTCTTGAGTTCCGGTATAAAACCTTTGTTCACCCTCCCCGGGGGGTCTTGGGGCTCACTGAATAAAACCATCCTGTTCACCCCCAAGTCCCGCGTTGCCTCCGTCTGTCCCCGCGCTGACAACTGGGACAGCAGAGCTTCGCAGGGGGAGAGGCCGCCCGTTCTCTTCCCTCTCGCCACCCAGCACGCCACTGCTCGGGGTATCGCGGTGAGAGGAGCTGACCGCGATACAACAAGAGAGTACCTTGGGAGGCAGTCCTGAAGGGAAAAAGGGTCCAGGAAGGCTGGACATTCTTCAAGAAGAAAATCGTAGAAGTGCAGAAGCAGGTTGTCCCCATATACTGAAAAATGAGTCAGTGGGGAAGAAGAAGCTTGGATGAACAGAGAGCTTTGGCTGAAACTCAGGAAAAAAATGGGGAGTTTATGACCTTTGGAAGAAGGGGCAGGCAATTCAGGAGGAGTACGAGGCTGTTGTTAGGTTATGCAGGGAGAAAATTAGAAGGGCTAAAGCCAAGCTAGAACTTGTTCTGGCTACTGACATAAAAGCAATAAAAATGTTTCTGTCAATTCATCAGCAACACAAGGAAGGCTAAGGACAATCTCCATCCTCATGGAGGATGGCTCATGGCTTGGACAGGTGCATTGTTTGCTGGGTAAAAACTGGTTGGATGACTGGACCCAGAGAATGGTGGATAGAGTTAAATCCAGCTGATGGCTGGTCACAAGTGGTGTCCCCAGGGCTCAGTTTTGGAGCTAGTCCTGTTTAATTTCTTTATCAAGAACCTGGGTAAGTGGATTGAGTGCACCCTCAGTCAATTTTCACAGGACACCAAGTTGTGTGAGATTGTTGATTTGCTGAGGGGCAGGAAGGCTCTGCAGAGCGATCTGGGTGAGCTGGATCAATGGGCCTAGGCCATTTGTATGAAGTACAGCAAGGTGGAGTGCCAGGTCCTGCCCTTGGGTCACAACAACCCCATGCAGTGCTACAGGCTGGGGACAGAGTGGCTGGAAGGCTGCCCTTTGGAAAAGGATCTGGAGGTGATGGTCAACAGCAGCTGAACATGAGCCAGAGTGTGCCCAGGTGGCCAAGAGGACCAATGACATCCTGGCCTGCATCAGCAGCGGTGTGGCCAGTAGGACTCAGGCAGTGATCATCCCCTGTACTCTGCACTTGTGAGGCCACACCTCAACCCTTTGTCCTATTCTGGGCCCCTCACTACAAGACAGACAATGAGGTGTTGGAGCAAGTCAAGAGAATGGTTGGAGCACACATCTTATGAGAAGCAGTTGAGGAAGCTAGGATAGTTTAATCTGGAGAAAAGGGGGCTTATGGGGAACCTTATCACTCTCTATGACTATCTGAGGTTGTAGAAAATGAGACGTTCTCTTCCCTCAAGTAACAAGTGGTGGAAGAGGTAACAGCCTCAAGGTGTGTCAGGCAAGATTTAGATTGGATATTAGGAAAAATTATTCACTGAGAGGATTATCAAACACTGGAAAAGCTGTGCAAGGAAGTGGTGGAGTCCCCATCCTTGGATGTATTTAAAGAACATGGAGGATGTGGCACTTAGGGACATGGTTATTGTTGGCCTTGGTAGTGTTGGGGTAATGTTTGAGCTCGATGGCATTTTCCTACTTAAATGATTCTATGATTCTGAATATCCAATGCTGGATTTAGCCTCTGTACAGAGTTGGGAAGTACCATCAATTGAATGTTGCTGCCCAGCTCTGGTCCCCACTGCTGGGTGTACCCAGGCACATGGTTGGGACATCTCCACCTGGCTCCCCTGGGTCCCTCACCCATGCTCTTGGAAGCACAGGGCTCATGCTGATGGTGGAGTTAATGGGGCGTGAGTGAATATTGAGGTTTGTCATGTGGATATTATAGCTTGTGAGTATGTTTGCCAGCTGCTTCTATGACCTGGAGTTAGACTCTGTCTACAGGGGTCCATTAGGAGACTTTTCATGCTGTATTTATTCTTGGAGAAAAGACATTGAAACAACATGACCCGAAACAGACTAGCAAATCTGAAAACTATGGAGTAAATTACCACAGGGAAAAAGCCTTCTCTGCTCAGTGGCTGCCTGGTAATGATGCTTTCTTGCTCTTCTGTTTGTTCTGACCTAGTGTCTGTTTGCAAGAAGCATAAGGCCAGTGGCAAAAGTACCTCTCACAAGAACCAATAGGCTTCAGGTGTGGATTTCACAGTTGTTATCGCTGTCTGTTATCACCATGCAGCTTAATGAGGCACAAGCCAGAGCAGCTTGAAGTCTCAGGTGATTTGTATTTGCAATGCATTTTGAAGGCCATGTCTTGACCTCTGGGTGAGGGTTGAAGGCACACACCAACCCTGCCAGGTGGAACCTGAAAAGTGATCCTTACAATTGTTGTCTCTATAGAAGTCATCAGACTGAACCAGACTGACAGAGTGGAGAGGAAAGGGTAGGAAGGTACAGGCTGAGGGCAATGCTCATATGGACACCATTCCTCTTCTGTACCAGGGCTGGGCCTCTTTATCTAGGACAGTACGTGCACCAGGAGAGCCATGCAGAAGAGTCAGACCTCCAAAGCTGAGGAAGAAATAAGGATTTTGTCATGAAACAGATCTAAGCATAGTCATGTGTGGCTGGTAATATGTGGAAGATCCTGATGCTGGGAATCTTGTCTATCTAGGTTGTAGTTTCCAAAACACAATTGCAGTTAAAATGTTCAGCAGTGGTGTTGCAAAGGTGTGGAAGGCTGAGGTGCTATGTGTAGGATTCATTGTGCCACTCACTGGCAATCCAATGAGTCTGAGGTTCTCCTTACCATCCATGGAAAGCAACGTTCATTTAGCTGAGCTTACCTTAGGATGTGATGGCTTTCTCTATGGAAGTACCTCTTTCTCCTTCTCAATTAGAAAAATATCCTAGAAACATCTTGCGCTGACCTGTACATGTTTCCTATAAATGTCTAAGTGGGACCAGATGGTTCCTACCACCCATGTAGAAAGGAAACCACCAATTTGAGCTACAAATAGGAACAATGGCTGCTGGTCCTTGGCTTGTTCTGTTGATCCTGCCATGGAGCTGGTCTTGGCTTTCCAAATTGTAGCAGAAGTGCAACTGGCAACAACTCGGTGATTTTTCTTTATTACTTGATACCAGGTTGTGCTAAGCAAAAACTGCTGATGTTAAGGGATATTCTGGGTGACTTGTACAGGTATTTTTCACTCTTGAAGACTGGTAGGCAGACGTTTGATCCCTCTCCTAGAATTATTTGCTTCCTCTGTTGTACACAAAAATGAGTTGGCTTGCTTCTGTTTGAGTCTGCACAATGTTAGAATACAAGGCCAGCAGTGCAAAACTCGGTGCTTTTGCTGTCCTGCCTCCTTTCCTGTTAGTTTCAGCAATATTTCAGCTCCATGCTTGTGCCTGCATGCTCACTCTGATCTGGGATTCCTGTCAGCTGCTACAGCCGTGTCCGAATGCCAGCTGGGATGTGTAGGTGCAGTGATAGGATGATGCTCTTTTTGACATTTTGCAGAAGATGAAAGCAACTTCTTGGTGATCCCTCAGCCTCTTCAGGAGCTTAATGTTAATGGGCTTACCCCAAAGGCAAAGATCTTTTCCATCTCCCATTTTCTTGGATTTTGGGATCTCATGGGTTTCTGTGAGATGTGTGGGCATTTGGCACTTCAGATTAACAAGCTCTGTTCCTGCCAAAGCAGATATTTGCTGGCACACAGTGTGTCCACATGGGAAGAACTGCTTCCAGAAATCATGCTCTCAGAAGCCTCAACCCTGTGCTGGGAGTTCCTGCGACTGGATCAGGCTTTGCATTTATTTATGGGCTAGAAGAATAGTTGATTTTAGTCAGACCCTCTATGAGCATGAAGAAAAACAAAGCTGAACATCTCCTTCCAATGTTACCAACTGGTCCTATTGTACAGTGGTTTTGTCAGCAAGTTATTTAAGATCTTAATCCCTTTCAGCTATTAGGGGGAACTCTGAGGTAGAGTGAGACTGGAAAGAGATTTTCATTTGGATTTTCTTTTTATTTTTTCTCTAGTGCTGTAACCTGATGAAGAGGCAATGGCATTTCACAATGTGTACTCCATTCACTGCTACCTGCTTAAAATGTGGAAGGTGGAGGAGTAAGAAGAAAAGACTCCTTTAAATCTGTAGAGGAACTCTGGTGCCTGTAAGGGCTATTTAAAGAAGTAAAACCACTTTATCTTGTTAATCTATTTCTGCATTGTAACTTATGCTGCCATTCACAAAGTGTCAGAAAGCTATTGTAAACCCTTGTATAAACCCACCCTGTAGACTTGAGGGGCTCGAGTCCCTGGCTCTGCCAGCCCTAGAATATTGGTGATAGGATAATAGCAAGTTTCACTCTTAGAAGTTTTTTTGGAGGGGCTAATGCACAAGAGGAAGAATGTTAATGATTCCTAAAAGACCACCTACTTAGCTGCTAGCAATAGGCAATCTCTAGCATGTGCATCCTGGTAGAGGTGAATTCTGAAAAGAGATGTGAAATACAAGCTAGGAGCTTTTGCAAATTATTTTTTCAAGGCACTCCATGAAATGCTACATCAGTGAGATATCTGAGAAGAAAGCCCAGGCTGGGAAATTGCTTCAGAGCTGCAGCTGGAGGAAAGTTACCATTTCTTTGGGCATTGCCACTCATGAGAAGGAAAGCCAGTTGGACAGTTCAGGAGGATAATGTGCTGGGAGCAACACGGGAATAGACAGAATAATGACATAAAGGAAAGATGCTTGAGGACAGGTTCTGTCTCAGCTAACACTAAACATTTAGTCATCTAGGCTCTCTTTGTGGTCAGCAGAGCATGGCACTTTGAAGCCATGATTCATCTGACCTATTTTGGGCACTACCCCACCTAGGATGAGGTGAATTGCACTTTATCCATGCCTGTTTCTTCCTCTTGGTACTGAGAGAGCTTCAGGCACATAGCCTAGATACAGACATCTGTATTTTAGACACGTCAGGGGAGGTGAGAAATATCCTCCTTTGCACACGGAGTGGGACTGTGAGAGAGGACGTGGATGGCCACATGGCACCCTGTGAATCTGGGACTGCATCCAGCCACCCTCTGCCCTTGTCTTCAGGAGAGATGAGGAACCAGAACAGGAGGATGGAAACCAAAAAAGGAAGAGAGAGGAAAGAGAACAGGGAGCTCTGTTTCAGCCATGTTGTTTCAGCTCTCATTTAATGCTCCTGCAAGGAATATGAGAGATGAAGGCTGAGGAGAATAACACAATAAATTAGAAATGGGAAAATGTGTGTTACAAGTTTTGCTAAGATGTGAACTTCTTCATGAACAACCAACATTATTATAACTATCAACTAAAAAAGGAACAGTGACATTTTATTATTATAATTTTGATCTAAAATTGCATTCTAAAATCTTTATGGACTATCTTAAACTTGCTGAAATGTATATTTTGTGCTGAAAATTGGGTTTTGCATGAGTGGAAAAAAAGAAAGCTTTTGTGATGACTGCAGCACAAATTTCTGTGAATGGCTTTTTAAGCTGCATTGCCAGAAATGTCATGAATCTGCTCAGAACTCCAAGGAAGGGAAGTGGTTTGAAATTCCTAACACTGCTCTTTCAGCCAGAATAGCCATTTTGGGTGTACTTCACATGAAGCATGGCTTCAGGGCTTGATATGTCTCCATGCTGGGCCCTGTATTGTGCCAAGGAACTTCTCAGTGTTTAACAAATAATAATAGATATAAGCTGTGTAAGCATATGTGAATCGTCATGTTATAATTTCACGTGTAGAAAAATGATCTCATAGGCACATAGGAAATAGAGCAGATGGTAAAATGTGTGTTGGACTACACTCAGGCTGAAGACTAAGTCTCCTAGACAATAAAAGCACAAATGCTGGATGGTCCCCTCCAGCCATGCACACGAAGAAGTACTGCCTTGTAAACTGAGATGGGGGAGCACAGATCAAAACAGATTAAGAGGCCACCTTTGATCTGTTGTTTTCTCCTATTACTGCAAGTTGCAGCACTGTGATCTGTCATTCCCTGTGTGGATATTCAAAGGTGTGTGTGCATGGACAGCCCTCAGCTGGGTTACTGGGAGATGAATACCCAGCTGCATTATTCCAGTTTTGAACATGTGCAATTCCACCCATTTCAGAGGTATTTCACCTGCAGTGAAACAGTCTCACGAAGGTGTTTCTTAATGAAGTCTTATAGCTTAACCCTGCTTTTTTCCTCCAGAGATCATCCTTGCTGGAGATAGATGACTCCTAGTGCACACTCCTGTTTCAAGGCATGAGTTTCTCTCAGAGACTAGGGCCAAGCTGCAGCCCTGAGCAATAACAAGGGAAGCTGAGAAAATCGGGAATAACCATGAACTGGCTGAGTTCAAAATTTCTGCTGGAAGAGGAAAACTGAGAAATGGGGCCATGCCAGACTGCAAGGAAGTTTTCCTCTGTATACTAGCAAAAGAGATACCAGCAGAGCACTGTAAAAGCAAACTACAGCAAACAAAGCCTCTTCCCAACATATTTCTCACCAGAAAGCTTGTAGGTAAACAAAAGCTGCACATACCAGGTCTGTTATAAAAGTATGCTAAGCAGGAATATTTCTTCAATTATATCAGTGTAAACATTCTGAGTGCGGATCTGGCCAGTTAGTAGCCCTTGATTGATGTACAATATTAGATCCTGTGTCAGGAGAAAAATTACCTTTTGCTGTCATGTCAGATTTTTTTTCCTTCTTTGTCTTTGCTACAAGATGCCTGATGGGCTATTCTGGAGCGTCAAATACAAATCATCAGAGTGCTCTATTGGATAAACGTCTCTATGTTGGGTAGATCACGTGCTTCGGAGACCAAATCAGCTCAGCTCACACCTATCCACTGGCAACTTCCATTCAATGGCAGTGGCTTTGGCACAGTAATCCAGGATTTCATGGCAGAATTCAAGAAAATTTTGCCACAGAGCTGGAGGAAATATGATTTGAAAATGGAAGGATGGGCAGTGAAAATTTTGTATTGGAATGTTGAGATATCAATGCTGAGATGCATTGGAGTAATAATATCTACGATTTGGGTTTGGGGTTTTCTTGTTTTATTGTTTGTGTTTGTTTGCTGGGTTTTGCCCATTTGTTTTTTTTTTTTTATGAACAGTTAATCTGTTAGTAGGCTAATAAGTTAGTTCAAAGCACTGAACCGTGAAGTTCCCTCAGTGTCTAGATCCTCTCTTTTCCATTCACCTTAGTGTGAATTTTAGGGAAATGCCTTTGAATCTCTCTTCTCAAAAGTAATCCAGACCTAAGTGTGTCTGCTTACATGATTATTTATTCATTCATATCACAACTGGCACCCAGAGTCAATGGAGGAGTACACTGGAGTTAGAAATTGCAACCTGCTTTTGAAGTAAGTCACCCAGAGGCTTTAACTGGTGGAGGTCATTAGGGGATAGGGACAGAGGGAGGAGGTGGGTCTTGAGAAAGTGCTGTCTTGAGAAGAAACTGTGTTTATGATCTCTGTAGCTTGCCTTCTTGACAACTGGAGGGGGATTTTCCTAATAGAAAACCTGTGAGCTATATGAGGAGGGTAATCCACTTGACCCTTGCCCTCTCCTAAGCCTTTAAGTCATCATAACATTTCATTTCTTACCAGCTGCAGGACCACTTCTCGGGATTAATTTTGATTGCAATGTGAAACCAGCATTGTTTAGCCAGGAAGGAGACCAGAGTAGGGGTGTCAGAGCAGGGTACGTGAGCAGGGACGTAGCAATCCTATTTGAAGAGGGTGAGAGCTGGTGGCAGCGAAGAAGATAAACAGGGTGTGTGTGTGCAAGTGACCTTATTTATTTCAGCATCCTGAGGAGGGACCAAATGTACTGCATTGAAGGAAGTCAGTCCACACACATATGGGAGCGGGTCCAGCACTACGTGGCTGGCACAAGCCCAGGCGCTGCTTTGCAGGGTGACAGCTTGGGGTTCTCAGGGCAGCTGCTGTCCTCAGCACTGGCTTTTGAGAGCTCTGTGCATTGCAGGCTGTGCTGAAATGGGCAGGGTGCTTATTCAGAGCTGGCGGGAAGGGCATTCTGCTCTGGCACCCCCCCAACCCTGTGGCAGGCACCAGCAGTGGGGGAGAACCCACAGCCCCCATGGCACTGAATGGACCCTCGAGCAACTGATTCAAAATTGTGATTTGTGTCTTCAGCATTTGGCCACTGAATGGCTCATGGACCAATCCTGACATTATTTCTTTTTAATACTGTATTTGTTATCCTCTGAATATTTTGGGTGGGTAATTATCCAGTGTGTGTATGCTGTGCAATACTGTGTATTGCAGAGCCCAGGAATATTTGCTTTGGCTTTTCTTCCTGGTTAGTTAGGGTGTGCGGTTTCTGGCCTAGATCTCGTGGCATTGTTTCTGACTACGTAAATGAAATTTTTATACAAGAGAATAATGAATACAGACCAGAGAATAAGGCACATCCTGTGGCAATTTCACAAAGGCAATTTTTCCTGCTAAAACCGATGAGGGGCTCAGCAGTTGTGATTATTTACACATGTACTTAATGGCTGTCCACATATGACTGATACAGGATAACAGACACCTAGTAACCAGAGACAGCTGTGTTTGGTGGGTGCCTTGAATCATCCCTGGTTTGTCTGTTTTCTTTCCCTCTCCTCTTTCCTGTTTGACTATAGAGGCACTTCTAAGGATGAGGAAGAAAACCTTCATTTAAAACCGCATGAAACCAAAGGCTGGGTGTAACCAGCTTCAAATCCAGACAAGAGTCAGCGTGTAACTTCATGTGTAAATGTTTTCGTCATCCAGCATATCATATGGATGGGGTGGCTTTTTAAAACACACAGAGAATTGCTGCCACACATGCAGCAATGTGTGCACACATGCGCACACCCCTTGGTGTACACAGACTTTACACTGCACCCAGTTTGGCTGTAGTGCCAGCAACAGCCCAGCTGTGGTGAAGAAAGCTCAGCCTGAATGTTCCCTCAGCTCACCATGAAAATTCTATGCCCTGTGTTGAGAGCCACTTTGCCATACCTGAAATGGCTGTGAAAACTGGCCATTTTAAAGAGTTTATCTGCACTAGGTGTCAGTCAGAGTGATTATTCTACTCTATGCAAAAGCTAAAGAGTTTGCTTTTTCTGAATCTTTGGAAGTGGTCTTGTGGCTATGTTAACACACATGACTTTAAGACATTGAAACTTCAGTATCAAGTATCAAAAATGTATGTCCAAGTCCCAAGTGTGATCCTGGTACTCAGACAGCAGCTGTTGCTGGAGTTCAATCTATCACTTCTCATCCCACAAAGAAATGGCAAATGTTCCTGAGGATCTTTGAAAAATAAAAGAGATCAAAAATAAGAAAAAAAAGTTTGAGTGCATCTAGAAAATAATATTGGTAAAACACTGGAAACCACAAATTCCGATGGCATGGGATTTTATTATTTGCAGGTGCTTTTGTTTACTGTCTATGCAGGTCCAGACCTTGCCTTGGGTACACAGTGGGGACTTGCTGCAAGAGGACATGAGTGGAGATGAGGAGGTAGGGGTGGATGTTCTTTGCAAATTACCAAACTCACTGCTTTTGAGAGAATGGGAATCCTCTGCCTGGCAAAGAGGATCCCTTGGGGTTTGAAGGCAAAGCTTACCTGTCATCCATGCACCAAGGGAGCTCTGATAGGAGAATATCTTGTGCCATGATGCTATCTAAGCTTAGGAGGCAATGCAAGCCAGTAGGCGTGATGCCTTTATTAACTGCCTTGTCAGGCACAATGTTCCCTTTCCATCCCTGCACCCCATTCCTGAGGTTAGGATGGATGCTGGAGTGAGCCCCCCTCCCCACCACAGGCTGACAGTTGCTCAGAAATCCTTGCTCTGAATGGATGAAGGAAGGGGTGGTTTCATGGTGGGTTGAAAATACAGCCCCGTCCTCAGTGTAACCTTTAATCTTGATTAAAAAGCTTCCAGAGCCAGGCAGCCTGGGCTGCATCCTTTGTTCAATTCTGGCAGTGGCTCTTGCATTCCCTAATCCCTGTTAATATCACTGCTTGTCAAAGAAGATTTGTGCCTTTCCTGGAAGATGGACGCCTATTTTGTACCAGCCGGGGGAGAAGGAGACGCCTGATCAGCTGGTGCTGGGAACAGCGAGTAGCAGACAAGAAAGGCATCCTGTTTTCTGGGGAGAAGGAGTGGGAGGTGGGTGAGCATCTGGCTCTGACTATTAATTCTGGCTGCTAGAACTGCTCCTGTGTATTCAGAATGCAACCCAATCTTCTATTTCAACTGTGCACAATCCATGAACCTCTCCTGGCAGTTTGTGGCCGAGGTACCAACATAGTATATCCTGGCCAAACTGCAGGACAGATTATGCTCTGCTGACCTATATTCCCCTAAAGTCATTTACAATTAGCATAATAGTTAGTCCCCCTGTGTGCGCCAGTAAATTTCTCCCTGCCATCGTGCTGAACTGAGACTCCAGCAGCCATGCTCTCTTTGGGGCATTTTGCTGGCTCTTCCAAGAAAACAGAGAAAAGGTCTGAACATCCACTTCTGCTCAAGCAGCAGTCTCTGTTACTAAGCAAGCCTGAGCCCAGACCATCATTCTTCTCAGCCTGGTCAGCTCATGTCTCACCTCCCTATTAGGGGGTCCTTCCTGGAATGTGGAAGACCTTTTCTGGCTCAGTAATGGCAGGAGCTTGGTATCACATCCTGGGAGAGGGAATCAGCTCTGCTGTTATCAGGATGCCTTTGATATGGGGCTTTTTTTCTCTCTTCTGCCATTAGCTGCTTCTTTTGCTGCAGGCATGGGGAGAGGCAGGGACACTGCAGCCTGATGCCAGGTGCTGGTAGAAGGAATCACACCATGGCTCTGGCTGGTTGCCTGCCAGGATGACCGAGCTGGCACCCTGGAGGCTTGGGGTTCTTGCTGGCCCAGAGGAAGCACTGCTCATCTGGTCTCTTGCTGTGTGCAGCATCCTGCATCAGCAGGCTTGCTCCAGAATAACCACACCGTCATCACTGTGCATTCCTGACCAGGCCCAGCCTCGCCAGCAGACCCCCAGCAGGTCAGATGCAAAGACAGCTGTGGCTTACAATGGCACTAAGGAGAAGGATGCTCTGGGTACCACTCGGGATATGTGTACCCAGTGCTCCCAGGGCAGTGTGTCCCAGCTCAGCACAGGCTGGCTCCTGCTGTCAGCTGGTGACAGCTCAGCAAGGTGGCTTTTGCCATCTAGAATTGGCAGCAACTTCCACTGCAATCTCCATTAGGTGGCTCAGGGAGTCTGGCCAGAGCTACAAAGTGTGAGAAAAGGACCCCAAAGGCCACTTGGTCTGTTCCCCTTGGCAAGGCAGGATTAAATGTGTCAGTGCATTTAGAGAGTCCTCCTCGGGAATCGCTTCTGTCACAATCCCTTTCCTGGCTACTGCCCACACAGCAGCTGAGAGGCAGCTAATATAATTAGCAAGACTTAATGAGGGACAGCACTGTTGGCCAGTGCCTTCAGTGGAGCTGCTGAGCTCTGTTTCCGTTAGGGCAGAACCCATTCTCTTATCAAACAGCTGCCTTGAAAACTGGATGAGATTTTATCCTTTGCTTTCAGGATTAATACGAAAGCTGTGATTCAGCTTTGTGCAGAAAGCTGTTCATCAGGCTTCCAGAAAATCTGACCCAGCTGGGATCTCCTCCACACAAGCAAAGTCCTGGGCATGAACAGTGCCTTGGGCAGCAGTGGAACACGAGGACTATGAGGGAAGAGCTTCTAAATCATTACTGTTGTTTATTCATAGACATTGAATATTTTTATGCTCAACAGTTTCTTTGGATCTCTGGTATTAATGAACTGTATAAAATACATACATCATCCTCCTTCCTTTTCAATGAAAATGTGACATTTTCTTGCCTACAGATTTTGAATTTTGTGTTCTCAGTTGCACAATACGAAAAAAAAAAAATGGCCTGCATAATGAAAACCAGAAATCTCATGGCTTGAGATGTTCTTCAATATGATTAATGGATATAAAAATTCATTTGTGTTGGAGCCATAGAATTTGATGACTGTAATTGTGCCTTATAATTGCTACACAAGCAGGCCAGCTGAGGACACAGCTTAGACTATGCTCCAGGTGGGAAAAAAAAAAGCTGAAACAGTGCTGTCAAAGGTAGTTGATAGTTCAAAGCAAAACTTTCTTATTTTTACCTTTTCTCACTTGGTACTTGCTAGGATCTCGTTGTTGTTTAATTCTAGTCAGAAACTAAGCCTCACACTGCCAGTCATTCACTGTCTCCTCACTGGGATAGGGAAGAGAATCAGAAGAATCAAAGTGAGAGAGGTAGTGTGTTGAGATAAAGACAGCCCAACAGGCAAAGCAAAAGCCACACACAAGCAAAGAGGAACAAGGAATCCATTCACCACTTGCAATGGTCAGGCAGGTGTTCAGCCACCCCCAGGAAAGCAGGGCTCCACCTCATGGAATGGTGACCTGGGAAGACAATCAAATGCCCCTCTCTGTCTCCTTCCCCCTGCTATATAGGCTCAGCATGATGCCAGATGGTCTAGGACATTCCTTTGGTCAGTGGAGGTCAGCTGTCCCCACTGTGCCCTCTCACAGCTTCCTGTGCACTCCCAGCCCTCTTGTTTGTGTGGTGGGGTGGGAGGCAGAAAAGACCCTGAATCAGTGTCAGCACTGCTCACCTGTAACAAAAACATCTCTGTGTTATCAACATTGTTTTGGTCACAAATCCAAACCATAGCTCCACAGCAGCTACTAGAAGAAAATTAACTATCCCATCCAAAACCAACACAGACCTTTCTACAGGTTATTTTCCTAGCAGTACTGTTGGAAGATTTTTGGTCCTAAAGGAACAAGGCTGGAGAAAAGCAACTGCAGCCTGCTACCTCAGCATGCCTGCAATGCAGCTGGTATTTCTCAAATCTCTTCCAATACTTTTAGTTTTTCTTCAGGATGGCTTTAAATTACCGTTTCAAACTACATTGTTTAAATCTAATTTATGGGAGCCAAAGGCACATCTAAGAAATCACTGTCACCTCTCCTTCCTCGTGCCTAAATACATAATGCCGCTTCATAAGATAAAGTCTCCAGTAACCATGCTGACCCAAGGTGTTCCTGACACATAATACCTGTCCTTGTCCCTGTCCCCATGGGTGGCACTGCAGTCCCCCAGCTCCCTGACACACTTTGCACAGCACTGAATTGAACTGAGGAACTGATCTGGCTTAAGGAACATCTGCCAAAACCCTTCCCCCTCATCCTGTTTTTTAATCTGGACCAATTCTCCAGTCTGGCACTAATAGAGTCTTCCCCTGGTGCTAATACAGTTGACAGGGGAAAAAAACCCTGGAGGATGAGGGGTGAAAAGGTGAGATAGTAAGGAAAATCTTAATCTCATGCTGTTGCTGTGGTCTCTGTCCCATCAGCTCTCTGCTGTCAGACACCACACTGGGAGAGGTCACCCCAAACCTTCCATCTTTATTGTCTCTCCTTCAGCAGAAGTGATCTCAGGAGAATCTCTATCAGGTCATGACTACTGGGGGGATGTCAGGCAGAGGTGAGGAAGATGTGATGAGTTGGGAAAAAATGAAGGAGATGTTTGAAGAAATAGTATTTTAAATGAGAAAACCAGGAGAACCGTGTAAACACAACCCTTTTTAGAAGATGCACCTGTGTGATGGAGAAAGTGCAAGCCCTTCAGAGAAGAGTGGACAATGCAGGCTTTGTTGTGCTGTCAGTCACAGTGTCACAGGTGCATCAGCTGATGGGAAGAAGACTTGCTTGGGTTTTTTTTCTTCAACAAACTGTAATTTTATGTATACACATATCTATTAATACAGGGAAAGCCAAATGTGACCACAAACACCCTTTTCACATGCTCTCTGCCAAGAAATCCACCCTGAACTGCACATGAAGCTTTTCCCCTAGGAATTCTCTCTGTACAGACAAGCAGTTTACAGCCCATGACCCCAAACCATCAGCAGATGCCATTGTTATTGCCCTCAGTGTTTGTCCGCATCCCAAGGGTATATAAACTTCACTTTCCATCCCCACCCCTGTTTTAAATAGTAATAGGTCATCCCAGAAGTATGTTTACTTCCTTGTCATTTATGGACTTAAGTATAGAGCAGCCCAAATTGCTTGAGACTTAAAATTTTCTAATTAACCAGAGGGAAACAGTTGAAGAACTTCACAAAGTACAACACACAGCTAAACTGAATGATCGCCCTAGAGTTTAAGTATGGGCATGTGGATACCCAGCATTGCCACCCACAAAATTTTTCTTCCCTTCCCTTCCCTTCCCTTCCCTTCCCTTCCCTTCCCTTCCCTTCCCTTCCCTTCCCTTCCCTTCCCTTCCCTTCCCTTCCCTTCCCTTCCCTTCCCTTCCCTTCCCTTCCCTTCCCTTCCCTTCCCTTCCCTTCCCTTCCCTTCCCTTCCCTTCCCTTCCCTTCCCTTCCCTTCCCTTCCCTTCCCTTCCCTTCCCTTCCCTTCCCTTCCCTTCCCTTCCCTTCCCTTCCCTTCCCTTCCCTTCCCTTCCCTTCCCTTCCCTTCCCTTCCCTTCCCTTCCCTTCCCTTCCCTTCCCTTCCCTTCCCTTCCCTTCCCTTCCCTTCCCTTCCCTTCCCGCTTCAAGAACTTCTGGTGAGTAAGATTTTTTGTAGAAGTGCAGATGTTTTTCTTTACGTAGGCATAATTTCATTGCACTGTGATGGCAGTTATTGGGATGAACTTCTAGAAGGAGAGTGAGGAGGGAGAGGGCTTTTCTTGCAAAGGGAGCATCAGTAAAGTCAGACAGAGAAATATAAGGCTACTAATTAATTGGAGGAATTTATCCTGCTTAGAGATACTAGCTCAGGGCTTTGTCTCAACCTCGGACTCTTTTCTGCAGTTTGCCCAAGTCTCGTTTAATCATTCATGACTTTTTGGTGATTTCAAACACTTAAAAAATGTTCACTTAAGATAGCTTTGTCTGCTCTCATTATGCTGGACATCATCCCTCAACAAAGATCTTGCTGCATTGCTTCTAGTCAGTGCAGAGTTAAGACACCTGTGGCAAAGTGGGGACAGCATCCTGTGCAAGAGCCTCCAGCTGTTGCCCTTTGAGCAGAGTGGAGAAGGAAACCTTCTGGAGATGCATCCAGGACTCATGCAGTGGACAAATCTCCCAGTGACTGGAGGAATCCAATTTCTCCAGGTCACCAGCTGCTAAACAGGTACAGAGGGAAAGCTTGGCAAGAAGGACAGGGTGTCCCCAAAGCCCCACCTACACCACACAGAGCCTGCTCCTGCTGCTTCAGAGGTGGGCTTGGCAGAGCCCCTGGGTCTGTCCTGAGTGCATGGCTGGGGTGCTGTAGGTGTTACCATGCTGCAAAAGCAGACAGGTTTCTGACATATTACCTTTTATGTAGAGGCATCTGGAGGTTATGACATGTGAGGAACTGACCAGACTGAGTTCCTTGTATTACCTTGGCTGTTATATTATGTAAGGGAGGCAGAGTGTTCTCACATCATCATTATTATTATTATTATTGTTATAATTAAATAATATTGTGCTTTTAATTTGTACAGTTCCTTCCTCAGCATTGTTTGATATGGATAGATGATAACATGCTGGTTATTGTGAGTTATTAATACCATATTGTTTACTCACCATATGCCTAGGAGACAGAGCAGTGAGTGGGGCTGCTGTGTCCTGGTGTCCCTCCCTGCACTCACAACTGAGTGGATTATCTTTGATCTCTCTTTGCCTCCCAAGATCTCTCTTCAGTTTGGACTTACTGGTTACCATTCCCTTTGCCCCCACCCCTGGCTACCTTTGTGTTTGAGGAATTCTGGAGAAAGCAAGAACAGTTTGTTCTGCCTTCTTCCATACCTCTTGCATTTGCATGGAGTGGATGCTCTGGTCTGCTTTTAATTTCCGTGATTCTACAGTGCTTTTGAATCCAAGGTGCTAAATATAGATCTAACCCATAATAGCCAGTCTCTTTTTTATCTATCTTATGATGTTATTTTCTGCTTTTATCATTTAAGCCTAATGGATTTACATTATTAGGAGCTCTCCAGTGTGTACAGCTCTCCAATGTGGTTATG
Organism: Taeniopygia guttata; assembly: GCF_048771995.1. Lineage (NCBI taxonomy): Eukaryota > Metazoa > Chordata > Aves > Passeriformes > Estrildidae > Taeniopygia > Taeniopygia guttata. The sequence goes on along the minus strand of NC_133024.1, from coordinate 59,202,561 downwards.
ACCAAGACAAATGCCTCCAAAGTTTCCAGGAACATTTTTCTGAGTAAAAGCAAGTAAAAAAGTGACTCTTCCTTGGCTCTGCAGGAAGAAGATTGGTGCAGTGTAGGCACCTTCTGTGTCCCCTTTATACTGCAAACCTGTGTTTGCCCTCTAGGTAAGGGAAGCACTTCCAGCACACTGCCTAGCAAAAATCCTCTCTGGAGAAAAATCAGCAGACACCATGAAAAGTGCTGGCTCAGACACCTTGTGTTGGCAGACTCCTACCAAAATTAGTTCTGGATAAGCCAGTACATCTGTAGTCAGAACAAACTATTCCTTTTTCTTCCTATTTGTAACACAGCCATGCCCAAAATAATACAAGTCAGGAAAACGTTTGGGGAAACTATTAAGGAGCACGAAGGGAAAAGAATATCCAGACAAATATGGAACCATTTGAGACAAATATGAAGTCATGTGTAATAAACAGCTTGAATTTATAGGGGCTAAAGCAAGCCAAACACAAGTGATGGCTTTTTGGAACTGAGCTGCCCTAGCAAGCCAAGGAAGGAATGTGGTAGATAGAAGAGGCCAGGCCCACAGAGAGAGACATGAAGACCACTCAGGGCAAATCTAGAGCCACACCTGTGCCTTTCCAAGCCTATCTGATACCAGTGGCCTAAGCCAGTAGCTGGAGTGGGGCACAGAGCAGAATTGGTCATTTCATTTCATCTCTGTCCAAGTATCTTCCGCCCCGGCTGTACAAGAGGTGTATGAGAGAGGACTTCTGTGTGATCAGGGGATCCATCCTTGACAAGCTTGGTTGGGTTAGGGTGTCTTAGTGCAAGAGTCCAAGCAGCAGCTCCCAGGACTCATCACAAGGTATGGACATGAAGCCTGACCTGTCCAGGAGAAATAAAAGCTGGAACCTACATGAACAGGTACATTGGCACAGTGAACTTCTCTTTACTTGGAGAAACTCACCATGCTTAGCATGAATATTGAAGAGCTATCTGAAGAAGGGGTGAGAAGCACAGTAGCATGCCACAGATCTCAGTGTGAATACTTTCTTGTTTTCAGGTGTTTCTCAAGAGAAACATGTACTGGTTTGAAGAAAGCTATATCTTAATACCACCCTTGGTCAGGGTCCCTTTAGTCATTCACTTTGCGCTACTAACAGTTTGGCTGGGGTTGTCTTTGGGAAGCAAGTTGGTTTCCTTTGAAATAACCTTCAGGTACCGCTATGAGTATAGTTCACTCCAGGCTTTGCTCCTGGTAGGCACTAGGATAAGAGACTCTCATCTCTGCACTCTCTGCATCTTGAAATATGACTTTATGTCCATAAGGCATGCTCAACTGTGGCTGAGAAAGACTGCAAAGAAGCTGTTTGGCATATTCACACTCTAGTTTGCTGCTGGAAGCACTGCTTTTCATGGTGCTGTCCAGAAGACCAGAGGAGAAATCTGTTGCTGCTGGAAATGCCAGTAGTGCTGTAGGTCTTGATTGGTGCCAGCAGAACAGATGGCCCAGGAGTGGTGCAGGGCAGGCTGCTGCACCCATCCAGAAAGTGCATTGTGCAAAGCAGGACCAAGCTGGTTCCCACTGTAGCCTGGCAAAGGAAGAAAGGTATGCTATGTAGGAAGGGAGCAGGTGTTTACTTTGAGGGTGCCTATGACCATGTACCTCAGTGGGTGGGGAAGTTCAAATATGATAATTCCAGTTAAACTTAATTTTTCCTAGCATGAAATGCCAGAGCATTGATGCACATGGCCAAAGGGTTGCTGCAACCTGGTGAAATAGATTCTTCGATATTGCTCTAGACAGTCCTGGAACCAGTTAATGGTGTCTCTCCTGTTTCTGAAGTTTTGTGCTGTTCCTAGTATTGCAAAATTAATTCTGAATATTCATAAAGTAATAATTTTAAATGCATTAGGAGCAATGCAGGGAAACTTAATGTCAAAAAAAAAAAAAAGAGAGAGACAGAAGGCGAGGTGAGAACGTGGGCAAGAAGCAAAAATGGTATGATGTCCTATAGGTACATGAATTCAGTGACAGAGGGCAGATTGTGTCCTCCAAACCAGTGCTCTGAACTCCAGTCCCCAGAGCCTGCAGGGGCAAGTGTGCCCAAGAGCAGGGATTGAATGTTGTGTCCACCTCAGGTCTTCTATGAGCCCTCTGCTCAGGGCTTAAGCCAGGCAGAGGCTGTGTGTGTACTGGTAAACTGAAAATGGTCAGGGATGAACCCAGACACTGTCTCCAATTCATTCATACTCTGTCCATTCAATTATGGACACAGTCCAGCTTGCATTCTTCCAGGCAATGTATCAGCATGGACCAGCATGTATCACCATGGTTTGCAGATGGTTAACCCACTCCCAACACTGGTCTGAGCTGGAGAGGACTCAGCTTTGAGGAATATTTGAATCTGTCCTGTATCATCCCAACCACTAAAACCTGACTGACAAAGCCCTAAATCAGATCATCTTTTAGCTCCTCTTGACTTGCCCTCCTCCTGGCTAGTAATACCTCTTTTGAGGCCAATTGTGAATTATCTGCCAGGGAGAAGTTCTTAAAAAGCTTTATGCTGAAGTAGCCCACCTTATGTTCTCCATTAGGCAGGCTTTATTCCTCCCTAGTTCAGCGTTACACCAGCAGAAGTTGGATTAGACTCGTATTTCTTGGCTAAACAATGACTAAAGGAAGCACGATAACTATCTACAAGTATTTGATGGGTGTAAACTCCAGTGAGGAAGAGGAATTGTTTAGTGTGGTTAAAGGACTTTCATGGCTAAGAGCAATTAGATTAAATTGAACAAAGCAAAACATAAACTGAATAGCCTTCGTAATGCTAGCAGGCTGCAAGGGCAGCTCCCAGGGGACGTGGTGGAAGCAGTGATGTCTGGGTCAGCTGAAACGTCACAGGGAGCAGAGCAGCATTTACGTTATGGACCTTGGAACACTGTCCCATAAACTTGCGTGTCAACTTTCCCTGCTGTGTCCATGCCCGCACCGCCCTGTGTCTACGTGAGCACACACCCAGATGAATAAGGAGGGAAGAAGGGGTCGGGGTGGTTCAGCCTCTGCCTTTAGCTGATTTGTCCCCTTCTTTTGATGTAGTATGTTGTCCTAAACAATAAGTTCTCATTCTGCTGACAGTGATTCTGATCTTGTGACTGTCAAGGGAGAGCTTATGCTTCCACTTTCTAAATTGAGTAATGAGTAAGCTTTCCTTAGTACTTCAGCAGGATGGGGCTCGAGCTCCAGTTATCTTTAGCTTACTAATAACCTTGGGATATCACATACCTACAGGGATGCCATTAGCATTCTCTTCAGGTTTCACCTCTCTCAGCTGGCAGGACGTGGTATAGGATGATCAACTCTGTACAAGAAGGGAATAAACAGGAGCGCACAGTTCATCTGAAAATATACTGGGGCCCCTTATTCACTGCTGGGAAAAATGAGCTCACTCTCTTACATGTAAGGAGCAGTATGTCATAATCCCATCTTGCCCCTTTTCTCTGGAAACCAAACATAGACCCCGCAATCCTATCCATCAGGAGTTTCTAATGGAGATCCTGAACTGACCTGAGCACTGAAAATGAAAGTCAGAGACTCAAGCACTGCTGTGTCTTTCAAAAACCTACAGGGTGTCAGGGTGAAAAAATAAGGGGATATGTGATGTTTGATGAGTCAGGATGCTTTCCCCTGGCATAATTGTTTCCCTGCCTAATTACACAGACACACTATCAAAGAAATTTGATGAACCGGGTAAGGTTTGTTGTGGATGTCCTGGTCATCTAGGAGACAAGAACTTTATTTATCTGACATGACTTGGAAACAAACTACCCTGTTTGTAAAACAGCATATTGCTTCCAAATTGCAGGTTATCTGTTCTGAAAGCACGCCACTTAATGGGTTATCTTCTCCTTTAATTGGGCACACTTGTTGACATATCATTAAATCCCACTTAGCACAAGTGTGAGAAGCCTGCTGTTAAAAGCTGCAAGCAGATAGCCAAGGAGGACACATGCATCCTCCCATGACACTTGCAAAGAAGGCCCTGATCTGTTCATAAAAGGTCAGGACGGGAGAAAGGAATTCAAAAGCCCTAAAAAACAGCCTGGACTGTAGTCTTGAGTAGTGCGTCATCACAAGTTTTCTTCTCCTGAGGGAGCAATTCTTCAGATGTTTTATGTGCCCCTTGCTGGTGTCTCTCAGTGTTTTTCTTAGGCAGCAATTTGTCTATTTCTGCATTTATTTAGCCTTCTTTTTTTAAACAGAGGCAGAGCTAATAGACATCTGTACATGTGGGAGAGACTGAAAGGGTTAACACCACCTCCCTTATATGTCCACTGCCCAAATGCTAACACTGTCTGGTTAGGTGTGCACATTATGGACCATGCAACAGAAGAGGCATGGAACTGTTGCAGAGTCCCTGCTGTGCTGATACATTCTTCTTCCCAAATCTGGCTGTCTGCAAAGGGCTCAGATAATAATACTTTCTTTTCCTCACAGGCGTGGAATACCACTCCTGCAGTCTTCATTAAAATTAGCATGCTTGAGGATAGTTTCTCATTCTAGCCAAGATTTTTATTTTCATATAAGAGGCTGGCAGGTGTTCATGCTTGTTGTGATGTTCAGAAAAGATGAATTCTCCTTCTCATGTACCTGCTCTATTTTTGGTTTCAAATAAAGATATGCACATTGTATGGGAAGAGGAAGAGACGGGGGTTGTAGGGTTTCTGTCACCTCACATGACCACATAGGTGATTTCTTACCATTATCAGTGGGTGATCTCAAAGCTCCTGATGAATGCATGTTTAACCTGTGCCACAAAAAGCTGCAATTCCTGTGCAGTCTCTGCTGGCTTGGAAACTAGCAGTGCCCATTCTCCTGGGATTTGTGGCCTTGGCTTCACAAACTCAGGAGGTTCAGAGCTCATGAACTGGGTTTAAAGACAGATGAGGATAAACATGAACAACTCTAAGTATGCAGTGACCCCATCAGAGGGAGCTCAACGTTTCGTCATAACCCAGTGCAGGTTTCACAAATCCCTCTTTCAAAAGCACTCAGTTTAAATTGTATGTTACCATGTCCTCTTTCTTCTGTGTTGAGGAGTACAGTCCTGGAAGTCTGATGTATACTAACACATGAATTCTGAGAGAATAAAATATTAAGGAAAGACAACAGTGTTGTCTTCAGAGACTTGTTGTGTGCAATAAGGACCTTAAATGTTCCAGATGGTGTCCATAGTATTGAGAGCAGCTTGACAAATACATTCTATGTAAATTACAGTGTTTTCTCAAAGATAGTTATTGCAGGTTAGTCCATGCATCAACTTCTTCTCACACTGACCCTCACAGCCTTGTCCCTTCCTTGCTCTTGTCTCTTCCAGCAGAAAATCAATATGCAGATAAAGAGATAATTTTGCTAGGCCAAAAGACCCACCAGGTGTTTTTAACATATTATTAGACTTTCTTTTCAAGAGCACATCTCCTATAAGGCATCTGAGGACATGACTACCAGAAATGTCACCTGGCCATTTGCCAGCTATGGAGCACATTTTATGATGGTCACCTGGAATGATCTTTCAGGGCAGAATAGCTCATACTGCCTGAGCAAATCATGAAAGTTCAGAAGAATCATGGAACTGATAACGATGGAAGGTACTATCTGGTCCCTTTCTCTCTGGTCCACTGGGTCAGAGGTTCCTGAGGGCTTGCCTTGGCAGTGAAGACTGAAGCAAAAAAAGACATCCAGTATCTCAGCCTTCTCTGCAACCTATCTTTCAAGGGTCCCTGTTCCTTTCAGCAGAGGACACACATTTCCCTTAGAAATCCTCTTGTTATTGACGTATTTGAAGAACACCTTATCCTGGACATGCTCAGCAAGATTCAATTCCAAATGAACCTTGGGCTTCCTACTTGAATTTCTGCATACTGTAACAACATCCTGATGTTCATCCCAGGTGGGTGGTCCCTGCTTCTACCTCATGTATCTCCTGCTTGTGTATGGGTTTTGACACCAGTTCCTTGTTCATCCATGCAGGTCTCCTCCCCCTTTTGCTTGACTTCTTGATACTGGGAATGTCTTGTAGGCACTTCCTGGGCTTCATGCACCTAGTGGAAAAAATTCCCACTTGAGCCTTGTTTTGCTACAAACAAGAAAAGTACCATGTCCCCATATTAAGGGTAAGAAGAGGCTCAGGTTCAAAAATGCCTGGTAGTGTATCCACAAAACCTGAGGTAGCATGCCAATGCTTGAATCCAACCAACTCCCCTCCTTACTTTAAACACTATTTTACCGAATGATGCAACATATACGAGTCAGCCCTGGCACTCCTCTTTTCCCAGGGCAGGGACTCCCCTGCTAGGGCATCATCACTTCCTGGCTTGCCTGCTGTCTCTTGGCAGCTCTGTGAACCTTGCCTTTTTGCACAGAGATCAGTGAGCATGTCAGAAAGACATCAGCCCCAAATTCAGACTATGGTGTCTAGGATTGCACTGAAGGCTGTGGTGATGCTTCTGAGGTGATGGGGGATCAGAACCCAGTTTCCTCCACATGGGGGTCAGAGCCCATTGTGTGAGCTCTGAACCCCATTTGAATGAGACAGGTAGGCTATGAGGTACCTCTTCTTTGAGAGCAACCTCAAGGAGAAAGTCTTGGGGGTGTTGGTTGCTGAAAACCTAGGCATGACCTGGCGATGTACATTTGCAGCCCAGAAGGCCAGCCATGTCCTGGGCTGCATCCAGAGCAGTGTGAGGTTTGGGATTCTGCCTCTCTATTCTGTTCTTGTGAAATACCACCTGGAGTGCTGCATCCAGCTCTGTGGGGGAGGGGCTAGCTGGTTGTGGATCTGGTGGTATGAGTCCAGAAGAGGGCTGTGAATATGATCAGTGGGCTTGAGAACCTCTCCTGTGAAGAAGCTGAGATGATCAGGGTTATTCAGCCTGAAGAAGGCCTCAGTAACACCTTATGGCACCTTCCAGTATCTAAAAAGGGCTACAGGAGAGGGACTTTTTGCTATGGTTTGTACTGATAGGACAAGGGGGAATGGCCTTAAATGGAAAAGAAGGCAGGTTTACATTAGATATTAGGAAGCAATTCTTTACTGTGAGCATGGTGAAATACTGGCACAGGCTGCGCAGAGAAGCTGTGGATGCCCCATCCAAGGAAACTTCAAGGCCAGGTTGGATGGGGCTCTGAGCAGTGTGGTTTAGTGGAAGGTGTCCCTGCTCATGGCAGGGGAGTTGGAGCCAGATGGTCTTTAAGGTCCTTTCCCACCCAAACCATTCAATTATTGTGTGATGTTTTCTGATTGTTGGAGGCTTCACAGTGCTCAGTGTCACACATCCTATTCTTTGTCTTTCCTTTTTCCTGCATCAGGAATTGAAAACTGTTATGCTGCACAGCAACTACCTTGTTACTGGTTTTCCTTACATGGTGGTTTGACAAAGGGGTGCCTCAGTACAAAAGAGACATCTGTAAACTGGAGGAGATTCAGAAAACAATAATAAAATCACAATGCTCTTGGAAATCCCTGTAAGGCAGCAATTTAGAGCCCAGCTACTAGCATGCTAGGACAGACCTCAAGTGAAATAAAAAGAAATTAACTTGTTAAGTATCTCTAAAGCAGGCATGTCAAAAGTACTATTTTCTGTACGCTATGTGTGCTTGTGTAAACAGCCTTTTCCACTTGGGGCTATGTCTCCACAATTATGTATTATTTGCAAGAAGAATGCAGAGCGTGAGGAGTGAATATGTTCCAAATGTGTCCGAACGCTGACCAGGCGAAGGCTGTGATTTTAGCTCACTTTAGGGAGAGGAGAACAATCCCATGTCTTTTGTTTATTCTTCTTGAGCTCTTTGTAACAATTGTACTTTTCACTGGAAGTGACTCACCTGGCAAAGAAGATTAGAAACCCAGAAGAACCATTCAAGAAAAATATAGTGCTGGAAACTATTCTCCAAATTTAAGGCTTACAGTCCATCTGAAATCATACTCATATTCAGGCCCTTCAGGCTTCCCTAATTACCAAGAACTATCATTCTTTTCTAAATGTGGTGTCAGCATTTGTTACAAGCAATCAGCACAAAATTATCCAAAAACCTTCCTGTGACCTATAAACCTGCAATTTGATATGCCTCACCCAATTTTTATTCTGTTACAAGTGATTTTTTTGCATAGATTTTTATAGTAGAGACTCTTTAATCTGCCAGGCAGTACATAACGAGATCCCGTGGCTGGAGGCTGAAGATAACTATGTTTCAGCTAGCAATAAGGTGCACATCTTAACAGCAATTAATTAAGCACTGAAATAAGTCCTGAGGGGGCATGACGAATTTGTCACTTCTTGAAGTCTCTGAACTTCATCTTTCCAGACATCATGCTATACCTGAAATACAAAGTGTGGTCTTGGTACAGGAATTACAGGGAGGGGCAGTGGTACAGTATTTCTGAATGTCAGGGAGAAGATATTTTCCACATCAAAACCTCCAGGTTTTTTTTTTTTTTCCTTTTTTTTTTCTTTTTTTTTTTTTTCTTTTTAACACACACAATGAAATTAATTCCTTCTTCCAGTACCAACCAGTCTACTTCAGTGGAAATCAAGAGGCCACTGCCAACTTATATCAGTAAACAAAGCCATACTTTTAAAAACAGATCTACAGCTAAATTTCAAGATGCCTACTGTGCTGTAGAGCAGAATTTTCAGACACACTGCCGCCCGCTCCTTATTTTTAGTGAAGTCTCTCTTTCACTCTCAAGCCTTCCATCTCTGGAACAATACATTGCTATTGAAATATTTAATGAGTCACTTTTAAATATCCCACAGGAACAACAGGACATTTATCTCATGCTGCAGAGTTGTATTTTAAAAATAATTATCTTAAAAAGAAAGCCCCATGCAACAACTGAAAAAAAGCACAAATGTCTTCCCCTTTCTTCTTCACAGAACTTTCCCTCTGCCTTTCTCTTTTCCTTTCTCATCCACTCTTCACCCACGGGGTTATGCTGAGGCGGCTACGAGGACGCCAGGCTGAGACATTCTGTTTGCATTCCTCCTTCAATTTGGGTTGGCTACTCTCCCCTGTGGAGGCTTGGCAATGTGAAAAAGTGACCTTGTGGCAAACTTGGGTGTGACCTTCTAGAACAGCAGCAGCTCCCAGCATGACTGCCTGGTCTCCGAAATACTACTCCATGGAAAATTTGAGGCAGTTTATCCCATGTGCACTGACAAACTTCGGTTTATCTTAGGGGAGGAGCATGCGTGTGTGGAGTTATCACAGCAGGGCTAACTCACCGTGTTGCCACATCTTGGCTCCCCTACCAGGATCTTGCCACAGAACTCTACTCTGTGCCTCCTTGCTTTGTTAATGGTGGTGTGCCAGAGCCAGATGCTCGCTGTGAGACTTGGTGCCTCTGCTACTGCAGGACCTCAGCAGCACCATCCTTTGCTGCTGCTGCTGTGGCTTCCGTGACTCTCTTGCTCTAACTACTCCTTCAGCTTGGAAAAGGCAGAAGGAACTTGGAGCTGTTCTTCAAAATGTCACCATAACCTGATGCTGTGATGCTATTCAACACATATAAGAAGTGGTTAAGAAGGTAGCTGCTGGATCTTGCAGCTCTGCAGCTTTTTGCACCACAAGGCTGCTGTCAGAGGAGTCCAGGCGTGTGGATTCAAATATATCCATTTTGGGACAAAAGTTTTCCTAAGGATAACATCCTGTACAAGGATTTTGACAGTAAGGTTCACAGCTGAGTCAGAGGTTCTTGCAATAGGGTTCTGACACACCAAGGAAAGCTTCAGATCCTGCACCACCAAACATGAAGCAGACACAACTCACAGAATATCATTCTCTGTGACCCTGGGTGTTCCTCTGAACTGGGAGATATTCTCAGTTCAGGATATTAGATCCCTATATGGACTATTCCCTTAAGAGTAGGACTCAATGAACCTTTTGGGTCCCTTCCAACTCGGGTTATTCTGTGATTCTGATTTCTTGGCTCTGCCCATGCAAGGAGTGGACCCAAAAAAGCACAAACCATTGGCCTACCTTGTCAGTGAATTGTGTGCCCCACACTGCTCACAAGACTAGATTTACCCTTTGTTTTTATCACAAATAACCAAGCCCCCTCAGCCTGAGCTCCACAGCCCTGCCATGGTGACACTGGGGTTTTCAACTCTGCATGGGCTGGACAAGGCTGGTCTTTGCAGGCATAGAGACACCTTCCAAGCCTGGAAAGCTGGTTTGGAGGTGAGGAAGGACAACACATACATCTCTGACAAATCAGGATAATGAGGATCTTCCATGTTGTGCAGTATTTTGGACTAGTGACCACACTGGTCCAGTTTCATCCATGATCAGAAAGGAACTTTTTCTCTGCTGAGGTGTTGTTATGCACACACATATGCCCTAGTAGAGCAGAAATTTTTACGTTTTGGGGCTTTTTCAGGTTCTGGTGCTTCTGGACAGTCTGAGGCTGGCAGGCAGGTGCAAGGGTTGACTGGCTGTCATTGGTACGTCACACAAACGGTGCTTTGACCTGCTCTTTCGCATTGCCCAACCCACCCACATACACTGCATTGCTCCTCATGGGAGCAAAACAACAGAGATGAAGCAGCTGTGAAATACACTTGCCCTCCGTTTGCAGCCCTGCTTGATTACACACCTTTAACTTGGCAATATAGACTAGTTATGCTGTAATATAAATACATTTCTTTTCTCTACCCACAGCTCTGGATCAATCAGAAGCATGAAACAGAAGGACAGAAATGAAGTAGTAACGTGGGGGTAAAAAAATAAGAGTTGGTGTGGTAATCAGCCATCTAAACACCATTAGAACATACTGTCCTGCTCAGTGGGCGTACAGCTGCACTGGGCCATGACCAAATCTATTAATAGGCCATGCAGAGCTCTTTGTAGTTCTATGAGCTATGCTCCTCAAACACTGAGCCTTGAGTTCATTCTCTGTAACTTCAATAACCCCCTCGTGGTGTACAGTTGCAGTAGTCGATTCTTCAGCAAGGATGAAAAGTCTGACTCCAGTCTCCTCAGGCTAGAGGCAAAAATCCTGCTCTTCATTTTTTGCCCAGACCAGAACGGGGAAATAATGCTGGGACCATAAACTTATTCTAATGTGGACAGGAGATTGCCTGTAGAGTATCTGAGTTGTTAGAGGCTTGATGGCAGACTTGAGGAGTAAAGATTGGGGTGGAAAATACAGTTTGGTTTGTTGTTGCTGTGGAAAGGACCTGTTGCATCCCAGGTCCAGGGGACTGGGCTGTCACATGCCTGCAGTATTCTACACCCTGTGGACCAGCACACTTGCCACGTCACTCCATAAGCCGGCTGCCATTTTAGGATCACATGCCTCCTGCCAAGTCTGCACACCTACATAAGAAACCCCTTAGTCCCCGTCTGTGACTTTACACTAACAAGCAGAGACTTCCAGCCTAAAAGTTATTTCATTTTAGAAATATTTAAAGTTAAGGAAAATTATTTCTTCTTCACACCCAAAAGACACAGGATGGCAGAACTGTGCAGATCAGATGTTTAGCAGGCTTAGAGAAGGTAACTCCATGTATCAAGGTACTGGGGAGCCATTACTCCATGAAAATATCTGTAACACCCTTGGGCTGCTCCGGTCTCTTTCTCCTGCCAAAGACTGGTTTGTGGCTGGAGCCAAAAGCCAGTACTGCAGCTCTATGATTAATTCTCATCTTCCCCATGACTGAGGAAGGGACTTGAGGTCCCTGGAGGCAGTGGATGTTTTATGCAGGACATGACCCCAAAGAATTGGAGCCTGGTGAATATCTGGAGTGCTGTCTGAAACTCAGGGGTGAAATCGTGCTTGGTGGGAAAGAGCAGCAGCAAAGCAGGAGAGAAATGCTCGAGGGAGAGGGTGTACCCAGAGAACAGTGGAGGAAGCATGTGTGAGGCAACAGCTGAGGAAACAGGCAGCAGGGACATGGTAAGCACCAGGGAATGAACCCTGGAAACAAGCAAAGGCAAAGTGCTGTGATGGAAGGAGAGGTGAAATGAGGGCTATGTCTGGAAACAGCCTGGGGAGAGCCCTGCATGGGGTCAGAAGCTGTGTGACTTGCACTGACTGTGCAAGCTCAGCCCCTGCAAGCTGGGAAAGCCTGACTGCAGCTTCCAGGGCTTGGTGGGGCACGTCTCCAATTCAGAGCGGAGCTGGCACCTAAGTAGTCTTGGGCTTGGCTGTGTACATTTATTTATTTAACTGAATTGCCCAAGCCAGCAGTCGAGTCACCACCGACAAGCGTCAGTAAGGCTTTCACACCTTCCAAGGTCTCCTCTCAGCCCACCAGCAGCAGCAGGGAGGGCTGGTTGGGGCAGGAACACAGCAGGCTTGCCAGCCCTGCCTGGGGCTCCTTCCCCAGTCAATGGAGCAACAGGGAGGGGGTGCAGCCTTCCGGCAATGATTCAGCCCACCAAGGAGCAGAGCTGCCTTAATGAGGTGCATGTTTCCCTGCTCTGACTGTAGGAAGAGCCTAGAGCAAAGACAGGCTGTAATTTAAGGATCCCAGCCAAAAAGCTCAGAGTTAGAGAGGATGAGTCTGGATACCCATATAGATAGACAATATGTGTCAAAGGTAGCATGGAGTAGCAGAGTGAGAGGAGGTGACTCATCTCAGAGAGCACCAGAGCTGACTGTACAATAAGCACATCTTCTGGTGTAATTATAAATACACATGAAGTGGGAATGGTGTGTTGGCTGTCTCCCAGTATTGCACATTTCAGTTAAGCTCTTTGGAACAACTGGCTGTTGGTATTAGTTTTAAGATAATGCCAGTGGGAAGTAGGGAATTACAAAGCATTGCTGCCAAGCAATCAAGCTGTTAAACAACCTCTGAGAAACACAACTTATGAATTTCTTTACTATATTAATTTGACATTATAATTTAGAGATAAGGTTTTCCAGGAACCCAAGTGAACCAGCACTCAGTTTTATTCATAAGGTGCATCTGAAAAGAAGTCAGTAATACTTAATATTTGTATACTATTTTCCAGCTTCTCAGTTGATGAAAAGCTGGGCTGTTTCTCTTTCCTGGGCTAGATATACTATTTTGGCACATGCTCTTATGTTATTATGAGAAATCCAACACAGATACTCTAGTCATTTTGGACTGTAAAAATATTTCTGAAGGCAGCAGCAAGGCTGCCTACAACCAAGTCAGGATGAGACTTCAAGGTCCGTTTTCTGTCCTCTCCTCCTCACAGCTGTTTGTACTACTGAATAGAACATTCCCAGTATAGTGGTTTCTTTCTGGCTTTTCTCACATGCTTCCTACCACCAGTGCATTGGCAAGGCAGAAGTGTAGAAGCTACATCATGCAGCAGCCAAGCAGCCTGTGCCTCTCTCAGCCAAAGCCTCATGACAGCAGTCACCCCTCTGTCCCCAGGAGCAGGGACCTCTGCCCAGCTAGGTGGCTGTGAGGGGTCTTTCAGACCCCAGAGCTGATGCAGAGGCATGTGCATGGCCCAAAACGTGCTTCCTTCTACCACATGACCTGTTACAGTGGTTGGTACCTCAGCTGCCTTGCAAAAGCTTTCATTGCAAGGGGGGAAGAAATGCTTAAAGCTACGTGGGCGATCAATGGAAATGTCTCAGTAGGTGGGTGAGGGAACATAATGGAGTAAGCAGCAAGCATTAGGCACTGGATACCATGGAGAACACACAGGCGGTAGAATGAGGCAGAGGATTTGAGTTTGTCACATCTTTTGCCTCTGTTCCACCTTCTTTTCCCTCTTTTTTTCATTTTTCATTTGCTGGGATAATGCAAGTGGAAAAGAGGATCCAGACCCATTCATTCTGCCATTCAGGACACTGTTTTTAAAATAAAACATATTATACTGGTGTTTATGTGGCGAACATACTGGATAAATATTTTATGCCATGGATTCAGTTTCTTATCAGGACTTGTATTAATAATAACTATATAGGTCGAATTGTTAGTGGGCTCCTCTTCCAATGAATGTTTTGTTTAAATGTATATTGAAGACTTGTTTTTAAAATGGCTTTCTTCTCTTTAATAGGATTTGACATGTTGACTGTGGTATAGCATGCAAGTGGTTTGTAAAAAGATTTAAAATATATTTCTGAATGGTGCTATATAACTACTGCATGCATTGAATTGTATTATTTTATTGTGAAACTGAAAGGTTTCCTGTTCTAAACCATAATACGATTTGTTATTTTTCCAGCACACACATTAGCCTGCATTCAACTTCTGCAGAAGGTAGAGGAACTCAAATTAAATTTACAAGCACACCTGAGCAAAGCTAGTTAGCTGTGGCCAGATCACGTTTCAATGATTAAATAATGCTGGCTATTATAACACATTGCAAGAAAGTGCAGCTATAAATCCCTGTCTTGGTTTATTTCCAATGCTTCATTGTACTATAGAAACTCTGCTATACTTTCTAGTGAGCAAAAGGCTACACGTGGGACTGAGTCACCCTGAGCAGATGTGTTAGATACTGACTTGGAGGAGATAAGAGTAACAATGCTGCTCTCCCCTGAGCGTTCCTCTCAAGGACGTTCCCGTGCTACACAAACATTAATAAATCGATCTTCATTGCATCCGACTACAGACTTTATTAACTGAGGAAACTGGTTCCCAGAAAAATTTAGCATTTTGCTCAAGGCCAGAGAGTAGGTCCATAGTAAGGAAAAAGATCTGGAGACCTTCACTTATTTCCAGTTAATGTTTAATGTTACATTAGCATGTAACAGGGTGTGCTGAAGACATGACACTGCTGTGTGTTCACATTGTCAGAAATGGACAGGCACTGGTTTCCCACCCCACAGCAAGACCCTGCTGAGCATGTTGGTCACCACCAGGTACCCCTGGGAACCTGTTAGGATAGCAGGTCCCAAGGGGTTGAGGGACCATCTCCTGCCTGCCTCTGGGGATGAGAAGTCCATGGCTTCACCACTGTCTTCACTGTAGTATCGCAGCTCGGTAGGTCTCTCAAGGGCTCTGGAGCATCTCTTGGGGCTCATATCTACCCAACTCAGGGAACAGAGCTGAGGAGGTCCTCGCTCTACAGTCATCCAGGTCTCACTGCATCTGTCCTTTTGATGGAAACAAGGAGCTAAATGGGTGGCTGGTGGCTGGTGCATACCCAGCTCTGAGCTGAAAATGTACAACGCATGGCCAGGACAGACATCTGAGGCTGGGGACACTAAAGCAGCTGAGCTCTGTCCAGAGTTCAAGGTTTTTACAGGTGGCGCTGACAGTTTTGCATTTTATTAAGATTTCTCATTTACCAGTCATTTACATTGTTGCCAAAATTTGACCACTGGGAGTAAAGTTTTCCAGTCCAGGTGTTTGCCTGAGGCTGAATTACTTTAGATAGAGAGGAAAACTTTGTGTAGTTGTTCCTCATGGCCAAGACGTAGATTGAGGGAAAAGATTGGTTTGTAAAAAAATGATATGACTTACCCTTTGAAACTCTTTAGTCCTCTGTAAATGGAAAGATAATTGTATGAGAGAAAGGAAAACAGAGCAGACAGAATTGGGCTCTATGGGCACAACTCAAACTGATGGTTACTGTGGGTGGAGCGATGGAGGGCCTGGGTGAGGTGGACTGACACAGGCAGTTTACCATGATTAAATGTGGAAGAATGGGCCAAACAAAAACCAGACTTTAAAGAATTGGACTGAATTGTTGAGACTGGGGAAAGTTTGCAGTGGGTCAACTTTTAGGGTGTGAGGCAGAAGGTACAAAGGTAACCATTTAAAGTTTTGCACCCAAGAGAAAACACTAGTCTATAGCCTGGACTGGGCTGGTTCCTAAATTTCACCAGTCCACTGCCATCAGTGTTTATGTGTGAAACCACTGATGACAGCATGCTTTATCTCCCACATACTGTAAGAGCCAGCTCTTACCCCACAGGTGTGGTCTTTTAGCTGCCTTGGCAAATCCCAACATCATGGTGTTTACCCTGCTGATAAGTCATGTGGATGTCATGCAATAGTACTTAACTCCCTTTAATTTTGTCTTTAATTGCACACACGTACTTGGGGTTTTTTCATGTGTTCAAAGTCCTTCAGTCTCATACTGTGCACTAGAAAAACATGTCACAGCTGGCAAGCACCTATTTCAATCTGTTATTTTCCAGTATAGTCCTGATTTATACCATACTCTTAGAATCCTGAAATATTTTCTTCATGGGATTTTCTATAGTGCTTGCCACTGCATATCAAGAGCTCCCCAGCCATTAACTGGTTCATTTTAGCAGAACTTTTCTGTGATTAGATATCATGATACTGTCATTTGGCAAATGGGCATCTAAGTCAGCACTGCAGCTGCCAAGTCTGAACCCACCGGGACTTGATTTCTCAGAGCACTTACTGTACGACATGAGGGTGTGAATCACTGAAGCATCTCTCTGCCTGTCTCAGCTGAGACTGGGAGCTCAGCATTTCTGCACACCAAACCACTGGGCTTGGAAGTCTGGCACCTGGATGAACAGTATTTCCCAGCTCTCTGGAACAAAGGGTTATATCCAAGGATGTAATTCTGTAATTAATTATTTTTTTTTGTGTGTGTGTCCCACAGTCCTGTTTCTTATTCTCCTCTAGCTTTTGGAATAACACGAAGAAGGGATGCTGCCATAGTCACAAAATGGGTCTAATTTTTCTCCTGAAGGAAGGAGTTGTGAGGGAAAATACTGCTGGATCAGACAATTCAAACTATGTCTGCATAATTCTTGTATGTATGGGAGATGCATTGAGGTATCAAAGGTAATTTTAAATTAGTGTTTTCTAACATTTTTGTGCCTGTTCTGCCAAGCTTATTAGTATTCCTTCAAAGAGGGGATTTGATTTGTTTTGGAATAAACCTTATTTATTCTAATTATGCATAAGAAATAGCTAGCTCCATTTTTCTTACAAAATATTTTTGCAAATAATAGGGTGCCCTTCTCTTGACATTCCTCTCCAACTTGGGTTCAGCATTTGAGGATGATAAATGGGCATCAAGCTCAGCATTTATACCACCTCCTACCTGCTTTGACTCTTGTTTCATTAGAATTTCAGCAATGTGCTGGTTCATGGCAGATAACCTCCTCTCCCTCTCCAGAGTGCCTGTGAGTGTGTAGGGGGTGAGGGAATGGGTGCATTTCTCATCTCCTCAGCATTTATTACATTCCTCTTTCTCTACCTCCTCTGCAGCAATAAATCAATGCTACTTGTTATTGTCTATCCTTGGGCAGCGTTCTGGGGGGAGAGGCAGACTCTCCTGACTATAATGCCATGTGTTTTAGCAAATGCTAAAACAGAGCTAAATATCCAAAGCAAACCAGTCTTGTTTTTGCAGCTTTTGAGGGGAAGAATCCTATCCAGGTCCTGCCAGCTGCATCATCCATCAAGACGCTTTGTCACACAGGCTGCAGTTACCAGCCCCAGCCTTAAGTTGCCTGCACAAGCAGAAGAGGCCAGTGTGTCACTGGAGCAATGTTTCTGGTTTTACTCTGGGAAAGAAAAATTAAAGTTTCTGGTGCTGATGACTATTTCCTGCCAGCAGGCAGCTCCAGGACTGGAATGCAGGATGAGCCTTTCCTGTATGTGTGTTGAGATGTGTTCATGCTCCTTGCACTTCTGCTACTAGTTAATGGCAAGTAAAGCCCTAGACATATGTTGTGGGTGAAGTAAAATACAGCCTGATTATTGTTTACTCTATCAAGAGCAGAAGCACACACACTGGTTCCTGGGGAAACTGTAGATGTAGCACTTGGCGACATGGAGTAGTGGTGGATTTGGCAACCTGAATGATTCTGTGATTGTAAATGAAAAGCATCTTCATAGTGAGACTGTGGCTTGCAGCAATTCCCTGGAGAAACTTTGCCCAGAAAGCCTCTGCCTTTTTGTTTTGTTGCTTGCTTTCTAATCACAGCAAACTGTTTTCCTTCACGTAGGCTTCCTGATTTTCTTCTGGAAAAAAGACCTTCCACAAACCTGACCCAACAACCAGGGATTAGATGTTCACTCCCCTATCTCTACTGAGAACACCCTGAAGAGATGAGCTGGAGAAATCACCATGAAAGAAATCGGTGTGGTGGAGGAGTGGGTGAGAAAGGCAGGCACATGACTTCTAGAACAGAGGTGTTTGGCTGGTCCAAGCCCAGAAGCACGAAAAAAATACCTGACACACCTGCACAGGAATCCAGGACCAATTTACACAGGCAGGTTTGAGCTGAGGTTGCAGCTGGGATTTTTCCCTCCTTAACCCCTTCCGATGTTAACTGGGGTAACTCATATGGGAACCCTCAATGCAGAAGTTACTAAAGGGGTTTGCAGGCAGATTCTCAGGGTTTCAGTGCCAAAAAAGGCCCCTGACACATTAGAATGTTTTTATTGTGGCTTTGCAAATATATTTTGCATTTTCTTTCTGCAGTGGCAAAAGGTGCACAGTTAGATCCCCCCCCCAAGCAAGAAATGTACTTTATCAAGCCTCGGTTTGTCAGCAATGGCACTGGTAAAAGCATGCACACACATGCACCTCTTTCTCTGTGTCTTCCCTAAACTTTGACTAGTTTTTTATTAAAATGGCTGCCTCAAGCTACTGAGAAACCGGCAAAATGTGCTGAGTATGAAAAACACCCACCAACTCCAATTCAACTCAGATTCCTTGTCCTGCTCTGATTTCACCATTTCTTCCTGCCCCTACCCTGGTTTTCAAGGGCACATGGAGGCGTCAGGATACTTTTTTCAGACATTTAAAGGGAAAATGATGGCCTTGCATCAAACTTCACTCGGACATAGCCCCCTCTGCCAGGGGGACTGTGAGGGCAGACCCACAGCCTGTGCTGCAGAGAGGCAGCCCTGACATATGGAAAGGACCCATTTCTTTCATGCTGCTTTTCAAGGCTCCAAAATCTATTGATGATAACCAGACAAAAAAGTATTATACACAGAAAGGGGAGAGGCTCCCTTCTGTTTGCTTCTTTGCTCCCCTTTCCTAAAAAACATCTCCTCAGCCTTCAGGCCATTGTTAGGGTGTGGACTCACATGATGATAGACCTCAGATGGGTCCGCAAATACAGCACAAACTTTGAGGGAGATTTCTGCTTCAAGAGCTCTCCTTGCCCCATGGCATGGTGGGAAGGGGTAGAAAAAGGCGCAATTTTATTTAGTTTTTAATCATTAGTTTACTTCAAATACTTCAAAAGTATTGCCATAGTCCTGAGAGAGCAGTGAGTTTTGTTCGACAGGTGGACTTTCTCTGCACACTCTCTGCTTACACTGGACACTAGTTTGTCAGTTTCCTCTGCAGAGATTGTTTAGATCTCGTAGGGCTGACCAAACATCCTTAATGTGGACAAAAGGATTTCAGGGTTTATGCAATCAAACACTGTAGGGATATCCAGCAGTGTGAATGCAGACAACAGCCAAGAGCAGACCATTCATCGCTGTCACTAGGCACTGTTTCTGTTTCACATGCCAGTTGGATGCTGAACTGGAAGACATCCAGGATCTTGCAGGATTGAGATGGAGATAGGACCAGCCCTTCTCAAGGGCTTTTATCATGTTCAAGGTAGAGCAAGATCAGATACTGGGTTACACTGAGAGAATTTGCTTGCATAAAGCAACAATTAAATAATGATAAGCTTTAGGTGGAAGTTAAATGTCGTCTGGAGGAAAGCATGGATGGCCTCATGATTTGGCTTTTTTTTTCTCCTGGAAAAAACAGAAATCAAGCATGACAATGGAGATTTCCATTAAAGTCTTTTCTCTGATTTTGTTGTGCATAAGGGGTTGAATTGGGAGGTAGAAAGTATTGACTTGCTGGTCAATAAGGAGCCTGTATGGAGCCTTCTTTCCTGAAATGTCACATTGGTTGGAGACAGTTTTCTGCAAGAAGCAGGCTGAGAAGGATGGGTAATAAAGATGTTCAAGACTGACAAGACTATGTGGCTCACAATAAGGCAGGAAATGTAATTAAGGATTCCTTTGAACCTATGTGGATAGGATATAAAAGTGAACATGTTTTAAACCATCAAGCAAGGAACCTTGGTCTATAGTACCTATTTTAATTTTGTTTTGAATTAATATTTGTTTGTTTTCTTTAAGGAGAATAAATTCTTACTGCTTGGTAAATACTAAATTGCATCTCTTAAATAAGGTATGGCTGCTTTAAGCTACATTCTGTTCTTTTTGTTAATGTTAGCCAGGAGCAGAAGAGGTCGTAGAGGATACACAGCATGGGAGGCCCCTGATTTAAATGATATATGCTTATTTGGAAACATAGCTTTAATAGTTGTTGGAACTCAAAATGGTTAGATAGTATAGTAGAAGTAATTACAAATTAGAGGAGAAAATTTTTTAGTATTGTACAGGGGGGTTTTAACACCTGTACAGGGGGGTTTTACTTTGTACAGGGGGGTCAGAAGTTCTAAGATGGAGGAAAGTGGGCTGATCCTGTTCTTTCTCCTTCTTCTTCCTTGCCTCTATGTTCTTGGTGATGCTGGCACTCATGGATTGGTTTAAAGTAGAAAAGCACGTTGTAACATAGGTAGTAGGTATTAGGGAAAATCTGTAAACATATAATATGTAATATATCATATAAAAGATAGCAGCAGCCCTGGGCGGGGGGAGGGAAGAAGAAGACACCGGACAGAGAGGGTGTCAGGGGTGTGTGTGTCTCTGCCTGGGCCGCTGACCAAACAGCCACAGCGGGCAAAGACAATCTTTTAGATAACGAGCAATAAACTGCCTTGAGACTGAGCAACAAGAGGCTGCGGAGTTTTTCTTTGGAAGCACGGGTTGGAGGAGAGACTTTACCACCACAAGAGGCCCCTGAACCAAGCCCGGGGTTCTCACAAATAGTTTTTGTTTTTTTTTTTTCAGAGCAGGAAATGGTGAGTGATCCACTCATCTTTTTTGGTTGTTGTTATTATTCTGTTTATGTTGGATTCTACTCCCACAGAAAGTGGAATTAAATGAAAAGTGAAGTACACTTAATTTACAAGGATGCATTTGTGAAAATGATGTAATTTAATTAATCTGATTGCTTGGGTTTTCAAGATTTTAGGTGAATACAGTTGACTCTCTGGCCCCAGAGTCTAGAAGTGGGAAAAAAGTCCTCCTGGTTCTCCAACTCTCAGATATTCTCAGCCTAGAGTGAATAAGATGGGAGACTGAGCTTTATCCATCTGTCCAATGCCCATACTGAGTTTTTCTGGATGCAGATTAGCTGTGCCATGGGTGCAGAGACCTGAGCTGGCTCATGCAGCACAGCTGATGGGTTCAGGTGCAGTGTCATGTGAAGGCAGCATTAGGATTTGAAGGTCAGGGAAGGTTCAGGAGGTGGATGGTCATGTTTGTACAGAAGTGAGCTTAAGCTCATAAACTCTGTGGGGCCCAGCTTGTTTCCCTGCACAGCTGTCCAAGTGGCTGGTGCCATATGTTTTGGGGTGTGTCTTCTTCTAGAAGACACACTCTGGCTAGCAGCTTTGACTATTATTATTATTATTATTATTATTATTATTATTATTATACTACAAAATGTCCTCATTGCAATACCACATATACTATGGAGGACATTTGAGCTAAATAAACAAAGCAAACAATTTTGTTTCAAAAACTAGTTGAACAGACACATAACTTCTGCTTAGTCCATGACTTTCACAAATTCAGAGTTTTCTTCCTTTCTTCAAAACTGGTAAGTGAACTTAGAGTGCTTAGTACAAAAAAATTTCTTTCAATATGACTCAAATTGTATGATTAAATGTTGTAAATTCAGGCTTTAACATGTGTTAATCACGACTTTAAATAGGCTCATTTTTAAAATAAGTCAAATTCTAATTTAAAGGAAAAAAAATTCAATTTGTGCTTTTGTGCTTCCCCGCCCTGCCTTTTTTTTTTTTTTTTTTTTTCTTTTTTTGCCCACATGCAGATTATGCACGGGCAGGATTTTCTATGTCTGCTCATGTTTTATGTCACTGACAGCTCTTATTCTTCTGGCTTCTTTGATTTTTGGTTATCATGAAAACCGTGGAGTTCTGTAAGATGGGATCTATATGGAAAATTAGGAAAAATAAAAGGAAAATAAAACAAAAATGAAAGGTGCAATAAAAAAATAAAGGGCCAGAATATTCTGTGTTTGCTTCCTATAACACCATGTGACCATTAGAACCCACTTATCTTTCACTAATGGTCTTTTATTAGAGGGAATGTCTGATTATTTGGTAATATTCTGGCATATCCTTTCTCTCCCTTGTTCCCTTCACTGGCTAGAGGGATTGGTGATGGTCAGAAATACTGCAAACATAAATTACTCCAGCTTCCCTCAGGAACTGGAAAAAAAAGCACACCCATTCAATATTTTGAACTCTCTTTAAAATCCTGCAGAAGTAGTGGAAGGCTTGAGGTGGAGTTTCTTAACCTGTCTAAAGCGGGACTCTCTTCCTTGACATAAATCAGGAAAGGAAAAATTCAGTGTTTTACTAATTTGTGCAGGACTTTGATGATAATTTGCCTAGAGACATTTAAGTGGTACAACATGAAATAACAGAAACTAAAATTAATGGAGTTGGAATGGGATTGCATTGTGCAGGGCCCCCACATATGGTTACAATTCGGAGTTTCCTCTGTATCTGACAGGATCCTTACAGAAAGAATGCTTCTGAGGAACTGCTACTGCACCCATCATGAAAGCATGGAGAACAAAAACCTCACCCCACAGTGTCTGTTCACCATTCTTTCTCCTCCTATGGTGACTCCTTGTGGGTTTTAGTTGTGCTTGAAATTAAGCACAAGTCTGAGTTTGCTCTCATAACCAGGCTTGTCCTTTGTTCATGGTTTAAATCTCGCAGGCAGCACTGGAAGTTCTCCTTGTTTGGAAACAGTCGATAGAAACTCCATGAGGTCAGTTAATTGCTCACACGCAGCACCTGAGATGCTGTGGAACAGCTGAGTTTTTCAGGCTGATCTGGCAGACATGGCACAGCACCTACAGGAGGCATATGCCTGCCTGGAGAGGCAGCTGGAGGCCAGCCACACCACTGCAGGACAGCTGCAGTGTTTCAGAAGACACAGCACACACTTGGTGTCTACAGATGAGCCAGGTGCCTGAGCTCCCAGGGTGGCCAGCTGAAGCCCAGTCAGTGTAGTCAGCAGCATCCGAAAGCTACATGTAAAACCAAATGCTGGGGTGCAACCCAGTTGCATCAACTCAGGTATCAATTTTCTTTTGAGGTGTTCTCTCATATTTCAAGTATTCACACAGGATGGCAAACATGATCTGGAACTATTAATAGTATCTAGGAGCAGCAGTTAGACACTAGGTAGGATACTCAGCCAGAATCAGAACCTCTGTTTTGGCAAGCAAATTTCTGGGTCTAAAGAGAAGCTCATGCTCTGTGGAATGAACAGCAGATGATTCCAGTTTAGAACCAGCCCAAGAACAAAAAGCTCCAACTTGGCTCCTCCTGTGTTAAGCTGTGATGGTGCCTCAGCACACAGCGTGAATGAGGAGCTTGTGCGTCACAATGCTCACGAGTAACCCTTTGCCAAGTTCTCTCCTCACCTTGTAGACAGGACCTACACCTCCAGTTAGCCTGTGGCAACCACTGACCAAAGGCTTGGCCTTGCTGGAATGCCAGGTAAACAGAGTGTGCCACGTTGACACAAACCTGGCCAGATACAACCCTCAATGAAATGGTGAACTCGTGCCTAAGTGTTAATCCGTCTTTCATTTCACTATTTCCATTGCTCATAATTATTACCACTGGCACAAACAGTGAGTTATCCCCCTTGCTCAAGCCTGCAATGAGTATGACTTTTTCATAGCTATGCTTAATTGTTGCCAGGGTTCCCTGTAGGAGCATTAGCCTGCTTAATATTACATGGCTTGAGAAAATTAAATTATCAATATCAGGTTAAGAGCACTCAGTTGTTCTTTCTTGGCTTTTGTAATTGTTTGTGTGATGAGAAAATAATTACTATGTTGAGTTTATTGTTATTCTCATTGTGCTCAGCTGGTGATTTTGTTGTTCAGCCACGGACATGTCTGATTTAAATTGTCTATAATATTGCTGTCTTAGAAGGAAATAGAAAGGAAAGGGGAAGGGAAAGGAAGTAGGAAAATTAAAGGCTGATCTAAGATTAGTGTTTACTCTGGCTCCTGGCAAGGTCTGTTTGTAAAGGGAGACTCCCAAAGAAAAAATCATCTTGAGTGAACTTTTTTAAAGTGACACTGTCAACTTCAATATTACACTTCAGGATTTTTGATTTTTACTTCACAATAAGTAACACCCAAACCAATTATACCCCACCAATCCCATTGGAACACCTCAAGTTACAGTTGTGAGAAGAGAAAAAGAACATTAATCTCTACTTTTTGGGTTGTTTTTACTGCAATTCCTAGCTCACTAATTTCCTATTCCAAGTTGGAAGGGACTTGCAAGGATCATAGAGTCCAGCTCCTAAGTGAGGGGTCTGATACGGGGACTGAACCCTTAATCTTGGCATTATTAACACTATGTTCTAATAGCACAGTTCTAACCAACTGAGCTAATCCATGATCCCCAACTTGTATGGAAAGCTTACACATGAAAAGGATCATGTGGATTTGGGCCATGCCCAAATCTTCTGTAATTTCTTAATGGGTCTCCTTCCTCTTGTTTATGTAGTTTTGTGATAGAGTAAGAGGGGAGAAAAAAACACCACCCATGATTTTTGAGAAAAGATTTTTGAAACCAGCAGAGGAAATAGAAAAACAGAAATCCCCATGAATCCTCTGCAGGGAGGGGTCAAGGTTCTTCCTTTCAGCCATGCAGGCAGAGAGAAGACAGTCCCTAGTGAAAAGATGCCTACTGTCTTCAGAAACCAGTGGGAGTGGGCTGATAAAGAGATCCCTTTAACTGTGGTGCTTATGAGTCACTGGTGTCAGCGTTAAGACATCCTGGGAGAAAGAAGGAAACAAAACTGGTTATTCACTGCCTTTGTTTAGCTGCCTTCAGAGGTTTCAAGAGACCTGAATACAGAGACACTGTGGCATATGCCAACTGTTGACTCCATCAAATAATAAAGCAATCCCAGTGGGTATTAAGAAGCGTGGAATCATTCTAATGAGTCTGGCAAAATCTCATTAGGATGAACAGCAGGTGATGACAAAATATTTGCTCTGTATGCAAATGACTTGTTTCCTTCTCTGTCTGCACGTGGTTGCATGAGTGCTCAGAACAGGAGCTGTCACATAATTACTTGCTGGAGTACAGCACTGCATATGTGTTGGTTGCATTTCAAATAGATCAGTGGAAAAATTTAAAAATTATAGAAAGGAGAGGCCCTTGTATCACCAAACTCTGGCACAATAGAGGACTTTGCTGGGCATCCAGACAGTCCAGCTGTCTTTCCAGAAATGCTTTCAAAGCAAGGACATATGGTCTGCAAGTTGTCAAAACTTCTCCAAGAGCTGTGAGTATAGAAAACATGATGGAAGAAGGACAGGAGGTATGGTAAATATTGAGAACAAGGCGAAATATGGCAATTCCTGTTGACAGAGGTAGGTTACCTTCATAGACCCAAGTCTGACCTGACCTGCTAGTTCAAAAAGCAACTCCACTAATCAGCCCTGAGCTATCCAGCTGCAGGCTCAGATGTGGCACAGTAAATCACTGCTTTGTCCCCTTTAGCTGTTTTAACATCAGCCTGTGTAGCCCTTGATATCTGTTCTGTTCCTGATGGTGTTTCTGGCATAGTACACTTCCATTCTCTCCAGTGTATCATTAATAATGCTTCACACATTTGTTTTTAATCACTATGGTATTTATTTATTGCTGCAGTCCTGTTCCTACTCCTCATACATGTCAGAAGCAAAATTCTTGTGTGGGGGAAGTGGAAGTCCCCCAAGAGCCCCATTCTTCTGTGCACACTGGTGGAGAGGAGGACAGGGCAGCTGAGTCAAAGGACATTCCAGATTAAATAACCCAAGCTACACAAGCACAAGTGTTCATGCAGATCTTCTCTCCAGCACCTGGCAGTAAAACCTTCACTATATACTCTCCCCATGTAATTGTGGTTTTCTGTCAAAAAAAAAGGAGTCAGGAATGCATTTGAAGCCTTCTTTCTAAAAACACCTTTTTAAAGCATGAAAAAGTTCCAGGTCGGAAAGGCAAAGGACTGTGTGTATGATGACCCTGTGCTCTTACCATGCTCATTGGTTCTTACCTGGAAACAGCTGGCCACAGCCTGTGCATCAGACAGGGAATTAAGTAAGCTGATTATGAGAAAGAATCATTTGCTTTCCTGCTGAAGTCCTATAGAGATGGAGTGAAAACAATACACTAAAGAGCAGAAATTTGCCTCCCTTGCCATCCAGCAACTTGCAGCCAAAATCTTATGGAAGTCAGGGAAAGGGGACCAGTCCCCTAAAATTTCACCTTCACAAAATTAAAAAAAAAAAAAAAAAAAAAAGTTAGATGAGGCTTTGTATTCCAAGGATATTAGAGTAAGTTATTATGCGATTTTAATAATAGCAACTATTTTAAATTGCTAACACTGTTAGTTAGGTGCTAGTAATAGGAATTTTTTTGTCTGTAGATCTTTATCAAAAATGATTTTCATACTAGTGATTTGTTGTGGTAAAACCAATATTATAATTTCTTCTTTCCTAAGTTTGAGAAGTCTGTAAGCATCACCAGGTAGATCAAGTGGTCATCTCTAGTGAATTGGGAAGCAATGCCTAGTCTTCCTGATTCCTAGAGCAGCAGCTTGTAAGCACAGGGGCACTGTGGCTCACTGTGTCATTGCTGTGGGTCTGGGACTTACAAAGCTACCAGAGCTCCTTCTGAGGCTGGAGGTTTTAGGAGTGAGTTGGATAAATATCATTTGGGGTAGCATGGGGTATGTTTGACTCTCTGGGCATGAGGACTGGCAACACCATCTCTTGAGATCCAGACCTGTAGCCTAGGATCGGATGACGGTATCCTACACAGTTTTCATCTTAGATTTAATAATTGCATTAAATTGAGGCCTGCAGTGGAAGTGCTGCCAAAATGAGAGCAGGCCAAGAACTACATTAAGCACTGCGAAGTGGGCTCGGCGGGGTTTGCAGGCCAGTCAGGCTTGTTCTCATGGCTGGGTTATGGATGCCGAGGGAACACGTTCCAACCCAAACCAACAGCAGTGCATGGGGGGGGCACAGTTGGCTGGTTCTGCTTAGCAGCTTTTGCTGACCAGCAAAAGCAATGGAAATCCCAAGCCCTCAAAAAACAGTAGTTCTTAAGCAACCACATTTTCTTTCCTTTTCTATTTTTTTGCTACCCAATTAGCCAAACAACCGAGTATTTGTTCAGTGAAACTAACTGTAGTAAGAAAACTGGACAGCAATGGCAGTGATTCATTTCAGACCTGAAATGTCATCAGATGTTCGCGGTGGTCTGTATCGGCTGTATGACCAAAAGTCATACACATGCTGATCCCAGATATTTATTGCTCTGAAAAAAATGTCCTATGGAGCCCTCCCAAAGGGAGGATAGGTCAGAATGCTTCAGGTTTGGCTCCCTCTACCCAAAACAGTCCTCCACTATGCCCAAGAGGCTTTGTATCTTCACACTCATGCTCTAACAGCATACCACCAAGCTGTGATGTGTCTTTGTGAGCATTCTGGAAAAACATCACTTAGGTGAGCGAAGTACACTTTGCACTAGAAAAGACAACAAGCAGAAAGAAGTATTTCTCTCTCAGAATCACAGGAAGATTACATGTTGTTCAGATGAGATCCAAGACCAAGCAGCCTTGACAGGAGAGCACAAGCCCTAAGCAGTGGAGGTATGAGTCAGTTTGTGCTGCTTGGCCTTGGCAGTGGCCCTTGCCTTTTTTTCTTTATCAGTAGAGATGGAATCTTCCAGAAAATATGAGGACAGCTTACTCATGCAGAGGCATCTGGTGCTATCTGAGATGCCAAAACACATCCTATATGGCTTTTACCTCTTTCTTCCAAAGGGATATGATGCATTTAAGATCTCTGTGGTATTTGTCAGGCTGACCAGACCTCTTGGGTACCCCAGGGATCTGAAACAGCACTACAAGTTCCTGTTTAAAGAATGAGAACCCTGTGTCTCTGTGCTGCAAGGTGTTCCAGTTGCTCAAGCTCTCATTTGAGTTTTTGCAGCCTGAAGTGAGCTCTGTGCTTTGCTGCTGAGTGAGTTTGCAGTTATCAGCAGCAAGCACTATATACTCCCTGCAGTCTCAGAGGTGTCTGTACAGCAGGCTCACCTTGAACTGATAAATACCTCCAGATAATCTTGTTGTTCCCATAGGTGACTGGTAGTACTGCTCGCCTCAAAGTCCTTTGAAAATTAAAGCACTTAAATTAAAAGTAATTAAATTAACACAGCAGTCAAAGTAAAAAGAGACTGTAGGTGGGCAGCTTTCATTGTGGATTTGGAGTGGATAGAGAGATCCTATGCATTCATCTAATTTTCTTCATAAAAATAATTCCTATTAAAGGTGGTGGAGGAGAGAGCTACCCTTGATTTCTTTGTCCTCAGCCTGTTCCCTCTGAGACACCAGAGCACTTTGCTTTTCTCTTCCTTATCTTCCAGTCCCAGACATAGCCTGCAACTTCCTAACCTGCTGTTCTCATCCCCACCTACCCTTCCTAACGTGTCTCCAGCATTTATCTCAGAGTTTGCTCGATCCTACCTCTGCTGTATCACTGCTTCCCAAACCACTGTAACTCTGTTCTTCCATTCACTTCCTACTCTTTCTACCTGCCCTTCTAACCTTGGCTGTCCCAGACCCTTAAAAAGGTCAGCCTTCATATATTCTGCAGCTCCCTGAGGTCCATCACTCTGTGAAGTTCACCCTGTACCTATCCTTGAAGGACATCACTCCTGCTCTTCCCTTGGCCAAAGTAGATAAGTGCACATTTCCCCTTCGTCTTTCCCCTACTCAGGGATAGAAATCCACCCATCCAGACCTAGAGAAAAATAGAATGTGTCTGGGTAGAAAATGGTGACCCTAATATGGGGATTAGAAGTGCTACATCAAAATACAGTTTTTTTGTTTAGATAAGCTTCTAGGAAGTCTGGACCATGGCAGAGCATATCCACAGCCATTTCTCTGGACAAACTGTGCTGCCACCATTCACTTGGTGTTTACTGGTAGCAAACTGTAAGTCACAAATTGCTCCAGAGCAGACAAAGTCCTTAAGAACCTTTTCTTAAGCAGCTAAGTTGATGAACACAACTTCCTAACTTTTTTCATCTCCCAGTTTTAAATATTGTGCTGAGTTTGTTCTCCAAATGCCTGACTGACAAATGTCCTTTCACTTTTACTTAAAGTAGCTCAGAAGGCAGATTATTATTATTTCCTGTTTTCCCCCTTTATCTTTGCATAATAAATCAAAGTGGTAACCACTGGCTTACCTAGGTATTTTTGTGAACTCTGGAAACAAGATTCATCCTGTCGTTTAGCCCATGCTGAGGCATTTAAACCATAAGTCTAATGGCCCTTAGATATCCTCACTAATCACTTTGCCCTAGGCTGAAACACCCTGTGCATGTGTCTCACTTCTCCCATACCCAAACCTACCAGAGGCCAAACGTACAAGCTGCTTCTAGAACTCTCTGTGAGGCTGGCCCACAGTGGCCTTTATGCCTTATAGGTGTCAATCCTCTTTGGCAACGCTGCTTTGCAGGTGCTTGGGATTTTCAGAAGCAGATGTATCTCTCCAGCTACATTGGTTAGCAGGGACGGACCAAGAGGAAATGAGGAACCTGAAGGCATTGTTATCCTGGCAAAGGTTGCTCTGTACCTCCTAGTGTGTGCACAAAGTTTTTCCCTGAGCTGTGCATGCCCACACTTTCATTACAACAAACTTTGCTGGAAAGTCATAGGATTATCTTTATTTCCTGAACAATACAGCTGCAGACAAGTCTTTGAAGACTTTTTATTCAATTTAACTTCATGAAAATTTGAGCTTTCATCTCAGTATAGAGTTAAAATGTTCCTACTTGAGCTAAGAGAATATCTTCTGTATTTTTTTTAATCCACTGGTTTCTCCTGACTCTAGAGAAGTCACAGAAAATCAAACAGTTTGCTCTGTACTTGCTAACCTTACACTACCACACAATTTTTTTGTAACATTGGGAACAATAACTTACAAGGCTGTGTCCTGTAAGGGAGCAGCATAACTCCAAATCTTGCGTAAGTGAAACTTTTGCAAACTTCAGTGAGACTTTTCTTCTGTCAATTATGGAAGAACAAAGCATCTACTCTTTAATATTTAAAAAAATCACCTCATTCAGGAATCTCAAGTCTAAGGTGTTTTTACTGTGAAAAAGAACTTCATGGTTATGACAGCAGAATATCAGATTACTGACCCTGTACAACAGTCCTCTGTTTGGCTTCTGTCTACTTCTTAACTACATTTAATAAAAAGCTGAATGCCTTCCAGAGACACCTTTAGTTTACATGCTAAGAATGTTTATGCCTCTCAAGTGGTCAAATTAAATTGTATCAAATGAACTGTATGGGCTTGACATAGGTTCTAAGGCCCTGTTTAAACTGTTGTGGGTTCATGAAACAATTAAAGCTGAATAAAATGTACCAAAAGAATTTCAGAGAGGATTAGTTCAAATGTTTAACTAAATTAATGTCTGCCATGGGTGGTTTCCATGGGCATTCATTTGATCTGGCAAAAATGCTCTTTTCTAATTGTTTAACCAAAGTCTGATTGTAAGTCACATCTGTTCTGTTGGGGAAGGTAAACAATGCTTTTGCCTCCTGTGATCACTAGCTACTGAACAGCTCTATATCACACCTCTTGCATAGCAGGTGTCCAGCAGCCAAGGTACTCAAGAAAACTTTGGATTTTTACTGATGGTACATTATTTGTCTGTGTTTTAAAAATAGTAATTCTGTGTGCATTGACTGTTTTTACAGACCACAGCTCAACAGCTCCAACAGCTCAACTTCAGACTTTGCAAACTAGGCATGACTGCAGTCATGGTATCTCTAGGTGAACACTTTGACATTTCAACAGGTTTTGACAACAACAGGGATAAGAAAATCTTCCAACATGGTCTGCTGAACTGATTCATCTATCCACACAGACCCTATCTTCACTATCTTCACTTCCAAGTCTCCAGAAAAGCATTGAGGGTATGAGGTAGGAGTATGGGAGTATTTAAATGAAGAGGGAAAAGAGTATTTATGATGGTGTTACACAGTCCCTTCAGAGTAAATAGCCCTCATCCTATACTCACTGAAATTGTAAACCTGAAATACAAAATTAAGGTGGAGAGAGTTTAGACTATTTTGTTTACCCCTGCTTCAAATAACGACAGTACATAGGTTACTACTGATGTTGTAATTCATAACCAGTATCCCAAGCAGCCTAGAGAGGTGTTCTCTCCCAGTTTTGGATATGATCTTCAAATGACCTCAGTTGGAAACATTTTTTTTGATTACCTGATATGAAGGGTGCTCATACAGATCTTCAGTTCTGACACTTGCTCATCAATTTTGTCCATGAGATCTTAGCAGTCTAAACCAGTGCCCTTCCAAGGGTGGACAGAAGTTCTAGGTAAAGCTCAATAATTTAGTAACATTTAATGCTTTTGGTTGTGCAACAAAACAGATCTTTTCTTCATGCTTTTGATAAGGTAATAGCTTATGGTCAAACTATAGGGCAACTGGCTGGACTGCTACAGTAATGGGATGACTTTGTAACCTCTACAGCACTACTTAGGATTGTTATCTTTATTTATCGGTTCAATAATGTTTTAACAGATATTGCCAGTGCATGTCTAGAGGGGGGCCTGCTAAGCATAAACAGTACATATTGATCATCCTGTCCCTCCCCTGAGCACACCTGCCAATGCATCCCCAGTCTTCAGACCTGAGATCTGATACTCCTCTTTGGCACTTAAATATCACAAAAAGAAACTACTACAACTGGTGATCTTTACACTGTACTTAACAACATCGGGAAGTAATCATGGCTAATTGCTATGGCTGTAATTCCAGACCTGACAGCTGGCAGAGAATCAGAGGCCTCAGTCACATTTGCTGAATGTCTCTCTAACACGCTCCACCAGATAGTTTGCAGCAGTGCTCTCCAAAGCCTTGCCCTTTGACTACTTGCATTTCTCCAGTACTTAGGTAGTTGCTGCCAAGGCTGTTCTCCTGTAGAGTAATTATTTGTGCAGTGTAATTTCTTGGAAGCCCAGCTGGCAAATACTGCTTTCATGCAGGCTGGGCTAGATCTATCTAGAGAAAGGTTGGCAGTGTAAAGATTTTAGGGGCACCTAGAGGGAATGAATAAACACTGGTTATAAAGAAAAAGCAGGTGCCATTTGCTCCCACTCAGGTAACTCCTGTTGACTTCAGTGGGAGTGTGACAATTTTCACAGCTACTCCATTTGTTTTTGTGGAAATACTTTCTTTAATATTAACAATGATTCAAAATGACAGCCCCCAGAGGTCTGAGTGGGGCAGAGAACTGAAAACACTGATGATGGAGTGTAGACACACTCCCATGATAGTCAGCAGAATGGATCAGTTGACATTTACAGCAGCCTATATATCCCAGCAGAGAGTGCCTGAGCTGAGTTAGGTAGCATTTTCTAAATGGCTTTGGTATTATGGAATCAGTTGTTCTCATTGCAGAATCCAGTTTAGAGAAAGTACCACCAAGACAATTACTTTTAGTAGAAACCTGTGTGCCGGAGGTGTGTAGAAACAGATGTGCTTCTCTCTAACAGAGGTGTTGCACCTTGGGAAATGCAGCACTTCAAGAAAGAGTATTTGTGCTTCCTGGGATGACATTTCCCTTGGAAATAAGCAGGTTATCACATCCTGAAAAGTTCTCACTCCAGCAGGAGCACCCAGGTAACTTCAGAAAGCCCTGTATCACATCTAAAAGGAATAAACATTGAAAGATGGAAAGCATTTCTGATGAAACAGTGGGTGTAGGAAGGTCTGCATCCTGTGCCACCAAAATTGAAAAAGAGTAAAATGCATAACTAATCTTCTAGTGTCTGGGCAAATGAAGAACAGCATGGTAAAATAAGTCCAGTGGCAGCTCCGGAACAGTAGCTAAAATCTGACTAGAGACCAAAGAGTGCCTTGAAGGAGCACTAGCTTGTTTTGAAAGGACTGCTGAACCTAATGTTGCCACTTGAAATAGAATTGTAAAAAAAAATATGAAATTGCTGCTCATTTTGCTAGCAAAGCCATGGAATCCTGCAGACACTGCCATATATCACATCCTGTAGTTTTCTGGTTTTAAAAGTAGCACATTTCATAGTACAACAGGGCTGTGACCAGAGCTGTATAGAGACCAAGAAGAGAATTGAATTTGCCTATGGGTTCAAGATATCACTGGAGAGTTTCACAAAGAGCCTTTAGCTGTGGTGGCTCTCCCAGCTTCTTCAGTGTGTGCACTGCATGAACCTGGATTGCCTCTAGACTTGCCCAGACGCATTTGGGGTGCAGGCACGTGGTCAGGGTAGGGTGCCTGAGTCATCTCTTTCCAACTCCCTGCTCCTGGTGTGGAGTCTGCATGCGCAGCACCCGAGGCAGCAGTGAGGTAACACAAGGCAGAAGAGGCTGTAGATAAGGCTTGGGCACTTCATCCTGTGTCAGAGCCTTTTACTCCAAGACCTGCATATGGCAGCGGGCATGTATCTCCCTTCAGGCTGTTTTGCTGATGCTCCAAAGCGGTGGAGTGTACGTGACTGCAGAAGAGGTTAAACTGGTGTAACCAACCCAGCACAATGAGAACACTTAGAGGAGAATTCAGCAGGATGCATTTTTCTTTCCTTAAGGTGTCATCTAGGAGATCAAACCAACTGATCTAATGACGCTCTCTTACAGACCATTATTCAAAGAAATGTACATCTAATTCTGCATTTGACTCTGTGGCATGCAAAACTCCACTTGTATTCTAGCTGGGCTGGCATAGGCAAACATGATGGCCTCTGCTGACTGGAGTTGAAATGTAGTCACTCCCCCTCAAGAGCTGCCCTAGTTGCCCTAGGCTCCTTCTGAGTCAAAGATCAAACACTACTGGTTTTGAGGGTAGCAAAGCTCTTTTCTCTGGCTTAATATATTGTTTTGTCTTTGTACTGACAGTCCCTCCTTCCAAACTCAGTCCCGGGCACCAATATTAAAAGATGCTTATGGTGCATAAGATTTGTATTTCATCATAGCAGAACATATAGGGCTGGGGCAGACTGAATTTGTGATTGTTTTCACAGGCTTTGGAGCATCTGTAATGAATAAGATGCTAAAAGGAAACTAAGTCAACAATAAACGCTTGAGATTTATGTTTTTTTCAGGAGCATGGAGAAAGGAAGTAAAAAAGGAGAATGTCTGGATGATTTCAATTCACCCAGCTCTATTCAGGATCTTCACATAGCTGTGAAGAGCAAAACACAGTGTTGGACCAACTAGGCTGGGCTTTGACAGTGAAATTGAAAAAGACTAGAGGACTTAAGATAAATAAGACAGCAGGAAAAAGTAATGAAGAAATTAAACTGACCTTCTTTAGAAAAGGGTGAGACAGGATAAACAGGGAGAGATCTTGTTTTGCTTTCATCCTGGAAAAAATAACATTTCTTCCTTTCCAGTTCAGCACAGTTGACTGATTTGGAAACAAATCTGTTTTCTCTGGAAAGATTTATTTGCCCAATGACTTTTTTTTTTCTTTTTTTTTTTTTCTTTTTTGGCAAAAAGCAATAGGTTGAAAGAACAAGGCTTGTCTTGTTAGTAGGTTTAAAGGGCTCAGTAATTAACTGGTACATTTGGAGGCATGGCATGCAGGATACTTGCTGCAACCTACTTTATTACAGTGTCACAGGGAAGTGCTGTGAAATGGACAAGAACTTTATGAAAACACTGTTTATTTCTCAGGCAGTATCAGATAGCAGGATTATTTCATTATGAAGTTACGCCAGAGTATTTGCTGAAGTAAGGACACTCTGCCCTGACCTTTGAGAATGTGCTTTCATCTGTGACTCCATGCTTTCATCGTGCTTTCATGCATTCTCTCTCTCTCCCGTCCTTTCTGTGTTTCTCTCTGTCTTTTCTAAGTTGGAAACAGAGCGACACTTATTTAGTCTAGGGACAGCATGCACTTTTTCACATCAGTCCTTTGCAATACATAGTAGGTGCCTTCAAAAAACAAATTGACATCCTGCATCCTGTGACTTGGGAAGTCTGTCACAAGGGTCATTTGTCCCTGAAGTCATCTCCTTTTGCTGCACAATGTTTAGCAACGTTAATCACAGCCAAACCTCTTTAACTCCCTTACATTTTTCTGCCTTTTTTTTTTTTTTTTTTTTAATTTGGTATGATACTGCAGACAATTGCTGGCTTGAAACAAAGTTAACAAAAATGTTGGTGGCTCAAAATAGGACTGTAATTTCATGCTGCAGTGTTTTAAGTCCGGGTGACTTGACCTTGTGAAGACCTAAAGATCTGCATCCTGCAGTAACTGTAAATAATGTGGAGAACTGCTCAGCAGTTCTGGAATACAGCTACTGTTAGCCCATTCCCTGAATGTGCAAGCCAAACTAGAGGAATCTGTATTTGGAAATGCAAAGCTAGTGCATCTCTTCAAGTGCCAAACAAACCCTTGTGGGAGGGAAGAGAGTCTCTTCAAGCGTATTTCTGGAAATGCAAAAGATAAACATTTATCTTGCAAATTATGCCTCTTGTATCTCAAGGGCAACCTAAACACTGAAAACTTCCTCTGACTCCCGTGCAAGTCCACATTTACTACTTGTACCGAGAGTGAGAAGTGCAGCGTTCGCCAGTGTGGCAATTAACTTCTCAATTCTTGGATATTCCCAACAGTGTATGCAACTGCAGATATCCACATACATTTCCTACTGTTATACAGAACCCTCCAAACCGAGGTTGAGATTTGGCCCTAAACATCAGTGTCTATTTATTACTATATTCCTTTTGTTTCTCTGCCACTGTTTCCTTTTGTTTACTTCCCACTTTAGACTCTGACTTGGTTTCATCAAGTAATAACAAGGATGTTGGTATGGGGAAAAATCACAAGTATCTGCATATATGGGTGTATAATACACTAGGGTTGCACAGCCAGATCATTGATTTTTATTTTTATCCAGAGTCTAATGGAACCTGGAGGAATGTGGTGACTTGCTGAATCATTTTCTCTTCCTGATCTCCTCACTGCACGGGAGAAGGACAGAGGCATCTGCAGCAGTTCAGTTCCTCTGACAGCATCTTTTCGGGGTTGCATCAGTCATGACACTTTGTGATTGTACTGCTTTCTTTTCCCCAGCTCCTTACACGAGACCAGGGTCCCTGGCACAGGAGACACAGCCATGCAGCCCAGCAGGCAAGGGAGGAAGAGCCATTTGCAAATCAGCATGGTTTGCTTTCATGGTCTCCTCCAAAGGGAGAAATGAAGTGCAGAGGGAAAGGCTTATATTGAAAAGATCAAAGAGGATAGAGAGGAACGAGTTAACAGGCACGCTTTTTGAAAGGAATAATTCTCCTGACATCGCAAGGGATGGGTGAAGGGCATATTGCCTTGTCAGTTAAACACAGCCGTTAGTTTCAAGCCCATACTAATTAGCCAGCTTAGAAAAACACACTGCTCAGCATTTCTAAATGCGGACTGCAGCCTCTGCCACTCCTCAGCACAGATATATTTGTCCACATCCTCTCAATGTAACATGCTGGTACAGAGGCAGCTTGGTTAGTAGTTAAAAGAGAACCCAGGATTAAGCAAGGCTTCATCAGCTATTTTTCTCACTTGCTGCATCCAGGTCAGTCCAGGACAAGCCACCGACCGAATAAGGAGTGGGAAGCCTGCTGTGTACTGGGATGCCATTTGCACAGTGGAGCAAATCACAGCACTGCCAAGACCCAAGCCACTTCCCTGGGACTGCTCTGGCTTGCACCTGCAAAAGCAGGTCCCTAATCTCTGCTGAGCTTAACTGCAGCAGAGGGCAAGAGGGAAAATCTCACTTTTGCCCTGCACTGGAAAAGGGATGTGGGAAGAGATGGTAATATTACACCAAGGGCCTGGGGAGATAACCCAGCACTCAGAATGGATTGATAAGGAATCTGCATTACTTAGCCTTGTAATTCAGGGCTGTTAAACCATCACTAAATTGAAGGGCCTTGTAAGCCTCAAGTCATTTGTATTGCTTCAGTGCAGCAGCAATAGGTGACCATGGTGGTCTAGAGATGTATAATTTTAACTTGATAGAAACACTCAGTTAACAAGTTTACTTACACCCATTTTTCTCCCAGTAAACACATAACTAACACTAAAACTACCCAGATGAAACTCCATGAAGTGTGACTCCAGACTCATCATCTGATTCCAAGGAGTTCAGAGGCCAGACAGTACTTCACAAATAGAGTTTTCCCAACAAAGTGGCGCAGGCTTTAACTGTGTACCAGCATGAGGAGAGCAATAGGAATCCCTTCTCCCTGACTGTACCCCCTCAATTTCATTTCTCTTCCCATCCTTGCCCTGACATGTACATTTGGACCAAAACTTCTTCAGGACAGCAAATATATCTTATTACCGGCTCATGTGTATGCTCAGCTCTGAGTCAAAGTAGACCTATCAGTGTCATTACACAACTGTAAATGTCCACTGTACTTGGGTTCCAGGTTCTTCTTGAATAACAGCATTGAACGTATCCTGGAAAGGAGACCAGAGCATGTATTTTCTTTATATGACTAGCTAACCCCTACAGGATCCCTTCTTCTCTCTTTCTCTCACTGCCTCTTCTACCTACCCAACCAGTGAATCATGGAGAATTCCCCTGCCCTGACTCCAGACTATCTCTGCTGGAGCACATCTACTCTCCCGCTGCAGAGCCCTCAATGTCAGGATGGCTCAGCAGAAACACCTAGAGCTTTATCCAACTCAACCTGCAATCCAAAAACTGTAATGATGTTTCTCACATCCCTTTTGTTGCCCCATGGAAAATCACTGGGTTTGTTGATTTTTTTCCCTTTCCTTTCCTTTTCTGCTTTGTTTTGTTTAGGGTTTTGGTTTGTTTGGGGTTTTTTGGTTGTTGTTTTGTTTTGAGGTTTGGCTGATTTCTTTGGGGGCTGGGGGTTCTTTTGTTTGTTTGTTTAATTTGTGGTTTGTTTTGTTTTGTTTTCATCCCAAACACAGGGATTGCTTCATTGACCCCAATGACATGAGATGCTACTTCATGCAAATTGAAGTGGTATTAGAGAAGGGGGCAGGGGACACTTGCAATGAACTTCTTGGAGTCACTGGTCAATCTGTTGTCTGCTTAATTTTCACAAGGACAGCTGGCCTGACATTCCTCTTATATTCTCCTGACAATGGTTGCCCTCTCTGAGAAACCCAGCAGTTGCTGCCATACATTCAGTACCTTTCTTTTGGAGAAGTAGGGTGAGGGCAGATTCTTCACTGACTTGGAACACTCTGTAAGTCACAGAGCTTCCAGGAGTCATGTCCTGCTGCTAACAGACTGTAGAAAGCAGGATGAGAATCAAGCTCTGGATCCTGAAGGTTATTCACCAGCTTTATGCATCTCCATGGAATATCTGGCATCACTGTTCCTGGGACAATGGTGCATCTGCTCCACTAGTTAATCGTGGCCCAGATCATTCTCCAGTCCAGAGCTGATGACCACCCTCTGCATGCCTGGCATGCCTGCAGACACCAGGGTGCCAACTCCAGCCTCAGGCTCAGTGAATTTAGGCTTTTTCTTGATTCTGCTCTTTATTTTGCCACCCAGTACTAGCAGTAGTGCCCCAGGCAGTGCAGCCAGGCTACACAGAGCCTTCCTTATCCTCGTCACCATTCCTTCCTCTTAGGTGCTGTGCTTGGTCATGGGTGCAGCTCCTGGGATGGCAAGCCAGGCTCTTTGCCAGTCTGGGGTCCCCTGCCATGCCTCCTGATACCAACTGGTCCTTGTGGGGATGGGCATGCTGCTCTCCCTTACTTTCTTTTACCACTCTGATTAGGCATCACAATTCCAAATGGCGGTAAATGGCAAATCTCTAGTGGATATAAACCAGAACTATCCAGCTTACTTCTCATGGATGGAATCCATAACTTTACAGCAGAAATTTACAATCTTATTTTGTATATAAAAAATTTCCTGTCAAGGCTTTACATCTACTCCATTGCTCCGCTCTGCATGAAAACCCTTGGCATAATCTTTTCAGAGATAAATAAGCCTTCCCCTGAAAGCTAAATGATGCCATTAGTTTTTTGATATTTATAGATGTCATCCTGCTGTGCTCCATTGCGTGGATTCCAGACAGCCTGAACCTTTGTTTTCCATTTCCAAAAGTTCTGTAGGAGAGAAAGATGTCAGTGTAGGAGGGCCAGAGTGGCAGGCAGTCTGAGGCCACATGGAGTTACCTATTTTGTAGATGGGGACTTTAGTAACAGATAGATGTTAAGTGACATGTCAGAATCACAGACAAATGCAGTCCTGGGGTTTCAGGAAAAAGTTGGGGTCCTACTTTTGCAGTCTGAATCATTTGGACACAAATATATGTGTATATTCAAAAAACTGGAATGAGGTGAACTCTAAGAATGAAAAAAAAAGCGTTAATAAACACCATCTTGAGTTTTCTGGAGTAAAGTGCTGCTGCTATTGCTTCTGTGTTGCTGGAGAGATTAGCAGGGTATTTATTGCGTTTTACATTCATTCTCTGGCTTCACTGTCTGGGTTTGTAATGTCAAACCTGTGTAATTTCATTGCTCCATGTCAACCAGGCCAAAAGGAACGCAGCACAATAACAGGCATAGCAGTTAAAGTGGCTACATGCACTTAAGTGATTGTCTGGGAAATGGTAAGCTCTGCTCCTGCCAACTAGAGGAATTAGACCAAGCCCCTATTAGGCTGTAGAGAAGGTTTGTAAGTTGTCCAGGCTTTTGGGTTTGAGGGTTGGGTTTTCTCCCTTCCCTAATATTTATGGCTTGCTAGGAGCTAGACAGCCACAAACTCACCTAAATGTTTTTCATCATCTTCCCATGAATAGAGAGTATTTGGCAAACAACAGGAGCAAATCCAGAAAGCTGGCTTACAGCTGCTGTAAGTCTAAGCTCCTGTTTACATCCCAGCTCAGTGGGACAGACCTTTCTCATTCCGAGCCAAACCAAGACTTGTGTGCCAGAGCTGTGAGCAGCATGAGGTAGGAAGCAGCACCGACAGAAAGGCTCGGCTGGGCTGTGCTGTGCTGCCAGAGTGGGACATGGTTGGGCTGTATGATTGCAGCTGCAAGGAATCTCAGGGGGAAAAGGGATGTTTCCCAACCTCCTCTGCAAAACCTCAGGAGCGGATGTATCCCCTTCCTCCCCCATGGTGCTGTTTAACAACCAAAGGAGCTGGGACTTGCTTAGCTTCTTTTTCTGCCATCTGTGCTGTCTCTGGGGTGCAAGGGTTTCCAGCAGCCAAACAGTGGTACTTCTCATGCCCTGGGAGAATGGACAGCCAAAATGAGCATGAGGAGATGGGACTCTTCCCTTCTGCTTGGCATGGGTGAGACTGCACCTCATATTCTCTGCATCTCATATTCTCTGCTCAGTTCTGGACCCCTCACCACGAGGAAGTCACGGAGGTGCTGGAGTGGAAAGGGTCTGGAACATAAATCATATGAGGCATGGCTGAGGGAGCTGGGATTGTTTAGCCTGGAGAAAAGGAGACTTAGGGTGGGACCTTATCTCTCTATACAACTGCCTGAAAGGAGGGTGGAGCCAGGTGGGGATATTGATCTCCTTCCACCTAACAAGTGACATAATGATAGGAAAAGACCTCAAGTTGCATCAGGGGAAGTATAGATTGGATAGTAGGAAAAAGTTCTTCACTGAAAGGATGTTCAAGCTGGCCAGGGAATTGGTGGAATCACCTTCCCTGAAAGTGTTCAAAAGGTGTGTGGATGTGGCACCTGGGGATAAAGTTTAGTGGTGAATGGTGGAGTTGAGTCAATGGTTGAACTCAATGATACTGGGTGTGTTTTTCAGCCATAATATTTCTATGACTTTTTGTGTTTTATGGGACTGCCGTGGGGACTTAGTGTTGGGAGAGAATCCACTCTTTCCTCCTCCTGCCACAGTCCCAAAGAGGAATGGTGCTTACCCATGCGTGGTGAGGGAGGTCCTCTTGCTGGCTATGGCCCTCTGGTGTATTCTGAGCAGAGGCATCAGCTATCCCTAAGGTTCTATTTCAGTGCATGATATTATCAAAGGAAGGAATTGATTCTGCAGATGAAATGCAATGTTATATTGATCTTTTGCAAAACACGAAAGACATTCAAAGAAGTAAATGGACCCGCTGCTCCCACCTGCCAAACTAATTTGCCAATATATTTGCATGTTTTTCTGAAAATTATGTGGCCTGTGTTTCATTCATTAGTGTGTGTTTCTGAAGTCCTTAAGAGCACAGCTACCTCATTTCTTGGTAATTAGGTAGTCAGAAGCACCAACTAAGCCTAAATAAACATCCTTTACTCCAACAAAGCAAGTTATTGTGTAGTCTTTCAGGACACAGTTTTCTATAGTATGCAATGACTCTAATGTCTATTAATTATTTCTAAATAGTTTAAGCATTATCTGCCTTTGGGTAAATTCTTTCTCTATAGTGTAAGCTAACCTGTGGGAGGGGAAATAAAAAACCAACTACAATGGTTTGCCATGGCACCTCCCCAAACATAACAGATTCTTGTTTTAATCACTATCACCCTCACCATCACACACCAAGCTCCAGGACCTGGAAAAGGTTAGCAGGATGGTTTCCTAGACTCCATCCCACATGTTGTTGACTCACTAGTTTTAAAGAGCATATGTGTGGGGGGCCCTTTTGACTCTTATGTCTTCTCCCATCTACTGCAAGAATGGAGCACGCCTGTTTACTCTTTGCCTTTAGCCATTGTGAGTATTTCAAGGCTTTTTTTTTGTTTGGTAAAGAGTTTGATGAGATTTTATTTTGTGCAGCTACAAAAGTGTCTCATAAGTAGGTAGCCAGGGAACCCAGACATATCTACCCATGTTGAATACTCAGTTTTGTTTTACAGAAGAAGTTTGTTATTTTGTGTGAGTCTGTATGGTTTACTACACTGTAGTGTCAAGCCTAGACACAGAATTTTATGAGTGTCCATCCATTAACTGAATTCTGACTCACCCTTGCTGAAACAGAGTGACAGAAGAATAATTTTAAATAAAATAGTTTGGGATTATGCTTATTTTTTATTACTACACCTTTTTTAGCAATCACAGACTTACAGGAGTGGTTGTCCCTTTGGCAGGACAGACTGATGGGAGAATGGAAGAACAAAGAAAACATGAAATCTACAAATTGGCTTCGGAAAGAGAATATAAAGTCTTCTCATGGCTGCATAGGTGAGAAGAAACCAGATTTTATTTCTGTGTACCCGGCATGTTTGTGTTCCTCGGATACAGCTCAGGCAGACCTGAATCAGTGTAGCAAACGTTAGCTATGTGATTGCAGAGGAGAAAGTCCCTGCTGACTCCTGTCAGTGTTTATCAGTACTTTTTTGCACAGTGCTTCTGAGGCCAACATTTCAAAAACCAGAATAGAGTCTTTCAACCTCCTTAAGCCAAGAGGGCTTCCACCTTTTCATGAGAGTTCAAAAACCAGAATAGAGTCTTTCAACCTCCTTAAGCCAAGAGGGCTTCCACCTTTTCATGAGAGTTTTCTCTTGAAACATTGCAGCCACAAGGGTTCCCTTATGTGACCATAAAGCACCACGCATGTCTGCCAGCACTCAATAAATTTAAATTAATAATAGGTCCTCAAAGAGCTACATACTGCTTCCAAGATATCTCAACATGTGGGCAGGAGAATGGTCTCCCCACAAAAAATGAAACATGCTCTTGCCTAATGGGATGCTTATAAATAGATGCTGTTTTTTTCCTATGAAAGACTGGATTTACAGCTCGATGTGTGCAAGCAGCAGGCAAGTTTGTCCAGAAAAAAATACCCTTGTGAAATTTTTACAGTGTATAGCAAGACTAGCAGTCATAAAGAAAAAACACTAACAGGCATCATTCATATTTTGCCTCCTGTATCCTGTACTACTTGAACAAGGAGCAAGTGAGTAAACCGTGACTCATCTGCTGGGTCCTGAGAGGGGATTAATTCCCAGCAGCAATTCACGTACCCTGTGTGGGCACACGCTCCTGCCTGGGAAGGGCAACCACATGGGCAGTTGTCTTGTGCTTGCTCAGGTAATGACACATGCATTCACAGCCTCACCCGACTTGCTTCGCTCAGCCAATTCCCTTGCTAGTCCTTCCCTCTTTCCACCTCTCCTGAGGCTGTTTCACACCCCCTTCTCAAAGGGCTTTCTGCTGCCCGTCCTGGCAGGACTGACTGGAGGGTTAGAGCAGTGCTGGCACCTTCCCAGGTCCATGAGTTTGGGCTAAGATGGGCTTGACTTTGTACAAGGTAGAAATTAACCCCACTTCTACTTATCTGTCTTCATACCTCCATGCGGGAGATGATACCTAAGAAGATGTGATGTGAAGGAGTGTGTCCCTGGCATCTTTACAGTCCCTATGGAAGTTGTGTGGATTGTTTTATATGGATGAGCTTGACTAGACCCATTCAGTGATGTCTATGCCCAAATGCAAAAGGCCAAATTAACAGTCCAGCCTAGGGCATGTATCCCTCCCTATTATTCCGGCCAGTCCTGAGATTTTTTTTTTTCCCCTCAGTGCAGCAGCTTCCCCTTCATAGTGTAGCTACTATGGCAGGACAACACAATCAGTTGTACTCCCATGTCACGTTCTGAGGCTCAGGAGGTGGCAGCATGGTTTGGTGCAGTCTGTGCCAGTTGTCACAGCACCACAGGGACAGCTGTGGCATGTGGCAGTGTGACTCCAGTCTGACTCCCTGTCCAGTGGCATGTCAGGGGCATCACACATCGTTGGGCACACATGAGCAGCACAGCTTTGCCTCCAGAGAGGCCACCCCTCTGGAACAGTGCCAGGATCTGACCCTTGGGTTGTAGAAGTGGACAGGCCAGATGGGACCTTATACCAGGATGAAGTTGAGCAAGTGGGCACCTACCTAAAAAGTAGAATGCTGTATAATGACTACCTCACAAGAAGCCAAAGCAAGGGTAGACCCTGCTAAAGCATGCTTGGTAGGTCAGTGTCTTTGCATGTTTCTCCATTCATGTTTCCACTCTGTCCCCTAACCAAATATCTGCTCATCACTAGGACGTGACTCAGCAGAGGTGTTTCCATTAAAGGAAACTGAATTAGAAGGAAGTTAGGACATGTTCAAAATGGTTCACTGGTTTTGGTGACTGGAGTGGACCAGATTGTGAGATGTCTCTTATGTGTCTGCCCCACAGGCTAGACATCTAACAGGTCTTGGAGGTCTCTGAGGAAAATGGGAAAGGAAAATATTTCTTTTCTTCATGTTATCAAATTCCTATTGTCATGGAATTCCTTAAATCTTCTTTAGGAAAAGACAATGACACTGAGGAAATTAAAGAGAACTGATGAGAGCATTGTGTTGGGCCATGTTAAGACTATCTATATCCATATAGCTGTAATTGAAGTCCATGGAGATAAATCTGATGTAGTCCGCCTGGCTTTGGAACTGCTACACTAAGCTACTGCATTTTGGTCCTTGGGGTAGACTGCAGAACTCAATAGATGAGATGCAAATATAATTTGCTTTTGATGCTCAGCTTTGATCAGGAGGGATATCAGAGTCTGACAGATCACTTGAACCTACCTAAGAATTTGCATGAGGCTGAGGAAACGGGAAAAAACATGAGAAGAACTGCTGCTTGCAGTGGTTCTTGGGCTGGGAGTTAGGTTGTGAGACAGCACTCACCTTATCTTCCAACTCTGTCCACAGGGAAACATTCTGCCTTAGCTCTGTAACTTTTACCCCAGCTCTGATAGCTTCTCACCT
The DNA here is from genome assembly GCF_048771995.1 of Taeniopygia guttata. Taxonomy (NCBI): domain Eukaryota; kingdom Metazoa; phylum Chordata; class Aves; order Passeriformes; family Estrildidae; genus Taeniopygia; species Taeniopygia guttata. The sequence goes on along the minus strand of NC_133024.1, from coordinate 59,157,647 downwards.
CCTGTGCTAACCTTAAACCCAGTTTTCTCATGTCAAACCAGATATTTCTCCAGTCTACATGCAAGCTTGTTCAAATGGCAGCTCTTTGACCTACAGAAATGGGATTAAACTCATAACTACAAAGAGAATACTTAGAAAGTTTCTCCAAATGAGGAAATCGCCTGTCAGATCTGCATTTTCTAGATCCCTTGGAGCAATAAGTAGAACCAACAACCACATCTGAAGGGCTTTTTACCTTTTTACCAGCTCTGTGCCCTCTCCTGAACTTCAACTCTTGTTAACCTCAGCAGTTCTCTGTGTGTGCTATGCAGAATTAAACAATTTCATGAAAAATCAAACAGGGCCATGACCCCAACAACAACATTCCCCAGGGCTACGAAACCACATCACCAATTGCTAACCTTCCCCCTCTGCCACTGTCCTGCCCCACGATGTGCTGAGATTCCTGTCCTGTGGTTCGTCACATTGGGATCCTTAGCTGCTTCTGGAAAACGGGTCATGAATGGCCTTGTAACCCTTGACTCTGCTCTCTAGCTGTGACTGCAGTGTGACACGTTTCTCAAACTTGATCTTAAAATCAGCTGTAAGAGGCTATCTCCAATCTAGATAATGTACTGCAGATCCCCACAACTTTTTCCTTCAGAAATCTTTCCCTAACAGATAACTTTTGCTGTAATTTAAGTACATTGATTCTCCTCCAACCTTCAGTGGCCACAGAGAGCAATTTATCTCCCTATTTTAGCAGGAGTCATTTACCTGGTGACAATCAAGAGACAGTTCCCATATCTTCTTTTGCTTTCCCCCCATCTTCCAGTCTGTACAGGGGAATGACTCGACCTTCCAAATTTTAAAGAGGAAAATTTATCATAATGTCTGTGGGATCCAGCACCTCCTTGAAATCAGAAGCTGGTGAAACAGGAGCAAGAGGAGATCCTTCCTTGGCAGCGCCAGCAGCACACTGCAGGGCCAAGCAAACCATGCCCAGGGTGGGTCTGGGCTGTTTTAAGAATAAGGATGTTTGTCAAACCTCAGCTGAAGGAATGTTCTGTGTATAGGGAGTGTCAAGGAAGAAGACACAAAGTCCAGGCATGAATCAAAAACGGACTGAAAGGCACAGGGAAATTAAACTATCGAGGTGGGAGCGGTGTGAACCTTTGCTGCCTACAGCCCTGGTAAAGAGGGAAATCAGGGCATGTCAAGGCATGGAGGCAGCATCCATGTCACCTGCTACTGCATGTCTACAACACAACTATTTACATCTGAGGTAACTGGTTCCCTATTGAGTCAATGCAGAGGAATACAGAGCACATTTGAAACGTCTGCCTACATATGAGAAGTCCACCTTTAGATGTGCTTATTATTCCTGCACTGAGACATGCAGGATACCTAAATATAGATGTCTTAATTTGCTCAGAGACATCTGACCCAGAGAGATTCCTTTTGGGTGAGAAAAATTTGATGCTGCTCTTAAAATGCTTCTGTCTCTTCCTTTCTTGTTCTCTATGAAAAAGGAGGATGTTTATCCTGTACCTTTCTTCATTCCAAGCTTTCCTAGTGTTCCTGTCATGTGGGACCAGCCTTCTGATGGATGTCTGAAAACATCCATCACAACACTGGAATTTCTGGCCCATGTTCCATGAGCACAGGTCCACATGCATGCAGAAAGGAGCATGTGAGCGTGCTGCACCCTTGTGTCTCATCATTCCCAGGATGGCAGGGCCCTGCTTTGAACATTCATACCCATTTTCCCTCAGGAAAACCTTAAGCTGAGTTGTGGCCATCTCTACAAGCTGCAGGTGATGAAGGTCTGTGACAGCCAGTATCAGTCACTGATAGTGATATGAGTGATCTTGATAGCTCTTGTGTACTGTGATAACCCAGACTGTCACCATGCTATCAAACTCTTACAGGGAGTCACAACAACCTAGAGAGCTGTAAAAGAGGGGAGAGCAGGAAGGGAGGGGAGGAATTGGCATGAGGAGGAGGGACGGGAAAGCATGAGAAGGCTACAGTAACAAGAAGAGCTGGAGGGACTGGCCACCACCTCCAGCTCATGATCTGCCTTTAGAGATGCCTCACAGATGACCTTTGGGACATATTAGGCCGCCTATCCTATTTCCATCATGTAGCAGAAGGGTTGCCAGCAAGCAGCAAACTTTTCAGTGCTTTGTCCAGGCCCACGTTTATGTCTTATCCTCTGGGACTAACACCATCTTCCCCACAAGGCTCAGCTGGCAGTCTGGCAGCTTCTGGGCAATTAAGCTGTAATTTTACTTTGCTCCATTTTATGCTGTTACTTCAAGCTGCTCCTCTTGCCTCATCCTTGGCAACTCTCTGACCTGGTGTTTTCTCTCTACTGACTCCTCAGTTATCATTATCTCAATCTCTGCAAGCCCTGGATGCAGTTTAAATCCTCAGAGCCTCGGAGGTGTTTACTCCTTTCTGTTAAAAAGCAAACTTGTGGGGAGTGTGACGTATCACTCACACAGTTCAGAGGCAGGGCATTTCCCGCATTATACAAGAGTGGACCGCAGCTGCAAAAAGTTGAAACATCACTTTAAAACTCTGCTATTTGAGAGGGTGGATTGCTCAGTGCTGCTAAAAAGTACAAAAACACAACATTACTCAAAAAGCCAAAAATAAAATCCCTTGGCAATTTGTATAGGTTTCAAAAGCCTGATGGTTTTTAAAACCCTTTTTAGATGCAAGGATCTCTGTGCCAAACTAAGATCCAGCAGTAAAAACAGATAATGAAACAAAGATTGTGATAATTTTAAAAAGAAAATAAAAAAAAAAAAAGAAAAAGAGAAAACTTGTTGCAATAATGTACTTTCCCAGGAAAATTAACCATAACAACAGTGCTGGTGAATCACTGGGTAGCAGCTCCTGCTTATAAACATGATTTTGAAATCTTACAGTGTTGTTATTTCCACAGTAGTATTGGCAGTAGCTGTGTAAAGATTTTCTAGCACAGAAATAAATTTCTCCTAAAACCCCTGACTGGGACTTTTTTGAATGCTTCCTGGAGAATTACATTAAGTGGATGTGAGTTATCTGCCTAAATTATTTACAAATCTTTAAAAGTCTTATTCCAGCTCCAAAGAAATACAAAGAATAAATATCCTTGTGAGGAGGGCAGAGGCCCATAACTCAGATCTCTATGAGTGAAGAAGGAAACCCTCTGCCCTTTCAGTATCAAAGCATGAAGATCAAATAGAAGAAGTTTAGATCATATTCAGCTTTCCCCGCTCCAAATCTTCCTAAATTCCAGCTTTATTAGATTTTATGGTCTTACACCTCAGAGTAATATGAGGGCTCTATTTTAACCTGGTCAGGGAACTGCCACCACACTATGATGCCACCCAGGAGGATGCTGCACTTGTGAGCATTGGAGCAGAGACTATGACACTTGTTTGGTGGACAGGAATGCAGATTTGTCACAAATTATGCCATCTGAACATAGCATCTGACTGACTACAATGCAAATCCAAGCTGGGCTAATATCAGCTAATGTCAGGGTGTTACCATCATGGTGTAGTAGCTTTCATCGAGGGGCTTGTGGCCCTTGTGGTGCTCTGAGATCCCCCAGCTCAGTTTTGCCTGCACACCCTGCCACAGCTGGTGATAGGTAACATTCCTGCAGGCAATTACAGTGGAAAAGATGGGATAAATGTGAAGGATTAACTGTTCTCACTCAGACTTTGACATGTTCCCTCCAGATCACAGCTTTTGGCACATCTGTGCTTCTATAAGCAGTGGTGAAAGTACTCTGTTAATGTGATACCCATCATGGGCTGTGCCTGTGATCGCACACACATAAACACAGACACACTCACTGCTCCAGGGTGAATTTTTCTGTAAAGAGCAGCACTTTCCCAGTGTGGTCTCCATGGCCACATTGCCACTGCAGCAGAATCCCTTGCCATTAGGCACTGGATAAAGAACGATGTTACTGCTCCAGTGTTTCCCAGATCCCAGTCTGTTTACTCACAATGACTCAATCCTCAGCTAATCTTTTTAAATGTTCCTGGGCTGGAGATTCTTCCCTACATAAAGAAATATTTTTGCTCCAGTGTCTGCTATATGTCTAACACTAAAAGTACAAATAGTTCATATCAGTCTAAGAATACAGGTGGTAGAAACCTTCAAGTTCTCAGCATTGAATTATTCCATTTGTTGTTTTCAGCTTTTAAACTTTAATTTCTGCAAAAGCAAAAATATTTTTCTCTGAGCTGGACACACACTTTATTTTCTGGTCATTCAGATCCTTATTTTTGATATTCCCTGGTGTAGTGATTTGGTTCGGTTCCATTGTTCTGAATCTGCCAGAGTGTTATTAAACTGGCATGATTCCTATTAATGGAGTCAAGGAAAGAGAGCACTCTTTCCCTTTCAGATCAGTAAGAAATGATGGAAGTGGTCAAGTGTAGAAAACATCTTCCTATCTCCTTAAGAAGAGAGGCAGGTTGTGGAGGTGGTTTGGGTGCTGAGTTGGCCACTATGAGATGGAAAAAGAAGGAAATTCTCTCAATGGCTTTTGATGTTATTGGAAAATGAGAGTCTTGGGGAACTGTGGAGCTGAGGACTCTACTAGAGAAAATCATGCTTCTTTCCTCAAGAGAAAGAAGTTCAGCCACCTTTTTTGGAATGGCATGCTTGCCCTGAAATTTAGCAGATTAGCTTTCTTCATCAACCTGCATCCAGCTCTGGGTCCACAGAGTAGAAGAGACATTGACCTGTTTGGAAAAGTCCAGAGGAGGTCCACCACAGGGATTTGAGGGATGGACCAGGTCTCCATGGCTGTGAGAAATTGATTGGTTCAGTCTGGAAAAGAGAAGACTTAAGGGTGACCTAATTGGAGCCTTCTAGTACCTGAAGGTAGCCTACAAGAAAGGTAGAGAGGGACTCATTACAAGGGCCTGTAGTAATAGGACAGAGGGGAATGGATTCAAACTGAAAGAGGGCAGATTTAGATTAGATATTAGATAAAAATTCTTTACTGTGAGAGTGGTGAGATACCTGCACAGGTTGTCCAGAGAAGCTGTGGAGGCCCCATCCTTGGCAGTGTTCGGGTTCTATGGGCTTTGGATGGAGCAACCTGGTCTAGTGGAAGGTGTCCCTGCCCATGTACGGGGATTAGAACTGAGTGCTCTTTAAGGTCCCTTCCAACCCAAACCATTCTATAATTTTAAGATTCTATGAAATATTAAGTGGGCAGGCCACAGAAGTCAGGTCACTGGCAAACATACCTGGGATTTCAAGGGGGCTAGACAAGAACCTGGAGATGTAAAAGCCCCATCAGGGACATCACCTTTAAAAAAACCTCTCTTCTGTGCATGGCTAAACATGGAAGAGTAACAGCAAGAGTCATACAGGGGCACAGAGGCCACATACTGTCAAACAGGAGCAGAGAGAAGGTGAATGAATGCCCAGCCATGTCACATATAGATGTGCCTGCTAGCAGCAAGGAGTGAGGATGAGGGATGGCCATCTCACTGCACTGAGTGCAAAGGGATCTACCAGATTAATTTAGATTGTAGACTGAGAGCTTGACAGCTGAAGATGAATAAATTGAATCCTCTCTGTGAATGCCTACATGTATAAGAGAAAAGAGCAAATGGATTATTTAACATTGTTAATAACAATATAATGAGATGCAATGATTGAAAGTGGCAGCTGGGCAAATTCAGACTAGAAGTAAGGAATGTTTTATAACAACAGAGATAATTAACCATTGGAAACATTTATCCAGTTCTGTGGTTTATTATTCCATCACTGGCAATTTCCAAATCAAGACTGGATTGGTTTTCAGACAGAAATGCTCTTTGTTTCAAACAAGAGGGAATGTGGGGAGTTCTGCATACTCCTGACACAGCTTAGGCTACAAGTTACTGAAAAGGTAGACAGAACAGGCCTGGAGGATCAAGTAGAAGTATCTCTTGTGTCCCAGACATACTCTTTTCCTGGATACATTACTGGCATTGCATCTTTGCCACGCCAGGAATCATCCCTATTGTATAGCCTAGCATATAGATCCAGACTAAACTCACTGACAGTAGTTTCCTCTGTGGCCTGTGTCAGAAGATTGCTGAAACCTGATATGGCTTAAACTTCAGTCTCTAATGGCAGCTTAAATTTCCCAAACACCAAGTTAGGTTCACTTTAGGTGTATGATGACTATCTCCTTATGAATATACCCTGCAACCATTTTCTTGCATAAGAGAGGAAGATAATGGTGTCTGGTATCCCAGACTCAGTGTCTCCTTTGCATTCCAATATTACAGGAAGAATCTAGGGGGACCTGCAGATGTATTCAGAACAGTTCTGTTTCTTATTTTAATATTTTTTCACATCTCATTAAGAATATCAAAGGATCTTTAAGAACAAAATCAGCATAATAGGTCCCCTTAACAACTGCTGGTTTTTAACCCCATCACTTACAGGTATTATGTACTGAAAGGCATTCCAAAGAAATAAGTTTCAGAGTGAGACTTGTTTTAGCTGATGTTTATAAGAGGGGAGGAGAATCAAAAACCTTTAGTGCATAACAGCAAAACAAACCACAGACAAAGGCTTTAATCCTCCTTCTAGTTACTTATTGAAAGGTAGTTCCTCACAGATGTCAGCTAATCATGTGGTTAAATCAGTAACTGCTGTTAATAATAGGCATTAATTCATTATGAGACCTTCTCTGTTAGCAAACATTCCACTCACTACACAATCTGCATCTCAACTCAATATTCAGATTGACACCAGAGTTTACAACACAAAATAAAGTTTATTAGTAGAGTTATTATAGCTGTGATAATCCAAAACCACAGACAAACAATATTTATAGATAGTGATCACATATTTTCTTAAGACTGTTTCCATTTGGAAAATGGAAATCCTTTTTTTTTTTTTTTCTCAAAAGCCTTTCTTTTGGACTGAAATACAATGGGTTTTAGTCATTTTAGGGTACTTAGGTTGTGTACACTAACAGCTAAATTTGGGTCATGCTTTATTGAACACATATCTACCCACAAGAAAAACAAGGATTGCGTTTATGCATTATTTCCTACTGCTACAGCTTTGGTAGTAGCAGCTAACAAACCTTCATACTGCAGAATGGGAACCAAATTCTGTTGCTGCTTCTATGACAAAACATTCCTTAAATGACAGTAAAAGCTCAGAGCCTATTTAGTTGGAAGTTTCCAGCTACACTTTACTGGATAGGGAACTGCTACACCAAAAGGAGTCTGAAAAATCCCCAGATTTTAAACTAATCAAAACAGCTATATCAATAAGAGAAGTTAATTATTGAAGCCAAGTTATACCAGAGAGCTTAAAGAATAACATTTGTCCCAGAAAGAGAGTTTTTGCCATGCTTGAATGGACACAGTCTATAAGCAGAAGGACATCCAAGAGTGGTTTTGTGCTATGCTTCACTCTGTCCCCAAGATCTTTGGACTACTTCTTGACGTTCTTTGTTTTTATGGCCCAACATAATAGTACAGTCATCTGAGCATTCCCAGTACCACAACTAAGATATAGTTCCTGAAAACAACCAAATGTGTGTGCCACTTTATGCTGCAAGACTCATTGACCTGTATCTGCAGAACGAGAGGACACAGCCAATCTGTCCTGCCAGAAACTGTGCTGTATCCTGTCAGTGCACACAGGCTGCCGACAATAGTAGTTTGCAGCTAATTTAACCAACTTCCTGCTTTTCCTCATGTTTTTTTATTGCTATATCACTTACAACACATTTAACTGAATCTTGGATCAACTGAAGGCTAGGGGAATTATTCCAGAAAAAATATTACTCTTCTCCTGCTGTGAGCAATTCCTGAGAACAAAGTAATTGGAAAGACTAAAACCTCAGGCACAGAGAGATTTAGTCAGGGATTGGTGCCACAGTTGGGACAAGTGTTTAGTCATCCTGACAATCCTCATGCTGAGCCCTTGACCAGTAAGTTCCAGCCTTGCTTGTTGTCTTCACTGAAGACAGAAATATATGGGAAACTAAAGTTCTGTGGTAGACATCTGAGTCAAGCACTTACCACACAGCTGTCACACCCACTGCTGCTTGGTCTGCTCAAACTTAATAACTCTTCAGTGCATTATGTGGATTTCGGAAATGCTGTCACTTCAGTTGAGTTGGCAAAGCAGCACATGGCTGTAAAGCAGTGGGCTGTACTCCGTTCAGCGGCCATGGTGGTCTCTTCATCTGCCCCTTCTCACTGTAGGTTTGTGGGTCTCTGCCCACAGAAATTGCCCTGATGGAATATATGTTTGTCCCTGGCCAGGTCTGTACAATAATTTTCTTCCTCACCAGAAAGATTGACTAGTAAGGGATTTACTTTCCATTTGAATTAATGGTTTTGGTTTCCCTCTTTCTGCTAAGCTTGGGAAAATTGGCCAGGGTTTTGCAGGGATTTAATACTATTTACCAAACTAACAACCCTTTTTTTTTTTTGCCTGAAAACTTTGAAATGCCACAAAGTTACATCCTCTGAGTAAATCAGGCTGATTTGGCTTTGTTTGGATTTTCAGGAACACACAGTTCCATTGCATCCCTATCCCAGCACACCTGCACTTATGGATACTGTTGCAACCCATGCAGATGTGGCTTTCAGGAAAGCTGGAAGGTCCTGAAGCTGTGCCTGGTACATCATCATTATTCTGTAAAGGCAAGAAACCCAGAAACCTGTTTTGGTAATTTCATTTAAGAAAAAGTTGGAAGAAGTTGCTTTGGGTGCCTCTAACAAGAATATCTCAACAGAAAAAAATCCTGTATTTTGGTTGCTAGACTTCACAGTGTGTGTATGTATGTATGTATGTGTGCAAGTATGTAAAAACCCAAAAACCCATCTATCTAGAATTACAATATATTGTATGTATCCCATTATGTCATACCACCACAGATTTTTTTTTTTTTTTCAGGTTAACACTGAGTAGAGGAAAAATGCTCTGCAGAAACTTCAACCTAAAAAAAAAAAAAAAAAAAAAAAAAAAAAAGAAAGGTTTCTGCTATTTAAATAAAGCATAGAAATATTGCCCCACTTGTTCCCAAGTCATTTATAAGGACTATCTGTCCTACAGGTCTCAATAATTGCAATGTTTAAGCTAAGAAAAGGAATGAGTTTCTGTGCACACAGAGAGTCAAAGAGTCAGCTCCCGTTTCCTTATACTGCCAGTGGAGACAGGTAGTAGGGAATATGAACAATGGGCAATGCCACTTGCCAAAACAAAACAAAAGGAAAACAAACAAACAAACAAAAAACCCCCAAAAAACCCCAAAAGAACACTGATTTCTGTGTCTTTACCAAAAACCCACTTCATGCCTTGGAGGCTATATTTCTGTGGCTGCTGAGTCTGCGAGTTTGGCAGAGAAAGGAAAACAAAAAGCAAGTGGAGTGATCCAACTCTGGCACGCTGTCAGGGAAGCGTCATGTGCATGGGCTGGGAGATCCTTCATAGCGACATCAGCATATGAGCAATTTTCAGCTGGGCTCCTCCAGCCTGACAGAGTGGTTATAGCACAAGAGGAATTGGTGAGAAGGCAGAATACAGAACTCTGAATTGCCAGTCAGTGGCATCCCCATCAGCAATGTCTCATGAAGGGCCACAAAGTTGATGAAGGGATTGGAGCATCTTTCATACATGAAGAGGCTGAAAGGGCCAAAGTGCTAAGCCCAGAGCAGAGAAGGCTAAAGTGGGTCCTATCCATATGCATAAATACCTGGTAGGGAAGTAAAGAATACAGGGCCAGCCTGTTCTCAGAGGTGCCCAGTGACAGGACAAGAAGAAATAGGCACAAATCAAAATACAGGAAACTCTTGTGGATAAACATTCTCACCATGAAGGTGGTTGAAAACTGGGACAAGTTGTACAGAGGGGTTGTGGTCTTTCCAGCTTTGGGGATATTCAGCATCTGACTTGACACATCCCTGAGAAACCTGCTGTAGTTGATCCTGCTCTGAACAAGGGTCCTTGCCAAAATCACCTATTACCATGTGATCCCATGAAATGGCTTTGCTCTCCATAAAGTTTCCCCCTTTTCATGGGACACAATGGAACATGGCCATGCCAGGGACTCCTGCCAAGGGGTCTGTCTGCTCCTCCAGGCCAGAAGCCCAGCCTGCTCTCCAGACTGCCTGTGCAATGCAGCAGCCACAACCTGCTTCTGCCTATGTTATCTCACCCATAAGCTATGCAAACAGGGAAGTGAACCAGCCGAACAGCCGGCAGAGATGGAGGTTTTCCCCATCGCAGTGCTGGCTAAGAGGAATGGAGAGGAAAACAGGCGCTCCCGTCCCTCTTGCTGTGTTTTTAAACACAGGGGCAGCCAAAGGAGGCATTAGGAAGTGCGGCAGCAGCGCCAGAGTTTCTCTTACAGCATTGCCACTGTTGCCTTTTATCAGCTCCTCTGAAACACAAACAATTTTAAAAGGGCAGAAATAAGAAGGGTCAGTGCCCCCAGTCAGCTAATTAATGTCCTGAATGCAGTGGAAACTCTAGCAAAAAGCAGCGGGTACACGGAAGGAAGGAAGTGTCCTTCGAGAGATGTTCCAAATGTCCTTACAGGCATACAAATTTGTGTGCTTTAGACTGGTAAAAAGCAAGTCCTCAGTAACAACTGCCCATCACTGCGGGTGTGTGGCAAAAAGCATCTTGCTTAGGTTTCCCAAAATGTTGCTTTGGTGCAATTTGCTGGCTTCCCTGCTTTGCAATTTTCCATTCTGCATCTTGTTTAGATGGGGAGATTAATGAGAACTGCCTGCAGTCAGCTGAACTGCCTTTCTGGCAGGGACCCGGGAAGAAACTGTGGAGATCAGTACACAGAGCTGAAAGTGTGGGTGGCCATGAGCTGCCATTTTTTTGTCTCCGTGTGTAAAGGAAATAAGAAATGCAGCAGTCAGCCCTGTCAGACAGGGGAGATATTTCAGAGGAAATAACAGACAGCTTCAGACTCATATTTCTCTTACAGAAAACTCTGCTCAGGTACCTTGAAAAATAGATGCCCCAGACTAATTTGTGTTTCTTTTTGGGTACCTTGAGGTATAATGAATGCATAAAAGCATAAAGCAGAGGCTGAAGAAGCCTAGGACTTGTTTGTTTGCATAATTATATATGCTCTTGTTTGGGAGGGCAGTGGATGATAGAAAGTTCAAGGTCTCTGAAATAACAGGTGTGAGGTTTCTTTTTGGTGACAACCAGTTGCCATCACAAACTGGAGCAGAGGGGTTCCTTTCCATATGTTAATTTGGAAGGATGTAAAGCAGTAGAGTCCCTGGACGACTGCAATGCTAGAGTGATACCTTTCACTGCCACAGGAGGTACCTGCTCAGTGTCATTTTCTTGTGCCTCTCCCCTGAGTACAACTTGTGCAAGCACAAACTCTCCTGCAGTTGCAGACCAAGCTCAGGTACATTTCACACTGTGCCCCACCAGAAGAACTTCCACAGATTGAGCAAAACCATTGCTGGTGGCATCTGGGAAGAGTTGTCAATTGGCAAAATAGACAGGAAGAGAGAGTTATCACAGCTCGTCTGCTCTGCAGGCTGAAAGTTTCCTGGGATGTTTGCAGTGTCTGTAGGCTAAGGAAGAGGGGCTCTGTATCTCCAAGGAGTGTGAACCTGCTGTCTCAGGAGCTGAGCTGTGTGAGGCCCAAACGTGACTCCAGAGAAAACCACACTGCTAAAAAGGAATTCCTATTTTGGGTAATATACATCAGATCAAGACTCACATGTATGGTGAGCAAGAGGAGCTCAGCATGTGAATCACCGTCAGTGACTGTGGCCTTGGGCCAACTGCGAGTGACTGAGGTTTGTCCTTGCTGAGGTATCGCATATTTTGGGACAGTCAGGAACAGGTGCATGTTACTGGGAACACTGGAATGGCCATTTCCCCACCCATGACCTTAATGCCTACCTGGTGACCTGTCATTACACCCTCACAGTGACAGATGTGGTGATGCACACCAGGAAAACCTCATCATGGTGGTCCACCCCTGCCAGCCCTCCAGCCCTCCCACTCACACTGTGCTGCTCTTACCACCTCAGAAGTTGTTGCATAGCCTAAGTAGGACCTGCCACATGATGAGGGCAGCCAGGGCATCCAGATACTGCAGCTGGCAAACCCACAGCAGACTCAGTGTCTGACAGCCACAGCTGGAAAGGGGCAGCAAGGGAGGGCATCATGTGAGATAGACCTCTCTCCTTCTCCATTGCCTGTCTCCCTTGGGGCTATGCAAATTGATCCTGTCTTGACAGCCTTGATTTCACACATGGCAGGTTGCAGAAATGCAGCAGCAAGGAGATATGCAGCTCTCCATCATTTTCTTGCTGATGGCTAATACTAGATGACTTTCAGCCATTCAGTCTCCTGCTCTGTGTTTCACTGGATATTTACTCATACCATGCTTCTTTCTCCTTGGGCTTATCCAAGGATGTGGATGTCACTAGAATGGTTTGCAGGTGCAGGCCCCAGAGAACAGTACAACCCACTCTTGCATGAACTGCTGCTCCAGCACTTTTACCCTTCTTAGACTGGCTGATGTGGTTGTAGGACTAGCCCACAAACACCTCTCTACCTACTCATAAACAAAGTTTTCCTTTTGGCTGATTGAACAACCACCATGTATAATTTCTGTATTTTGTTGATTGCTACATTGATTTTTCAAAAAATTGTTTTGATGCACTGATTTCATCAAATGCAATGGGAACCCACCAGTTCAGTTATGACTCCCTTGATTTTCAACCTCTTTGGTTTAGTCCTTTCCTTCACTTCTGTATATCTTACCTTGATGGCTTTAGGGAGTAATATCTCAATAAACCATTTCCCTATTACATAACTTTATGCCCCCACCAAATATTTTTCAACCTAATTGACCTAACCCCACTTTCTTCTTTATTCTCCTATCTTATCTGCTGCATTTTTACATGAAGAAGACCCATGTTAAAGTGAGAAGATTCAATTTGGCTTTGTAAAAATCAGTCTTGAATTATGTCTGTTCAGTACTTTCAGTAACAAAATAGACAAAAGACTAAAAGGGACAATTAGTGAATTAGGAGATCAAAGTAATGGGAAATACTTTGAAAGAAGGAGTTAACATTCAGAATTACCTTAACAAATTGAAAAATGGTCTGAGAGGAAAAAATCCAAATGGTATTCAGCAGGTACAAAAGGTACTGTCCTCAGGCTAAAATAATCAACGATGTGATTATACAGTGGGGGAAAATGAGTTGGTAGCAGTTTCAAAGAGGAATGTATGAATATAATGGTAGATCAGAATCAGACTGCAGGTCAGGAACTTTATATTGTTACAAAAACAGATGATATGACACTGAAATCTGAGACAAGTATAGTATGCATGAGAAGATCCTTCTGAAGCTCACTGGTAAGGTATCAGCTGGAATGCTTCAGCGTTATGCTTTAAGAAATCTTACAGAAAAATGAAGACAAATAGACCAAATCTTCTTCAAATACTGCTGAAATGAACATACGATCAATCTTATCTCCTCATCCATCTGGGAAAGGGTGGGAAGGTTAGACCACACATCTCTGAGATAAACATGTTAATGAAGAGGGTGAAACTCTGCAAGATCTGGGAAAGTCCTAGAGAATCTGCTGCTGGAACCAGGCATGCATCTATGAGGAATGATCCTGACAGGGAGGGTCCTGCTGTGGGCGGAGGAATAACTTTCTTGATTTCTTAAGGCTCCTTCTAGCTCCAGGTCCACTTCCTACCCAGATATGAACCTGCATCCTCTGTGATTGCCTCTATCCTGTGTGCCACCCACAGCCTGGCCTAAGCCCACACTCACCCATCCTTTGTCCGTTCATCTGCAGAAATATATTTGCCAGCATCTAGCAGATCCCTGGAAGCCACTTCAGTTTGCTGCCTCTTGGCTTTCTCTTGTCCCTTTTTCCTTTTCTTTCCTGCTGCTCTTTACTTCTTCCCATTCACTGCAATCCTCCATCCTGTCCTGGACCTGACAGCTAGCCTTGCCCCTCTTCTGCAAACAGATCAGCCAGGGGATGGCAAATGTCACCCTTCATGGTGAAGCTTGTACCAAGGACATGGATCAGAAATCTCTACTCCCAGGTCTCTGAACATTGCTCCAAACTGTTCATATTCACCCCTGCTTTGGTTACGTTTGGTGAACACTAGTTAGCTCTTTTTCCCAGCTCCTAAGGATATTTCTTTGCTCATTTTTGGAGAGGGCATTGCTTCTGCAGCCTTTGAGCAAAATGGGCTTAATGTTTTAACCCAATCACTGCTCTATTTGTCTCATCTTTTAGGAGTCTTTCTGTGCCTTTATTTTTTTTTTTAACACATCTCACACGCGCTTGCAATCCAGCCCAAACCCAAAAGACTTAGATTCTAAGAAGTGTTTTTGAGCACACAATGCTGAAGGACTGGGTTTATTATTAAGCCAAATGAGCAAACATGCCCATAAAAGGAGAGCACCGTGGGCCAAGACTGTGTGTAGACTTGCAAATCTGCCCTGGGATTTTGATTCCAGTAACAAACCCATCTGAGATTTGCTCTCACAGCTTACACTGTCCTCTGAAAACAAGCCTACAGAGAGCATGATGCAGCAGTTACCATAGCAGCCAGCACAGAAGAATCCATTAAGTGATCACAGTCCCAGCTCAAAGTGAATTACCAGACTGCAGGTGAACTTTTGCACCTCACAAAGTGTCTCCTGGGGAAAATATGTTGTCGTGCAGGGTGGAACAAGAGAATGCCGACCGGCTGCACTGACTCGCTGCTGCATTGTTAACCTTAATTATGTCTGTGCTGATTTTCAAAAAGTACTGCACAGGCTTTTCCTTTTTCCTGTCAGGTGTTTTTTGTAATTTTTTTTTTCCCCTGACAAGACAGACTAGCCCAGTCAATAACTACTAATGAAACGTGCTTCAGGACTCCCTGCATTCTGCCACAATTAGATTGTCAGCTGTCCCAAGAGAGATGCTATTATCTATGTGGGTGTGGAAAATGATCTATCGCTGTTAATAATTTCTATTATAGCAGCAGATAGCGTTTCAAACATATCCACACCTCATTATGATGGCTTTTTTCACACATGGGAAATTGAAGGTCCTCTTGGATGCTCAGACATAAGAAGTATATAAATGGAGCTGGGAGGTGGAAAGAGTGGAGCCTTATGGGTTCCTAAGAGCACAGGAAAACACACTATCTCCTCATAAACACAGCTCCCTAGATGGGCAGGATGTACTGCCAGTATGTGCCTGGGAGGAGCTGGTCCTGCACCCAAGCTCCAGATCCAGATCCAGACATAATCTGTCCTTTTTGCATAATCTCTCTTTTTTGTCTCGGTAGCGTACAATTCTGTGCTATCATAACAGCCAGTGCTGACAGGTGTGCAAACACCCTTCTCCAAAGCTAAGTGCAGCTGTGGATATTGACATATTGACCCACAAAAGATGGCTTCAGCCTTGCAGAAGACCCAAGTTAAACTAGCAGAGTGGTTATTTAACCCACCGTTGATGCTCTTCCTGAAAGTCACTTGAAGCCTTTAAAACCCTCTACACTGGGGCCACCATAACAGGCACATGAAGAGCTACTAAAAACTTCCTGCAAAGGGAGGTAATGAGAAAACTATAGTGTCTGGGAAAACCAAAACAAACAAATGAACTAACAGACCCCAGGCTTCTAGAGAGTTTGAATCAAGCTTGACCTCCATGAGGTATCATTTGCTTCCTGTTTGCTGGCAAAGTACAATGAAGACTATATTCAGGCCCCACCTTTCAATATCTGGGTCTAAAAATATAACAATGGACTTGTGACACAAAGGCCCTGTCTCCTGCAGAGGCGGAATTTAGCTCTAACTGCAGAGCACAAATTCTCCTTTCTTTAAGGCGAAACTGGTTTTGAGTAGGTGGATGGGGGCTGTTTTTGGGGTGTTTTTTTTGGTTGTTTTTTTTTGGGTTTTTGTTTTTTTTTTTTAAATCTTTCTATTTTTATGTTGCCAGGCTTGGGAGGATTTCATTAGGATTAGGCCAGACTTATGCAACTGTTTGTTCTAAGTTGTTAAGTCTATCATGACTATAACCATTTTAAAGCACGTATCACTATGGTTACCTCTGTGCCATTCTCTGGGTCTGAGCTGATACATGGCTGAGAGGAGACACCAGGACACATGAGAGGGAGCACACGTGGATGTCTAATCAATGTATCCTTTTAATTCTGTGGAAATGTTAAGTCTCAGCTCCATAGATAAGAAAAGTAGATGAATGCTCTCATTTAGTCCATGCTCAGATGCCACCAAACTGACTGCTTGGTGATTTTCAGACAGCTCTTGTTTCATATAAGGAAGACAGTGGATGACAGTGTGGAAAATATAGTGGGGTGGTGGCAAAATACTTTTTGATAGACAATTTCAATGCTTTAATTTTAATTATTTCCAAAAATTTACTTTTAAACCTAATGCTGCTTTGTTCTGCTCTTTCATACCTTCTGGGTAAACCAACATTTATGTCCAGTGGGAGTAGACCAGGTGCAATCTCAGCTTCTCAGCAACAGATTAAAATTGAGGTTTGTATGACTCTGGCTCACTTGTTTCCTCTTATCTTTCCAGATTCACTGCTTTGTTTCCTTTCTGCCTTTTCTTGAAGTATTTCTGCTTTCCTCTTTCCCTGTTTATTTTTTTTCCTGTTATTCCTACAGCACTTATCTTCTTCGTGGTTATTGGAATAGTTGTATGTGGTTTTGCTGATTCAGTGGAAACCCTCAAAAAATGGTTATTCCCCTATTACAATTTTCCAAGCACCAGAGTCTCTTTAGAGCTTCATCTCACTCCTAGGTTTTCCTGGGAGATGCACGAGCATAGGCCCTCCTTTTGTATGCACAGGAGTAGCTTTCACCAGTAAGAACCTCCTAAAAAGCGAACCTGGGTGACTCCCCAGGCCATTGTACAAGGGACTGTGAGAGACAGAGCATTTCCAGCTGGAAGTCACAAGGACTTCTAAATGAGAGAGAAATTGCTGGAGGGCTGCTGCCAAAGGGTCACACCATAGAAACCTAAAAGCATTCATATGTGAAGGGACACAGTCATTTACCCACACTGGCCTTTTCTATCTAGAAGATCCATAAAACTCCCAGGGTAGCCACCTGGCTCTCAGTCTTGTCTACGGAATTTCTCAGCTCTGAAAGGTTCCTGAGTACAGCAAAGAATAAGTTTCTGGAGTAGACCAGCAGAGAGTTTGCATGATATAGTTAAATAAAAAAAACTTTGCATGATTCACATAAAAGATAAAGATTGTGTATGGTGTGACTGGTTAGTAAAGAAGTTGTAAAAATTTAAGGATCCAATTACAGCACCAGAGTGGCAGCAGGGATTTTGCATGGTGCTTATTTGCAGTATGGCAGCTGTTAGTCATTGCTTACCCATGGAGTTGCAAAGTCTTCCCATCAGGTTCATTCACCTCACTGAGATGAAAGTTTCAGACCTGAAAGAAATTCTGACAAATCCAGAATTTGTGTGAGAGACAGAAATATGAATATCAGAGGAAATTATTTTACTCAGCTCTATGTGTCAAAACTAGCTGATTCTCAGAGCCAAATTCTCAGAACAGTCTGGAGCCCTTTCTAGCCAGCTTGGATACTCCAGTACTCCTGAGATGGTGATGGTCTCACTTGCTTCAATATGTCCCAGTGCCAGTGTGAAGAGCAGGATATAAGTGACAACTCATTTACATCCAGCATGTCACAAGATCTTTTTCAAGCACTGATTAAATAAAGATCCTCTCTGTTCTGGAAGGCTCACAGAGATGAAAAAGCTCCTGAATAGATCTAGATACCATAGGAGTTAAAAACCCCAAAAATTCTTTAAAATAAGAAAAAAACCCCACATAACCATGTCTAAAAGGCAGTATGTGATGGAAGTACATGAGCAATTGGATTTGCTGGTAAATAAAATACCAATCCAAAAGTTCAGTTCTCTCAG
This sequence comes from Taeniopygia guttata, assembly GCF_048771995.1. NCBI lineage: Eukaryota > Metazoa > Chordata > Aves > Passeriformes > Estrildidae > Taeniopygia > Taeniopygia guttata. The sequence continues at coordinate 59,139,687 of NC_133024.1, read as the reverse complement.
TAGGTGTTGTATATTTGTGTAAGGGTTTCTTGCAGAATGTTTGGACAGCTGCTGCTATTAAAATTTTTGCCAAGTAAATTTAAAAAAAGCCTCCTTCTAACTGCCATTTTCACAAATACATAGGGAAGTTTATAAGCACTTCAATGCCAAATTGAAACCTTCTAGGAGTTATTTGCAAAATATTTAAAACCTTTGAGTAGGATGTTCCTTTTTACCCATATATGTGCCTCAAGGTAATATAGACAGTAAATATATCAGTAATATTCAGATTATGGTTGCATATATATATCCAAGAATGTTTTCTATCTTTGAGATAATATTTAAAAATATTTCACTTATTAGGGTTTCATTGTGTTGTCTTTTTTTTTTTTAATTTGTGATAAAATTATAAATCTCAGAATTGCAAAGACAGATGAAGAATATTTGCTGCAAAATTTGGCACAGTGTGAGCTTAGCTCTCTATGCTGAGTAGCACCATCTGATTTGGGACATATTCATGGCTAAGAAAGATCTCTTCAAGATGTGTACTGCTTGTGCAACATGAAATGTAGACTTAATTCCATTGGAAGCCCAGGGGCCTTTGCACTGGGTGTGGAGGCAGATGGTGCAGGAAGACATGCCCCCGGGGCTTTTTTCCATTGTGTCACTCAAGTGATTCCCCAAGGGAACAACATTTATTCTTACATTTTCCAAATGTGAATTATATTGCCCTTCCTCTTTTCCTTTCGAATCTTTGTCATCAGTTGCAGTTCCAGAATATAGGGCAGGGACCAGGAGTGGGAGGAGGTGAGCCTGAAGCTAGGGACATATGAAAAGATATTGCTTTAACTCTTTGTATGCTGATAAAGAGAAGGAATACCACCCTTTTCTAGATTAGAAAAGGTTTTTTTCTCTAGATTACAATGGATGAGGTTGTCCATCTTCGTGTTGGAAGGATTTTTCTGACTCCAACCTTAATATTTGTTTGCAACAAACATTTTTTTTTCTTAGGTCCAACTGTGGTCCAACAATTCCTTCCCACAGGAAAGTAGTGCAGCAGCTCAGAAGAAGCCCACCCCCAAGCACTCTGAGATTTTTTAACCCTGCAAAGACTCAGAGGTGGGAAGGTTGCTACACACCATCCTGTACCAAACATCCAGTACTGAGATGCTGTTCTAAGGCAGGAACATTGCAAGATCCTTGTTGATCGTGTTAAATCTGCTTTGGAGACCAGCACTACGTTTTCTGAAGGGTTGTGTTCAAGCAGTCTGAGCACAGGAGCAGGTACCATGCAGTCCATGGACGAGCCCTTTCTGGGTTCTGGCACTCATCTCCTACATACACTCTGGTCAAGTTATTTGCACCGTTTCTCCCTGGTTTCATCAGACACTGAATTGCATTTGTGGTGTGTGCTGACAACTATAAGTTCTCTGTGGAGGGGCTGAGGTGTTTTGTTCAACCTCCTATGTGAAAAACACCATGAACTGGAGAATAAAGGGCTGAAATATGTTGCTGAAATTGTACAATCATGCTGATTTAGATCTGAATTTGAGGAGAAACTTCTTGTCACGGTAAATATTCTACTTAGTCTATAAATAGTTCTTTAGATTGCCAAATACTCTTCATAAGTTATACCCCTGATTTGACCTGAATAAAAACCAAAATGTAGTCCTCAGAATGGAAAAGAATAACATAAAATGTTCTCTCAATGGAACTGACATGACCTTGGACCCAAATGGTGATTTGTGCTTTATTACCCACCAAACAAGTTTACCATGTGGTCAAAATCGTATTAAACATTTCTGCAGTCCTAATGTGCACAGTAAGATGCTCTTCTTCCAAGGGAAGTAGCTCATCCTTTGGAGATGTTTGTGTTGCTATCACCACAGCAACCAGAAAAGGTGAAAGTCAGAATAGGAAGACAAAATCAAAACTGCTGTCTGAAGCATGGATGGGCAGTGAGATTGTAAAACCAGGCACGGGCTTTTAAAGGAAATTACTGTTCTGTATCAAAGAAACCTGGCAGCATTACTCATACCATAGTCTAAAAATATCACTTGCAGCTTCATTAAGTACTATGGTTCTCATAAACCCTGTTAGAGCAGATGTCAGGAAAAGGGGATTCTCCCTCTGACTGGAGCTCCATCCTGCTTCACAGGATAATGTGTCCTGCAGCCCGCACTTCTCCCAAGCCAAACCACTCGTGGTCCCACTTTTGACATGGATTTTATGAAACAGAGCTGTGAGCAGCTGTGGCACTCGCTCTGCTTGAGCCATGACGACTTTGATAAACTGAAATGTGGGCCCTTAATATGACACTGGATCCTCCTCCCGGAGACTTGGTTGAGACCCGTTGTTTAATTCTGCTTGAAAGAATCTCCTTGGTCAGCCAAATCAGGATTTTGGCATCATTCCCCATAGAAAGAACCTTTGCCCTAATGCCTAAACTGAACCCACAGAATTCCACAAGAATTATTTTCAGGAGAAGGGATAAACCTATATTTTCCATAGACTAGAATAGAAGTCTGATTATTGAAAAGTTGCTAGAAAACCTACACATTTCCCACAGCTATATTCCATTTAGGCATTGTTTGGCCTTAGATTTGAACTGAGATCCTGTCTAAAATTAAACTAATTCTGGCTCAAAACAGTGCCTCCTCACTTCTTCCTGAGTTCTACCACAGATGAGTCTGCCAGAAATGGTAATTTGAAGACACCTCTCAAATCCATTTGGAAACCTCAGGACAGACAAATATTACATCTTTCACCATCATGTTAGAGGGAATAAGATTTGCTTAAATCATTCTAAAATATTGCTTCATCTCGTAAAGGGAAGGTTGTGTGGAATAGGCTGCTTTACTATGACACAGAAAATTCAGCAAGATTCTTCCAGGTCCTCCACTTTACTTATTTGTCATAGGCTTATAAAGACAGTTTTTTTTCTCTTGGAGAATTTAGGGATTAGATAAACAAAGCTCAACACCGCTGAGTCAGATGAGGACGTGCTTGTTAAACATTAACAAGCACCCAGCCTTTTCAAGTGTCTGCTTACCAATACCTCTGCCACAGGCTCCAGGGTGGGTTTTTGCAAGGTTTTTGCACGCTACATTAAGCAAGTTTGGCTGTGTGCAACCAGCAGGAATAGACTCCTTTGGCTCTCTCCTTCTGGTGCTTAATACAAAGTAAGGCATCTAATTAATGAGAATAAGAAATGTTTTTTTCTATTGTATTTTTCCTGAATGCATCCACCACAATGGGCAGGAAGACTCACCCCAGACTGCCACTTACTTTATTGCCAATTTATGTTATATGGGCCAGGAACACCTACTATGTAACCTGCTGGTGCCAGCATTGTCTGCTGTGCCCAGCAGACAGGACACGCAGACCTCTTGTACCTCTGAGGTAGAGGGTTTCAAATGCCAGGTGTTGACTAAAATCCCCAGTATTCTCAAAACTCCCAGAGCCTTCCTTTAGCCCTAGCACCGAGGTCAGTCTCACCTATGTGCATGCCCAGACCCAGTGACTGGTCCCATCCAAAAGGCTTTGTTTGGAATCCAGCCAGCGGCGCTTTTTGGATTGCTCCCCAATGGGCTGTTTCCGTGTGCGTCCTCCCGCAGTATGGAAGCTTTGGTCTCCATGCACAGCCCGTAAAAACAGACGGTAAAAGATAAACAAATTATGTCAGAATAGCTGAAGGCTTAATGGGAGCACAGTGAGGCAAAAGTCACTATGTTTGCATTTATTTTCATTAGTTCTGAGATTTACAGGAGATCCAGAGAAATGTAATTCAATAGTAAACCCAGTTAGTTACAGTATCCAAGCAGAGTAAAAATCCCCTCAAATTGGATGAAACTTGGTGCTGCCAGCATACTCCTGAATCCCCTCCAGTTTATTTCCAGTCACATTCCTCCTTTATTCTGCTGAGTGATGCCCAAAGGATCAACACTAAATCAACAAACTTGCAATATACTTATTTGTCTACAATGCATCTATAAATTTAGTGGAACTATGGATTTCTTCTTATGAAATTTAATTTGAGTTATTTTGAGAAACATTTCCATTTTGAAAGGAACTTCTGGCTTTCATTGTACTTACACTTTGCTGTTAGTGAACTTCAAATGATTTGATTTAAAGGAATATAGCCAAGGTAAATCTTGCCTGCGTGAAAGTGATTGGGTCCATTTCCACTTGGCAGGAAAAAACAGGCAGCTGCTGAGCCAAGCAATCTCATCTCTGCCAGCTACTTGAGGATGGGCACAGAGAACATGGGCTTGTGAATGATGCTGACTTTTCCTCCGAGATTGCCTCTGAGATTGCTGTGTCATGGGAAGGACAAAGCAGGAGCCTGGCTGTCATGTCCAGCAGGCTGAGTCATGGAGAGAGCTGCTGCCGACCTCTCTCCATCCCAAGGAGTACCAGTGCTGACCTCTGCCTTCCCATCCCTAGATTTCTGTGAATGGAGCTTTTTGAAAACATGTGGGTCTGAGTGAAATATGGGTGCACAGCTTAAACTGGAGAACACCTTCACAGCATCAAAACTGATCGGAAACAGCTTTTATTCCTTCTTGGGAAAAAAAAAAGAGACTCTTTTATATGATTGCTGGGGTCCCCAGGCAATTTTTCATAAGCTCTGCTTCCACAGTGTTTTGTAACTCACACAATCTCAGGTGCAAATGCATTAAATTTTGCTGTTACTAGAACAGAGAGAATATGGTACAGCAGCAGCTTCTAGCTTGTGGCTCATAAATGAATACTACACAGTCTGCAAAAGGTAGTAGACTGCAGTTCAGTATGTATAAATGCAACTCAAAGAGGAGAAAAAAATCGGAATTACTGAAACATCAGAGTTGGAGATTGAAAAGGGAATACAAGGCAGCAAGTGGGACTGAGGCTTATATTTAAAAGTCACTAAAAGAAAACAGATTCAGGAAAACCCCTCAGTTAGGCTTGGATACCAATCCAGTTTTCTAGAAGAAAAGAAAAAGGCATTATTAAGTGCTTAAACTAAATATGGACACAGATGGTTACTGAAATAACAGAAGAGGAAATCAGAAATTTGTAAATACAAGAACAGAATGAGGAAGACATAGTGGTTAGAAAAAAATGTATATTTTTTGACTGACCAATCTGACCTCTTGCTGTGTCTGTCTTTACAGTGATCCATATTGCCCCTTCACATGGATATATATGACTTCTCGCAGCTTTCTGAGACCAAAGGCGACGGTGACATGCCAGGAGTTGTCTGAAGAACACACTGATGTTGCTACTGATGTGGCACACCTATGACAAAGACTTCATGGAGCTTGTCACTTGGTCTGGTCTCTGTTCCACAGGCAGAACCCCTGCACAGGACAGCAGGACAGAGCTATGGCATGGGCAGGACAGGAGACCTGAGTTTTGTCACTGAACAGAGGCCAAACCACCTGAACTCAGTGGCTCACAGATGCATGAGCTCAGCCAGAAATTGATGAAATCCAAGAGGAGCTGGTAGAGGAATCTGTTTGAGTGCCCAGCCTCACATTTTTCTACAGCAAGTCCTGAGAAACAAGGCATAAGCAGGGAAGACATTGGAAAGAAAATTACTAAAGCATTATAGTGGTCACCTTCACTGGGTTTTCTAACAACTGGTTAAGAACAGTTCTTAGAAAAATCTCTTCTAAGAGATTTTTGGGTGAGTGTGCTGGCATCACAACAGTGTCATGGACAAGATAATTACCTCTGGTGTTTTATCCACTTCTCATCACATAGACATACCTAATTCACATCAAGATCCTGGAGCCATTCTTTCTGGTTTCTCACCACTTTTCCTACACTCCTGGTATCTCTTATGTTGCCTATTTTTTCAACACTGTCTACTGGCTTTTTTGCAACCATCTGCATGGGTAGGTTTATATCAAGAAATAAATTACCTGCCTTCATGAACATCCTAGAAATTGTTTTATATATCCTCAGTGATAGATGTTACACAGTCTAGGTACACTCAAGCCAGAAAATGTTTTGAGATCCCTTCCAGTGCTCCATATTTCTGTGAAATAATGGCATGCATCCACATACCTGAAAATATGTCCAGCTACTAACAAACTCCTTTCATTTTTCCAAGAAAGGCTTAAATATTTTTATTCGTTCACATTTCCAATATTTTATTATTACTTTCTAAATATCCAATGTAAAAAGGAGAAATGTGGTTTCTATGGAGCAGATATGGGATTGCCAGTGCAACCTTGGTTTGACGCAGTTTTTGATATCTGGAATTATTTGTTAAGTAAAAGTTTTACTGTTATATGATATATTAAATATTCCCCTAAGAAACACTTTAATCAAGGAAATGCATTGTCTTGGGGTGAAACTGGTTTATGGGCTAAATCAACATACATGTTAACTAGGATTTAGTGTCAAAGATCTGAAACACAAAGAGCATCATTTATAACTAGTGGCTTACCACTTTCTCTGGGTCATAAATTATCCACCTACTGACCAACCTACTGACCTACCTACTTACCATCTGCACATCTATTGCTTGCACATGGGTTCAATACTATTTGGAAGTATTTCAACTTAAATAAAATTATCAGTGGGTGAAATGGAATGACTTTAAATAGGTTTCTCTGTTTCAGATCCTAACAGGAGCTCAAAAGGATTTGAGAAATGTGACTTGATAGAACCTTATTTCTCAGTCTTCTGTGGAATGTTGTGTTTTCTCACAGGAGTAGATCATCCTCAAATGAAGGGAAGCACTTAGCTAATTCGGGGCCTTCCCACTTCTGACTTTGTATATATATCATCAGCAGAAGAGATGATTGGAAAACCTCTCAAATGTGCCAAATGCAGTAATTAACATCATGCAAATTTGTGCACCTGGGTGATGGCAGGGTAGTCAGTCTTTCCTGCAAATCACTCCTAAAGTTCCTGGGAACCTGAGGATCAAGCAGGTCAGGATCAAACCATAAACTCTCAACAGTTTTCTTTATCTCACAGGAAGTCTGCTTCTAGACCAGATGCAAGCAAGCCCTGGGGCTGTTTGTTTGTGTTCCTTTCCTTTCCACGGCATAAGTGGTTTCAGTGCACATGTTCCTGCCTGCTTTGCTCGCAGGGGCATTGTGAGTGTGTTTACAAGTGGACTTCTCTAGCATGCATGCTGCAGAATGCAGTACAACTCCCAGAGTTTTGTACCACAATCAAATCCACACGTAGCTGACTTCAGAGAGTCCTGTCTGTATTTCCACCTTGCAGCCTTCCCAGATGTGCAATGCAGGCAGCTCTCACTGTGTGTAAAGAACTGACGAGATCAAGGAGCTGGGCAGCATTTCCCTCAGGCCTGCCACTACTGCCTTTCCACAAAGATTTTAGGCAGCTGTACCTCTGCCTGCACTTTCTGTGTGTGATGCTCTGACGGGCATTTTTGGTTAATGCTGGAGCGCGATTGCAGACAATTGGAGGGTGAACCTGGGGTCAGTGTCTCAGGGCTTGTCTCAGAGAACTACTCAGGTTGGGAAGAACCTCAAGAGACTGTCAAAGCAGGGTCAGCAGAGAATGAAAACCAGAAATTAAACAACTTGATTAAACAACTGACAGTCATCATGAGAGCAGACCCGTCTCAGCCTTCCTGTCGTGGAAAGGAACGGCTGTACAAATGCTTGTGAGAAAGAGGTGGTGGGAAGGAGATATGGTCCATTTTAGGAAGAGAGATAAGAAAAATTTCAGGCAGTTGGGCCCAAAAGGCTGCCGGGGAGGAAGGAAGGGAACATAGAAATTAATCTTGAGATAAGAGTCATGGTTTCAGAAAACATAATTTCTTTTTATTTTTCAGAGCTTGAAGATTGGGAACAAAATGCTATACATGACCTAACTCTTCTCTAATTTTATGTTTAGTTACGTTTCATTTCATTCAATCATTTACACTTAAACCAGCTGAATGAAGAAAAGCTGTGCTGCTGCTTGGGTAGTCTTGTACTTCTGCCCAGGATAGGTACAAAGGGAAAGTACACAAGGTACAAGAAGGAAGGGGAGCCAGGGCATATTTACTCAGGTCTGCATAATATAAAACCGTGTTGAGAAAAATCACACACAGATTAAACCTGGATAAGGATCAATTGCAATTTAGCCACCACAAAAAAAAAAAAAAAAAAACCAAAAAAAAAACCAAGCAAACAAACAAAAAAAACAACAAAAAAAAAAAAAAACAACCCCAAAAACCAACCAAAAAAAAAAACCCCAAACAAAAAACCCTCAAACAAAATACAAAAGAGCACACAACAAGAAAACCCCAAAACTCAAAAAACCCCAAAGCCCTGTCTTTCCCTGGGCTCCTTTCTTCAAGTAGAATTTGCTAACTACTTTGTTTGACCTCCAAAGTAACTAGATTTTATTCTACTGAGGCCTAATCTTTCAGGATGCCAGCTGAGTTAATGTTCTCAGTATAATCACAAATTCAAAAAATGTGTTATTTTTAATGGCCTGAAGCACTTGCAGAAATACAACTTGCCACTTGCACCTGCCCAGATCCAGTCTAGGGATATCATTAAAATAATTGCATCTCCTTTAAGACAATTTTTATGCAAGTTTATGAGCATATAATATCTTCAAAGTTCAGGAACATTTTGTTGCCTGCTCCCTTTGAGTGATGCATCATTAGATCTGCCTGCCTTAGATTTGGCCTTCAATGCTGATCTCACATAAAAATTTGCAACTGATAGTGCCCCAGTTTTATATCCCCATACCTTTTTGAGTTAGACAGTGAAAATGAGGAACTGACTCTTCATCACCTCATTAACCCCTGTTTAGTCCCATTTCAATGAGAGTTATATGTGTCTACCAATCTGGGCCAAGGACCCTCAAGGTCAGGTCTTCAAAGCTCACTGGTGCAGACAGGACTTGCTGGGATGTTCAAATGTTTCTGCACTGCGAAGGAACTTCAAGGGGATTTAAAATGACTCAGATATCTTTGAGGATGCTCCCTGTTCCTTGCATCCCTATAGAATCTTCTGCAGGAAAGTCTAAAACAAACAAAGAACTTGAACTATACCTACTCCTATTATTTCCCTAATAAGATACATATAAATGCTGGTGCATTTTGAAAATGCAATGACTTTTGTTTCAGTGTAATAAAAACCCACAGTTTCTCTTTCAATTTTTATCCCAAAATTAAGTTGCTGGTTATTTTTGGCAATCTTTGTAACCAGTAGACAGCATTCCATCAGCAAATAACTGCCAGTTCTGAAAAATTAAGTTTTTTTACTTAATAGATACTGACAAAGAGTTTTGTGAACTGCTAGAAAAATAACTCCTGGGAGAATGGAAGTAGGAACATGGAAACATTCTTACTGCATTTGAGAAGTCTCTAGCTGTGAGTTACTTTTGGGTGGATGGATGGATAGATAAATCAATAGGCACATAAACAACAACAGACAGAGAAGATACACAGTTCACTGGAGTTTACAGTTCTCTGGAAAATTAAGTCTTGCATAACAGCTCTGGGTTTGTACGCAGCAGCCCATGGCACTGTTCTTTCCTATGTGTTGTGGCAGGTATTTCAATCCTGAGCACAGCAGAGCTTTACGGCACCTGAGCCGCAAAATCAGAGGTTGCCATCCCATCCAGCTCTTTCATCCAGTGGGGTAGCTGCTCAGCTGATTACTGGCAACTATTCCCTGTTTGCCACATCTAAAATGCTAACAATGACAAAGGCTTTCCAGATGAATTTGTGAGAATTTTCTGTTTTGAGAGGTACAGAGTTTCCATGAAATTACTCCTCTGAGGCAGAGGCTTTTCGAGATAAAATATAACTCCTGAAGCCCCAATAGCCTTATATCCTGTTCCTAGTGATCCTGTGCTAAAGGGATTATGCATTATCCCTACCGCACAGAGATATTTTGCAATTTAATTTTCTCTTCTTTGGCAACTTCACTGCAAATAGACAGTGTCACAAGGGATGGTACATTGGCTTGGAAAACCCTGAAGATTGCTCCTGTGTTCCTAGGTGCTTCCTTCTATTGGAATTCTACAGAACTCCATCGGTAATTTCCAATATTTGTTCCATTACAAATACTTTTGCTGAATAGATTAAAATTCCCCACACTGATTTACATAAAATAGCCCATCCACAAAAGATGCAATTCTACAAGGTCACTCAGATATTACTCTGTCAGAAAGAAAACCTGGTCTATGTTTAGATTGGCCAGTGGAGTAGCATGGGGGATACTGTAGGATCATATTCCCTTGGAAGTGCAGATGAGAGACTTTTCAGAATGTCAGAGCTTTTGTCCAGCCCGCACACCCACTGGGGACACCAGAGCCTGGCGGGGGTGGGTGGCACATACCCGCGTTTTGTTTCAGCACAGAGTGGGAGCACTCACCTCAGACATGCTCTCAGGTACCCCAGTGTAAAAATAGACTGAATTCTTTACCAACTTCATTCCTTCTCCCTCACACTCATTTCTGTCAGGAGCAACATCCCAGACTCAACAGAAATATATTTTTTTCTGGTTTGATTTTCTATTAAACAAAATATATGCTGTGGTGCTTGTCTGATTCCTACAGCTACAGCTCATGAGTTAATGTATAAGCAGCATATTCCTGAGGTATTTAAGTTGCTATTTCCCTTCACTTTGCCAAGGTAATGAGGTGTTTGATGAAGGGAATTCAGCTGCAGGACTGCAAATGTACACTCTGTAGGCTACAGAGAAACCACAACAGGCTCTTGCATTTAATATTCTGATAAATCTGGCATTTCTGCACCTTACATCAAACAGTGACACAATGCAGTCTTGTTGATCCACATTGAAAGTGCTCCTTCAGTAATGAAGTATAGGCCTGTTTTGGCAAAATTAGATTTGCATCACTAATTCAAAATGTCAAAAAAGTCCAAGGATGCTCTGGAAATAGAGGTTGTCTGCTCATCTGTTCAGATAAGCGAAGCATAAAGCCTCGACAATGTGAGGAGGTAATGGAACAAGCTGCTGCCAGCATGATGCACTGGTTAGTTAGATAAAAAGAGCATATCTGTTGATGATTGTCTCCTGTTTTTATCTTCTTTTTCTTTTTGTTTTGTTTTTTATTTTCTAAGAAACATATGAAGCATTGTATTAAAACAGTTCAAAATCACTGATGGGTTTTGTTATCAGTTGCCTGGTGTTGAATTGCTAATAACTCCTTCTTTCTTTTTCAAGACTTTGAACAATGTAGTTAAGGTTTCTTGGAAATAAATCAATACTTGATATCACCTCTGAATAGCATGCTGGCCAGACAAGCTGCCTGCCTTATTGAGACATGTCTTAAAGTCACTGGTGTCAGACTTTAAGCTTTCACCTTTTTGCTTGTGTGTTTTCTTTGTAGGGAAGGTTTTCTTGCTGCAGTTAAAGCCTCAAACCTTCCCTTCACGAGGCACAGCTGCTGCATGGCAGAACACAGGCACTCCAGAGGAGTGTTGTGGTCTACTCTGATTTCATTAACCCTTGCAGTGGGTCTGCGTGGGAGGTGGGCTGTGCCAGACTGACTGCAGTTTTCCAGCCATCTTCAGGAAGAGTTCTTTACACACTTTGCCTCTCCTTTGTCCTTTATTCCCCAGTAGCATACACAGAAAATGAGGATGCAGTAGACTTTCAAATAATGTTAGTCAGCTGGGAGGGGAATGGGGCCCTGTGGGGTGTTGAGGGACTACTTCCCAAGGCTATTATGGCTCTGCTTTTAGTTGGCCCTAGTAAACCCTTCTCCAGGATGGGCAGTCACTTTAGTAGAGATTATTTACCTTTTCAAAGTGATTTCAGAACTTGACAAGGCCTAAGTAAATTCTCTGGAGGCTTGAAACTTTTAGCCTGAATTTTAAGGGAAACAAAATTGTGCTTCTGAGCAGTTAGGTCATAGGTAACCCTAAGATTCTTACTCTTGATTTGAAATTATGCTGAAATAGGAGGATTTGCTGAAGTCTGGTTATTTAGTTCAAAAAACAAGAAAGCCCAGAGGTCTTGATACTGAGCTGTCTATGCTGCTTGGTCATTTTCTTTTCTGCAGAAAAGGACAAAAAAGGCCCAAACTGTTCATGCTTTCTAGTTGAAGTTTCCTTGGGATGAACCCTGAGTAAAGAAGCACCCGGTAGAGAGAAGAGATCATTGTGCTATGTGTGCAGACACAACCTGGCTCCAAGCCTCTCCAAGTTTAACTTCGTCCCACTCGACCATTTGGACATCTCAGTCTCCAGATGCACCCAGGGATCTTCTCCTGGGAACGGCAGAAAAGTTTCTGTCCCTCCATACTGCTTTTATGAAATCACATGGACATGTTCCCCACTATCAGCTGATGATATAGTTGGCAAGAGCTCTTTCTACGGTGCTGTGGAGGTAGAGGAAGATGGTATTTAGGAGGTTCCATTATGCTTGAAGACATTAAAAAAAGAGTAAGGGCTCATTCAGATACTCAGTATCAGAGTTAAACACTCAGTGTAATGAAATATTCAGGCTGGTTTTTTCAGATCAAGCTGATCTCTTTCAGCTGGGACAGATTGGAACTGAAATGTGTCTTCAGGCAGAATGGGGGAAAAATAATTATCCTGATGACATAATTGAGGAAAATCAGGGTCACAAGCCTGGATAGTGATCACTGCCAGACAGAGGTTACACATAATATTTCTTGGCCACATCCACTGGAGCACTGCAGGAAATCAGTTTCCTCCCGTTGATGCACCCAGGGAACTATGCATTTAGGATTAAACATGTGTTTAATCCTCTGCTGTCCTACACATGGTCCTAAGAAGACACTCTCCAAAGAAACAAGTCTGGTGAAATTCAGGTGTGATTTTTGGAATCAGACTCCAACAGCTGTTCTTGTCCTTGCATGGTTTACCAATTTTATCACCTGATCCAGTGGCCTAAATTTGGTATGTCATTTAAGAACACAATAGCAATGGAGAGCGAGAGACCTCCCGAAGAGCAATCTCCACTAAAATCTCCCACCAATGACCACAGCAGGGACTATTCTCCTTCACCCACCTCTCATGTGCCACCAAAGAGCAGCATTTGGACAGAGAAATCTGCACCTGGGTCTTTCCTCATCCTTGTCCTTTTCTGTAGCATATATGTAAGTAGAACCTGGATAGTTTAAAGCCCTTATGGTGTAAAACACAATGTACTTTTGCTGCTATAGCACCTAACACTGAATTTAACAGCTCAGCAGAGAGGTCTCAGCCACCTGAAAAAAAAAAAGGTGCATCTGTCCCCTCATGGCAAAGGAGATTTGAAAAGCTGGTGAGCATGAACTGGAATTTTTCTGTTAAATGCAGCATCAAAGCCTTTCATTAGGAGCTAAATGGATAAAAACAGTGCATGAAATTGAAGTTGATAATTAGCTAGTCAGTCCCAGTGAGGAGCTCAAAACTGCTTTAACCTTCGAGCTTTGTGCAAGGGTCGAGAGGAGAAGCTCATCTCTCTAGCTGTGCAGCACAATGGAGCTCACAAGGGTTTTACCTGAGGATATGGCAATGCAGTGAGCTAAGCTCTGGCAAAAGAAAAAATATTGCAGATCAAAGGTAATATAGAGAAGAGATTGGTCCTAAGCTGCCTGCCAGAAAATTAATGTGAAGAGCTAATTCCCTCAGAGATGCTCAGAGTCTTGTCAGCAGCACCCCAGCATGCCACCCAGGATCTGTAAGGGTTGTTCGGGTGACGTTTTCTGAGTATTTGTGGGGAAAAAAGACAACACTGACCTGTCTTTCAAAATCTTAATTTCACTTCCCTGGAAGCATGGACATTTCTTAGGCTGCTACTGTTATTTAATATTTCTCTAAAGAGAAGTATGTCACTGCTAAGTTGTGGCCTTGGCCCACAGCCTCTGAAGCCAGTGAAAAGCCTTCCAGAGGACTTTTGCTTTATCCTCTGGTGCAGGATGGGAATCCTGAAAGGGGAAAGGTCTTTTCTTTATGAGTCAAAGATTCACAGAATTTAGGATTAAGAAGAACCATTAGATTATGTAGTTGTGCTACCTGTGCACCATGTATACCTGTTCACCCATATATGCTGGCAATGGGATCAGGAATCTGCACTTCTCTCAAGTATCTCTTCCCATCTCATGTTGCAACTAGACAGAAGCATCTTTTACTGATTCCACATAATTGACTATCTAGTACAGTCACTTCCCAGCCCTTTCTTTGCTAAAATTTCAACCTCACTTTTGCAGGCATTTTTCCCAGCCCATGAGTAATTTTTTATTGCCTTTCTTTGTTGTCTCCTCCCTTATGAAACCAATGCTGAAGTTGTGACTTCCAGCAACAGATATGCTTCCACAGGGGTGAACCATGTTCCTTACTTATCACCTGCCTGTTTATACAAGCAAGAATTACTTTTTTAGCTCTCCTTACCCTGCACTTGCAATGAGAGCTCATCACTGCTTGCAGAAGGCAGTGTTCCTCTGTTTCTCAGGTAGAGTCTCTGTTTTTGTAGGTAAATTTTGCTGAGTTTTGCTCTCGACTTCTATTCTAATGCTTTTTGTTTTAAGAAGCCTGGATGTACCAGAAGAGCCTACAGATAAATCTTCTGTGTTTAACATTTGCATCAAAACTTGTGCCAGCCATTAATTTTTATCTGTAGTAATTTCATAGCTATTTCTGGTCTGATCTCAAGAGTCTCAATTTAAGGTTTAAAACCTGAAAACATCCTTTGTTTTTCTCTTCTGTGAAGCTGCTCAAGAACAGCTAGTACAAATTCACACACTAACCTTGAGTAACAAAGGTTTTAGGATGGTTTTATGGCCATGTATCTTCAGGTCAAACAGCCTGCAAAGCCAGCCAAAGCAGATGTTTTTTTCCTGCAGTGCTACATCAGGACATGGTGGGTGTGCAAGACAACAGTGGAAGGGCAAAAGCCTGACTGGGAGCCAGCCCAGCCCACTGCCATTACTGTGCCTCAGATGCTCTGTAGTCTCCACTCCTCCCCAAATGCCATGCGTAGGAGAGGCAGGAATGCTTTTAAGATAAATATAATTGCAGTTACAGATACATGCATCAGTCCAGAGTAATGATTTACCATTTCCCAGACAAGTCATGGCTGGTGTCAGGGACATGAAATCATGTAGAAAGCAGAGGTGGCACAAAGGTGGCAGACTTTTGGCAGGCTTTTGCCAGGCAGTGCTGGCAGGACTTGTTGGAATATGTGAAGGAGAGACTCTGAGTCACATGAAGAAAACTGGAGTGAGAGAAACCACCATTGGCTGAATAAACAAATATGCTATAAAGCATCCTGGTCACCTGCTCTAACTAAGCTAAAAAAAAAAAAAGCACAAAAAAACCCAACAAAAACTTAAAAAAAAACCTAACCAAATAAAACCAAGTTGTACCTAATTGAGATATTACACCTAAAATTTCACCAATGTCCTCTAAAAGTGCATACTTGCTTTCCTGTTTTTGTTGGATATACTGTTATGTTTAAGATTACATCTGTCTTTCTCATGACTTGTTCACTGCAGTTGCCTTCTAGTCAGCCAGCCTTTCATGATTTTTCTTCAGAAAAGCTCTCTGCTGACAGAAAAATCTTTTCTTAATTGAACCTTTAATCACATCCTTTTTTATTCAGATGCTCTGATTTCTCTCTACATTAGCAAGAAATTCTTAAATCACCAGCCAGGTCAGAGAGAATGCCTCCCTTATAATGCCTTGGATTTCAATGCTAAGTCCATTTATGACCCAACTTTAGCCAGTTCTCTGTAACATTTCTTCTGTTAATCCCCTTCTCCAGCTCACCTAACGATTGCCTATGTGGTCCTATTTCAAATGCTTCACATCAGTATAGACAGGCATGATTCACTCAATTTTCTCTGTCTCAGAAAATTAATTGTCCTAACAAGGAAAGGTCACTTAAGTCTCGTGTGCTGCATTTCTTCATTTGCCTGTTATCCACATTATTTTATTTCATTCTAAGGACCTATGGTTAATTGAGATCATATGAACAAGCCTGTGTTTTTCCATGTCACATTTGTCACATTTCTAAGACATAGATATTGTATTTTCTATTCTCTATTTCTGTAATATCACCCCTAAACTGTGAATTTTATTTTAAAACTTTGCTACCAAACCTGATGCTGCTTGCTGCTTCTTTCAAAATCAAGTGATGGAGGTTATCCATTTGTGAATTCATAAACACCTGAGCTCCATGTAGTTAACCTCATTTGCATTCACCACTGCCTTCCTCCCCAAGCTCTTGAAAACAGAGGCAACACATTTACTTAGGTTTTGGAAGCAAAGTTACAATATCTTTAATGTTCACCCCATGATGATCAGCTTTCTTTCCTTTTTTTTTTTATTTTTTTTGGTGTAACCAGTGAAGGTGTCCTCCTTTTTCACAGCCTTTGAAGTCCAATGTTCACTTGGAGTTTGCAAAATCTTGCTTTTACCTCTATAACTTTTAAGATAATTGCTTTCATTTTCCTATTTTTCCCTCTCTCTGTTTCCTGTTTATTTCTAGGATCCTTCATCTTGGATTACTCATCCAGTTATGATAGTAGTCCTTTACTCCTGGTTTTTCTCTCTTCTTTGGTGGATCAGAAGTTTAAGATATTTTCTACAGTTGATTGAAACTCACATACACACATTCAAATTGTAAGATCAGCTGTCTTTGATAATTAGCTCCTTCAGTTTGTCAAGTCCTCTTCCTTTTAAATAAATCATTTAAAAAAAAATCTTACTTAGCAGCTTTTCTTTGCTTATACTGCCTTTTTACTGAAAGGTCACTGACTCATAATCCACCCCTCCACAAATATTTGCCAAGGGCACCTGTTTTATAGCCCAAGATCCCATACAACTCCTCCATTCCTGTGGTTTTTTTTACTGTCTTCCTCCTCTCCTCATTCACTCCTCCATAGAAATATGATCTCACTGGAAGTATCTGAGTCCAAGAGCAGAAATTCCTTACCCAGTTAATGGATGCTCTGAACTGTCCCCTCAGAGCCCTGCAACCTGAGTTAAGCACATGCACTGACACTCAGCCAAGGGACAAGGTATTTGGATGCATGCATGGCAACGGTGTGTCAGAGCTCCTGCCTCTGCCAGCAGCTCCTGTGGCTCATTGACACTGTGTTCCACCGTCAGCAGAGTCTGCAGAGCTGTTTGCAAGTCAGGTGCAGGTGACTTGAATAGCTCTGTGCTCCTTGCTCTGACCCTGCTGGCCAAGCATAGGCCTCCAGATGCCCCTGTGGACCACACCTGTGCTTGAGATGCTTTTCCAGAAAGGTGTGGTGCTCTTGTGTTGTATCTCCAAGCTTAGTGAAGATGTCTTAGATGACCTCTGGTGTCATAAATAGGATCAGACACTTAAGCAATTGAGTCAAGCTCTAACTTTTCAATAAATATATAGGAAGTTTTTTCACCTTTGCTCATGAAGCCATATGCATCCATACCCCTACCTTTTTATGTCAGTAGTCTGGAGAAGACTGAAACAGGTTCTGGATGTTCTTAAAAATGTTTTCAGCAAAAGAAAGTTACTTTTGCTTGCCTTAGAATATTGTTCCTGATAAGAAGAAATTTAAACTAAGAGGTGAAAGGGCAAGACTGAGTGTCTCTCCTACACATCAGTTTGTGCAGGCTGCAAGTGGAAAGCAAAGCAAAGGAAGATACAGCAATGGCAAGGAAAGCAAGGCAAAGAAAGATAAAGCAATAGAGAAAGCAATGTCAGTGGCAGGACAAATTCCCAGATGAGATGAAAAGTACAAGTATTTATGAGAAAGTGGGTGAAGTACTTGGTGATATGAGTCTGCTGAGTCATGCTACACACCTGAGTGCAATGAAGAGATTTTTTTTGTAAGAAGGACCTAGAGGATTTTACCTAGTTCAGTGTGTAGTCTTGAAAGGGGATATAACTGATGTTCATGTATTTTAAACCAGTGAGGAGGAGGAAGACCCAAACAAAAGAGAGAGAGGAAGGGAGAGAGTGGAACTACTACAGTGAATCCTGGCATAAGTACAAGTAAGTCAATAAAATGCAGACTGGAAATTAAAGCGATATCCTTTCTTATTACAGCTGTGAAGTTGGAGATGGTGGGTTCCAGAAAACCCTACTGACTTTGCAAAACAGAGCATGACCAGCTCAGGGAAAGTAACATAGGATGTGATGGCAGAAGGCTGTCCTTTGGCAGCCATTAGGTGCACTTTGTAAGCCCCCATATCAGTCCCCACTCTAGGCAGTATGGAGGTGAAGCAAGGCTTTTTGTCTTGCCTGCTTTGCGTGTAGATGCAGCCCAGAGTCTGACCAAGCTGGCAAGCAGTGGTGCTGCTGGCACCTTCCCTTTCATTGACAGAGGAAAAAAACTCATGAACAGCATCCCTGATGACACATCAGGCCACAGACTAATGTTTATTTGCTTTTTCCATTTACAGTACTCAATAAGGAATGTTAATGGAAAGTTGTTTAAGCTTAACAGGCAAAATTTAACTCTTATTCATGGGGTTTTGGAACATTTTTGTTTGAAACTTCCATCTTGTTCCTCTCACCCCCTCCACCTCTCCCCTTCTTTCCTATTAAACTGAAGTCAATTTCCCTTATAAAGTCCAAGGCTTTTAAACCCAGCCTAATGTTCATGATTGCTATCTTTCACTGAATAAACATAATACTTTACACCTTCTGTTGGAGGCACAGACTTCTTTTATTTGCAGGGGAAAGTGTAAGCAACATTTTAAACACTGCTTTGTGCACAACGGTGGATTAAAGCTGGAAACTGTGAGAACTGGGCTCCTCAATCCTCATCCTTTATCAGGAACTGAGGACATAATGAAACCTGATATATCTGGCTTCTTTCCCTGATCAGCTCCTGATTTCAGGACTGCACAAAGAGGAGCCAAACAAAGACAAAATGGGACCTGTCCATAAACCCAGAGACTGATCCTACAAAATCTCAGGTAGCTCCCAGGTGCTTTTTATAGAACCAGGTCCTAAGTGCCACTGGCAATAACCAAGAGATTACCCATTCAGATAGGTAGCCAGGAGCCCTGAGCAATGTAGAAAACTTGTCCCATGAGTAGATACGGGAATGTGACTCTGACAGAATATCTACAAAGCACTGCTGAGAAAGACAGACATTCCTCATTAGGTATTGCCCTGACATCAAATGCTCCCCTAGGGGTGAATCCCCTTCTCACAAGTCACTTGGAAATGTCCTAAAGGGAAGGGATGCTACCCTGGGTTGCCACTTGGGGTGATTAACCAGAACAAAATAGTCCCTTTGAACCTGTAAGCCCTGTGTTTGCTCTGACACTGATATGCATTCCTGAAGCCCATTGAAGAAAACAGAGAAACACAAGGGAGCCAGAGCTCCTCATTGAAATGTCCCCTTTGTCCTGTTAAATTGAAATAAAACAGGGCAGAAAAAAATGCACACTAACTGAGATGCAGGAATTTTGTGTGGCCTTCTAGACACACGTGTTTCCACTGTATTTTATAACAGCCACAACAAAATGCAATTACTCAGTGTGGTCAGGCAGGCCTCTGGATGGCTTAATAAAAATCCAGACAGGCTGTGCAGAGCAGGGCTGGGGCAAGGCCCTCTGTCTCCCTTCCCATTTGCATGGTTGCTCCCTGCTATTGTGTGTTGTTGCTGATAGAGGGCTGGTGCAGGGAGGGGGTAAGAAGATGGAGAGATCTGGAGGTGATGGAGAACACATCACACAGTTCCTTGCTTTCCCACCTGACACCTTCACCAGCTCACAGCTGGTGCTCTGCAGAGGCATGGCAAAGAGTAAAGAGCATTTGAGTTTTATGGGTGAGGTGTGAGGGCTCAACTGCATTATTGGGTCAGCCCAATGAACAGAGTCTACTCTCTTTTTCCTATATTAGGGAATGACCATTCACAGCAGAAAAAAAGACTACACTTAAATCTCTTGGGCATCAAGCAATTGTTCTGACAATATCACCTTCATTTTCAAGTAAACTGAGCTCGTGAGTCTAAACAGGTCCTGGCCACTGCAATAAAATCATGTATTTGTCCAGAGGACTGGGAATGATGATGGGTTTGGAAAGGAACCTGAAGAAACCCTGTGAATTTCTGTCTGTGGCTGAAGAAAGTGAAGGATTTCCTTTTCTCTCTTCTGCATATAATACTTACCTCTAATCAAAGTGCAGATTAACTCAAATTAAGGGAGCAAGTAGCAGATTTTATTGTATCTGAACACTGTATTACATTGTACCTGCAATGTCAGACTCTGATATCGTACAGAATCCTGTTTCCTAGAAAAATTAGATGTAATCCCAAGTCATACTGACTTTACAAGTATTCAGAAGTACAAAGAAATAATGATGTGCCGTTCTGAATCACTTTCTATTTTCAGCTCTCAGAAAAGGCAAAACCCTCAATGATCTCAACACTAAAAGCCCCTGCACCCCAGGATTAAAGTTCTATTCAGCCAATATCCAATAAACTGATTTCCAAGGCCTGCTTGTTGAAATTAGGCTTTTAGGACAGTACTTGCCTACGACATTGCTTATCTTCTTGGCTCTACTTGAAGACTTGGACACTGCTTTTTATTTCAATATTTAGGTGCTGCTTTTATAAATATGCCTCCTGAGAAAATTTTTAGTTAATTTTAGTTAAAATTTTAGTTAATAAAATCTCTCATATTTTTCTGCTAACTAGGCTCTGAAGATTCAGTTGCAGTCAGATGTTCACCTCATAACAAGAGCTGTGTTTTGGAGTGATACTTGGTGTTGCACAGCTTCTGTGCACCTTTGCCTTTTAAAAAATTCATTTGGGTGCATCATTCAGTATCTCAATTCCAGTCAGTTCTGGGTAATAATAATCATTCATTTCATCGATCTCTGCTGCATTTCCACTCAGGGTAAATAATAAGACAGCACTGTGTTGTGGATTCAGACTGAGACTCCAACTCTAATGATGATTGAAAGCCCCCACGGGGGTGTGGAGAAGCCAGAGACAACAGCTCATCAATTATCAATCCCTGCACTTTATCTACTGCTGGCAAAAGAAAAGGTTAATTATCTAAAAATAAAGCAACTGTATGCTGGTGTAGGAGGGTGAACTGGGAGGAGGGCTCTGGAACAAGCAAGATAAGGTTGTGATCTACAGCATTAGAAAATTGAGGCTGAATAAGGAACTGTCCAGTATAACCTGTCACCCACAGGCAAATCAAATTGCATGGCTGAACATCCTTGACTAAAATAAATGGACTACATCATGTCTGTTAATAAGCCTTTTCTGGTTCTGACAGTGAAACCAACAGGTGCCCAGGAGCCACAGATATTTTCACACCCACTTAGTTACTCCAAGGCTGTACATGTTACAATGACTATTGCACCACAGCAAGGCAGAGGACTGAGGAGTGAGTTCTGAACTAAATTTCCTTAGTGTTTCTTCTGCCAGTTACTTTTGAGAGGTACGAGTTTGAAACCATATCTCCAAAGTTCTGTTTGGTGTTTCTCTCTCCATGAACATCCATGAATCACTAAAGCTCTAGGGAGTGGAAGAGGCACCAAAAAGTTTGGGGTGACTTTCACCACTGCAGATGCACAGGCAGAGGCAGCTGGCAGCTTTCAGTGTTTGCTATGACTTCTGTACTAGAGAAAAAAATTGCTAACCACCAGTGGCTCTGCCATGGAAATACAAACAGGAAAGGCTACATAAGAAGGGTAAGAAAGAAGCTTCACTCCTCCAGTTTGCCTGCCTTATTTTGAAGGCCTGCCAAGCAGCCAAGGACCTCACAAGCTCCAGCTACATACTTATGGCAAAGAGGAAAGAGCAGGAACTCCTCCAGCCTGCGATAATAGCTGAAAGAGTGTGAGGCATGTGGAGTCAATCCCACTGAGTGAAAAGGAAAATCACCAACAATATCAATAAGATTTTAATGGAATCTTTAATATAGGCCTTATATACATCTTAGACTCTGGGACATGCTCTCCTTAATGTTATTTTTTAGTAAGTCCTTGCTTCCTTGGGACAAAGTTTTGAGGCTTCATTAATAGTGTGGATTTTATAGCAGCTGAAATCACTGAAGATCATTACATGTGTTTGCTGCATTCTATGCAACTCCCTCCATGGAAGGAAGGGGAAAATACCATCCCTTTATAAATAAAAGACCTGCAGTACTAAAATGCTAAAATTACTCAGTTAACTGCACATCAATCTATGGGGGTGGCAAATTTGTCATCTATTATCTCTGAGCAGGTCTCTTAATCACATAACAATTCATCTGGTTTGAAGAAGCTGATATATAAAATGAAAAAATATCCAAAACAACTTGTAAAAAAATTGATGAATTTGGATCAGGTTTTCAGGTCACTGTGCTAAGTACTGCCACTGACAGTATTAGATTTGTATTGCTTCAGTTTAACTGAACTGAACATGAATCCCATTATGTTCTTCATATTTTTGGTCAGGGCAAATACACATAGGCATAGGTGGGTGCTCGAGAATTCCAATGGAGTCATAAGAACAGGTCTGCAGGAGAGGATGGCTCCCACTCACATCATTCCTCTGGCAGCCTTATTAGCACAAGTTGCTAGTCATCTTGCTGTCATGAAGAGAAGCAATCAGTGGGTAATACAATCCTATAGAGACAGCCTTGCTCCACTGAACACAGGATGGAAGTACTCTCTCTCTCATACATTTGTTTTAATTTTTAAAGAACTGTAAGTTGTCTTTCTGAACACAGACTTTTCCCAGTCACTCATCTGGGAATATGACAAAAAACCACACTCAGTCATCTGGGACCAAATGTACCATAGCTGGTGTGGTGGGCTGACCTTGCCTGGATGCCAAATGCACACTCAGCTGCTCTCTCACTCCTCCTCCTCCTCAGCAAGACACTAGGAGAAAATAAGATGAAAAAACTCATGGGGCAATATAAAGGCAGAAAATGAGAGGAAAAAAAAAAACCAAAACAAAAACAAAACCAGGCAAGGCATGCTTACATGCAGAAGCAAAGAAAAAGCAAAGGACACATTTGCTCTACTTCCAATCATCAGGCAATGTCCAGACACTTCTTGGGAAGTAGGGCTCCAGTATGCAAAGTGGCTGCTTCAGAAGACAAATGCCTCAGCAATGAATCATCTCCCAACCCATTTTCTATTACCTTTTTTGCTAAGCACAATGTCATATGATATGGAATATTCCTATGGAATTCAGACTGGCCACTGGGGGTGTTGGAAAGACAGCTTTGGCTCTTTGTGGGTGCTGCTCACAGCAGCCAACACCGGTGTGTTACCAGCACCCTCCTGGGTACAAGCGCAAAGCACAGCACTTCCAGGGGAATGTTAACCCCGTCCCAGCCAGAGCCACTCCCTGGGTGTCAGTGGTCACATCATGGGGGACACCTTCTTCTGATATGTGCTGATGTGTCCCTGTTAAAAGAGGAGGAAAAAAACAGGATTAGTTCAAAGCTTTGGCTGGCTGGGATCACTGTAACACCATCCTGTGGGCATGGGCAAACTCACAGTACAAGTATGGAGAGCTGAATTTTTTCAGAGGCATTTCCCTGAGAGCTGTGTGTACTCATTATGTCTGCAAATGAGGGCCCTTTTATTTAGAGACACCCTTACAGACTTAGGAAATCATGCCCACCTTAAAGATGTTGACATACACGTGATGAGCTAAACCATGGCAACAAGCAGGATTCTTGTATGTAAAATTCCTATATGGAAAGAAAATCATCCGACCCTAAACTTCTGCAAGATTACTCATTTCAGTGGAGTCTTGTTACTTGAAATGCAATATTATTTGCTAACATGTGCCTGTTGCTAAAACCCTGGTGGTGTGAACACTCTCCTACTGTTTTGCTGGAGCATTATATCCTTTCCCAGCTAACACAGGTCGCTGGAAAGGTCCAGGCAGATCCTCCTCCTTCTCGTTCCTAAATATACAGCCTCCACACTTGTGTGGAGAACACCTCTTTTTCCAACTAAATGCCCACAGAAATGCACTCAGCACACAGCTGGGGCACTGTTTATGGTGCAGGATTGCAACAGCCATGCAGCAGGGAATAGCTTTGCTGTGTGCCAGGTGCCTCAGACACATTCTCCCCATCCTTAACACCAGTCTAACACATAGCAGAAACTTGTGCGTATTTACAGAGCCTAAATGCAAACAACACCCTGAAAGGACCTAGAGAGGGAGGAAGACAAAGGCACAAGCACTTATTTGCTTATCAGCCGATCAACTCCAATAACTTCTTTCACACTCACCTAATGAGCTGTATCTAAGGACCTACTTTTTACCTAAAATTCATGTCTTTAATACTCTTTCCTGACAGAAAACCTCAGTTCTTTTACTTCCCCTCCCTTGTGGACCCCAGGCTTCTCTTTTAGTCACTTCCACTCCCGGGATTGTCGGTATTAATTTATTCGGGAAACATTTTCCACACTGCTGCCCCAAGGCTAGTGTCTGCCTTCAGCTGTCTAGGGATGCTGATGTCTTTTTTGGTGAGTAGGGGCCATCCTTTCCCAGCCTGGCAGCAACCAGATATCGCTGATAATGACCTGGCTGAACTGCCAGCAGGTCATTAACCTTTGTTAGGGTAAAATGCTTTCCCACCTGGGGAAGTCATACTCCAGCCTTATACTGCAATTTGCTCAGTGAGTAAGTAATTTCCTGCAACATACACGCTGACAAGAATGCTTTATACCGAGAAATATAAACAGATTCAACAGATATTTCTCATTACCAGTGCTAAACATGACAGTAATCAATATTTGGGGGTCTCAATGGTGGTACCATTCTCAACCATGATGAGACTGGTCTCATCTAGGTCAGGAAATTTACGGGATTTTTAAGTTTGACCCTTCTCCCTGTTGGAAGTCATTAGCATCTGCCTGTGTGCTGGCCAGGCATCTGCTGACAAGGGAGTTGTTTGTTCCTAAAAGGGTTTCTTTTTCTTTAAGGGAGCTGTTGATTTAGAAGCCAATGACACCCCATCAGGAACTTTCTGAGTGATGGCTGACCTTCACTTCAGAGGCACAGCTGCTGATTTAATACTCTAGCTGAGGTGAGAGTAAATCCACGACATCTTGGGGCCACTTGAGCTACTTGTATGTAGTGATATTTGTGGTGTTTGCAGTGGTGCTGGAGAGGGGTGGTGACACAAGGAAAAATATCCCTTTTTTACTCTGTATATTTTAACTAGACTTGCCTTATTAGCTGTATAGTGAGTACTGAACTTATAAACACAGCAGTCCATATGCTTCAGCCATGTGAGCTAAATGTTTATGTACAAGGGAGGGTGGGTTCATCTCACTGAAATACGGTCATTTTAAGTCAGGTGTTGGCTCTGCCGTATTCCCCCCTAAGACAGGGCCCTGTAGAGAGTGGTTCACTCTGCTACTCCTGGATACTGTGATGAGGTGGGGTGCACTGCCTTTTGGGGGATCCCTGTCAGTTGAAGAAGGGGTCTCACTTGACAAGGTTAGAGGGACAAATGCTCACAGAGCTGCATGCCTTTTGCCTCCTCTGTGGGGCACCAACAGGAGTGATTACAACCCAACATTTCATGCCTGCTAAAATAGCCAGGATTTTCTTTACAGAGGATTTCATCAGACATATCCCTCCTTTTTAATGATTATTTTTTCATAATTACTAAGACCAATGGCCTTAACCACAGGTTTACCAGGAAAATAGTTTGACCCTGAAATATCCTCTCTGCTGTGGAACAAAGCTTTTGCAAAGAGAAATGTCCTGTGAGCGTGCCCTCTCCCAGCTGCTCTGGTGTCCATTGGCAATGCCAGCTGCTCAGGCTTGCATGCTAAAGCTACTGAGAGAGCAAAGCAGGGATTTTCCAGAGAGCTACCCAGGAATTAAGTGTCTGGATTCCTTTCACATTCCACAGGTGCTAGTCCAATGAGTTGTGCCTCCAGGTTCACTTTCCAGTTCAGCTCTGGAAAATTGCTCCACTGGGAGGAATATACCCACTTGCCAGGCAGTCGGAGGGTGCCAAGAGCAGCTTCAGCAGGGTTTATCAGACAGACAGCCAGGGCAGTGGCACAGAACTGTCTCAGGAATCTCAGCACTCTTACCACAAACCTATCTTGAGTTCTGATTTTGAAAATATGTTCTTCTTACACAGAAGAAACATTCAGATAAATGATGCAGTCCTGCCTCTCCCAGGAGTGAGCCAACAGCTACAATAGCTAAAGGTACCTCTTGGCTGAGTTTTTCATATTTCAGTGTGGTAACAGTTGAACACTCAAATGTGCAACTGAAAAGAGCTGGGGAATTAAATAAAAATTCCTCCTGATGGTCTGTTGAGTTACAAGCCCTGTCCTTGCCATGGCTAAGGAAGGAAATCAGTGGCACCACGTGCTGTGCATACCATTTGGTAGTTAGAGGCACAAAATATTAGGAGGCTCCTAAGGTGCCATGCCTCTCCTTGCCCCTGAGAAGCCCTGCTAGCCTGGTGGAGCTCCATCCAGCAGCAATCTTGTCCTGCCTGATGCATGAGAGATGGAATCAGACAACCTCTCAAGCAAAACGACTCCAAACAATACAGTTTCAGGCAGCAGCCAAGGCTCTGTAGTGAGACCATACAACTCTTCTATGCATTGGAAGGAAGGTACATGCAGCATCTGTCCTGCTGTGTTTTACACTTGTAGTTCAGGGAACAAAACATATTAAGATCAAGGGAATGGAAATGCAGGCAGGAGAGGATGAACCAAAGCACTGCAGACATACCTGTTTTTCCCCATTAACTCTAAGAAAACTCTAGTGGCCCAGACACCAGAAATCATGTAAGTCCTACTCCAGCTGTTCATGGGCAATGAGATACATAAGCAAAGCTCAGCTTGAAGCTGGTTATTGAAAACTGATGATTGAAAATTAGTGGGAAGCCAGGGATAAAGAGAAGTTGGACTTTTCACGGTTTTTGGCTTGGTCTCGTATAAGTAATGTATAGTTAGCTACACTGTAGATACAAAGTCTTTAAATATGGTTTGTATTAACTCTGTTTCTTTGACAGGAAGATTTCAGTACTAGGCTATGGTCATTTCAGAAGGTATATAGGAAATGAGCTTAACCTTTTTTGTGTTGGAATACAAGGTGCTACAGGGTTGATAATCAACCACAAATAATAAGAAAAGTCAATTTAATGAGTGGTGAATTTATCATGCTTTCTAACAGAATTAATCACAAAATTATTTTGGTGGAAGGGGCCTTTTAAAGGTTTTCTAGTCCAACCTCCCTGCAATGAGACTCTTCCGGTAGGCCAGGTTACTCAGTGCTCCATCTGACCTGACCTTGAATGTTTTCAGGGATGGGGAATATTTTCAGGTAAGCACATTAGCCAATTCCATTGAACCTCTGCTCAGATTTTGTCAGGCCTGTGGTTAGGTCACACTCATACTCTGCTCTGTTTGCCATTCCCATGCTTTTCTGTCCCAGGAGCTAAAGAGAGAAAACCAATTTAATTTTTTTTCATAGATTTTAACTGAAAAAGCCAAGGTAAAAATTGCCTAGGATTTTATGACATTATCTAAGCTGTATGGGTAATGGTAGCAATCGAATGGTAGGAAATTGGAAATGGCTGCTACAAGATAAACTCACATAATTCATATACATGTACCTAACTCATATTCTAATTAAATAAGAACTTAAAAAACCTGTATGTGCTGTGCTTAGAGCTCATCATTCCCTGAGCTATGCAACAAGCCATTTCTTTGCAAATCAATGGAAGACACTAACTTCTAGAATGTAAGGGGTATTATTGAGTCATAGTCTGTTTACACTCTAAATATTTTATAATCTTTTGACTACAGAATAATTTATATTCTAATAAAAATTAGTTTTGCACAAAAAACTTCACAAAATTAGAATATATAAAAAACCTCATGAAATAATCTAAAATTTATTAATAAGAGATATAATTAAATTCACTTGGGAATCCAGTCAATTGATTTTCAAAGGCATATTCAAAATTTTCCTATAGTACATACTTCTCCAGCCAGGGGTATGTCTTTAGTGTTTTGGGGTAGGGAGTTTTTTATGACATGTTTACCAAAAAAAATAATTTTACTGAATCAGTACAAAAAAAAGGAAAACTGTGCATCCCCCTAGGACTGGAAATCTCAGCTGTGGAGGAGAGAGGTTGAAAAAGACTTTATGTAATAGTTATTATTGAATTATTCAGTGTCTGTCTTTGGGGAGAGCTGATATTTGTCCTTGTTTTGCACTCTGTGTGTGGGCAACATTTGTGTACCTCCTGTATTAAGTCTACAGAAATGTAAACACAACTAAAGTCCACACACCAGTTCTGTGGCCTCCAGATCCTACTAGTAAAGAGCATGTAACCCAATCCCCTTTAATTTTGGGGATGGGGATGGGAATCAGTCTGGAAATTTGATTTTCCTCAAATCAGCCATAAAGCATGAAAAAAGCACAAGCTTCTTAATTTACACATTCTCAAAACTGCAGGCATTTCTAACATCATTTCTGCCTTTGTTCAATGGTGACAAGTCCTGAGGGGATGAAGGAGTAGGATGAAGCAGTGACTCTTGCTGCACTCTCTGGCCTAATTATCACTTAATCAACCCTAGCAGTGTCAAAAAAGAAACACAGAAATGTCAATCCATTTTCAGCTCTTGGCTCCCTTGTGCCTCAGAAGGCCCCTTTGTTTTAAGAATTTTTAAAAACTATTTCTGTAAGACTGAGATTTTTCTTATTACTTTTTTCATCTCTTCCTACTACTACCACCACTACTACTAGTTTTTGTCTTTGAAAACTTCTGGTACACATGCCAGAGAACAACCTGTTAAAGCCCAGTGCTGCTTCTGAGTAATTTCCCAGTCTGCTTGTCTCCTGACTGGGGCAAAATAGGAATATTAAGCATGATGAGCAATGAAGATAATTGAGCAGAACAAACAAATCTTTATTTGTTTTAAGAGAAAGAGCGGAGAAAATAGACTTGGATCTACTGGATCATAAGAGAGTTGAAGAAAACAGAAAGCTATGATGGAACTCCATCACAGCCTCAAATCCTCTGGCTTTGCAGAAGTTAATACTTCCTGATGAACTTTGCTTTTTTACTGGACTACAATAGTAGGTTCTAGCCAACTCCCTGACTTCTCTGGGAAGACTCTCCTGGTTTCTATTCCTCACACGTGCAGTGCTGAGTCACCACGTTTAAGAGGTGTAGCTAGCACGCTTCATGGCTCCCTTGCTATGGCTGTCAGAGAGAAGTCTCTGCACTTGGAGACAGCAAGGGCTGTGGTGTGCAAAGGAAGCTGCAGCAGTGTTGGATCTTCAGTGGCACAGGCAGAGACAGAAGGGTGAGAGGTGAACCACACTTCTCTTGGATGGTGCTGAGGGAAGGGGAATGGATGAAAAGAGTACTCACATTAATTTTGGACAGAATGTCTAAGGGGCACCTGTAAAAAAGGTCTGCATGCAGAGGTTGTGAATGGCAGGAGACAGGCTCTAACAGGATGTTTCTATAATGTACAATTAAAGACCGCCCTGCCACTTGCCAGCCTTTCAATGCCTGTACAGTGAATTACAGTTTAATTCACTCTACAGTGAATTAAAGATTACACTGGGTGAGTTCAATGCATGCTGGTAGAGTGCTCACACTATGATATGGAGGCTATAGGGCAGCTGTGAACAGTACCACAGGGCATTCCTTCAACCTCTCATCATCCTCCATCACTGCTCTGGAGGCTCCAGGGTCCTTCAAAATCTCACACAAAGCCCTTGCACACACATGTACATCACTTCAACATGAGTTGAAGGGTTGAAATGTTATCTAGCCTTGAAACAGACACTAAGAAAACCAAGATCGTGTTGATACTTGTTTGGATGCAGCCAACGCTCTTGGCTGCTGCTACCAGGAGACTTTTTGGCAGGAATACAAGGAGATAGTGCTGGATGCCATTCAGCATAGAGCTGTGAAGCTGGGGAACAATGACTGCTTGGCCTGCTCTGAGCCTCCGGTGTGAATTATTCTGCTATTTTATGAGCCTATGAAGTGCTGAGGTTTAGCTAATACAGATTCAGGACAGAAACTGGAGCTCCAAGGCAGCTGCATAGATTTGACAATATTTCCAGGTTGTATTTTTCTCTGTGCTGAACTCTGTTCTCCTCAGACACAAAGTAGAGCCTGAGAACCTCTGAAGGAACAATAATTATGCAGCAGTAGCAATTTATTTTCAATCACTCAGCCACAGCAGTTCCCCTCAGGACCCATGAACATGGGCCCTGTGGTCAAAGCCACCCTAAAGAGCTTTCCAGACAGGTTTCCATCCAGATGCAATTATAGAATATGATATGCTAACAGGCCTACCTGCAGTAAGGTTTGCATATGCTGCTAGCAGGGATCCAGCGCTACAACATGCTTTTTGAAAACTAATTTTAACTAGCACCTTCCAGAGCCTTGAGATAGTAGAAAGTACCAGGTTCTTCCCACAGAAAGCCTCGTGTGTATTTTCTAGGTCTGTCACCTCCATGTTGGGAAGGCAGAATTCAGCTTCTTTTTACCAACATTACCTATGGCTGGGTAACATTTGATTCCCAGACTCATTATGAAAAGGCATCAGAGTCTTGGGAGACTTGAATTTTGCTCTACCTTCAACTTCTGTGATTTCTACAGGCTTGAGAATTTCAGCTGAGGCAGGTTTTCTGTGTTTGACTCTCAACAGTTTCAGGTATTACCCATACAGGAGCCTCAAGTTTCCAGGAGGTGGGAATTTTTCCTTCCAGGGCTGTTGCTGAAGCTTAAACATCCAGTCATCTCTTTAAATCACCAAAATGAAACTTTTGTGTATTTCCGACTATCTTGGTGCTTGGGGAGGGCTGTGGTGAGGCACAGTCCCTGGTCAGACACTGTCTTCCTACCCTGAGACTTATAAACAGCTGATCAGGTCTCCTGCCAGCATCAGAGTGGAAGATGGGGCTGTCCTGCCTTACTTTAATCCCAGTGTTTCCCAAAGAAGAAACAACATGATGTGGCTGCTGACCCTCTCTATCCTCATTAGACCTTGAATCAAACAGTCCTTAAACCCTAGTTCCTGTAAATAAATGGAATTAGAATTACAAATTCTAATTACCAAACAAGATAAGAATCCAGAACTTCGATGTGTTGTTGAAGACCTAGATAAATAGCCAAACAAGCCAGCAAAGCTTTAAAATGAGATGGTAAATAAAGCAATAAGACTTACTTGGAACAAAATCCTTTAGTAAGTCTTTTCATGTACTTTGTAGGTATGTCTCATGGGGTTTGGGTGATTGGAACAGCACCCACCAGATCCATTAATTGCATCAAATCCAGGTGCTCGCTTGAAGCCAACATTTAACTATGTAAATCAACATTTTTGTGTTCAAGGTAAATTCCAGCAGCTACTCACATGTACCAGCAGCTGCAACTATTCTTTGTTTTCCCCCAAACAAGTTTTTGCATGTGCATCCGTTGTGCCTGTTTATGAAAGTATTATTTATAAATATTCATTTTATATTTTAATAACTTCTATTTACACCCCTCAAGAAGACCAAATTACCACTGCAGTAACTGTCTCAACACTGACAAATACTTAGGTTGAGATAGAAAAGATACTTCTCTGCAGCGAATACAAGCTTAAACTACTCCTACCCCCTGCTCCTTCTAGAACAATCTGTGTCAATACTATAATCTTTTTTTTCTTCTGTACCCAAGTAACATCTTTAATTAGACTCAGCTAGTACAGATTGTGCCTTACATGGAGGCCTGAATTTGGATCACATCCAAACAACTTCAATTTTCCTATCATTGTATCATAATTATCATTAATGGCTGGATCTGTAAATTGGTGTTGCTGAAGCTTAGATGATTTGGATCTGTAAATTGGTGTTGCTGAAGCTTAGATGATTTCTCAGATTCATGCAACAAAAATAAAAAAAATTAAATTTCTACCTCAATCACTTTAAAAGAAACCCCACCTTTCTGAAGTTATATCCAAGAATAATGGCCTTAGCAGTCCCATGATTGACCTAGAGGCTATTTTGCTAGTTTGTTAGCCAAGATGCCCTTAGCTTGTCAATTCATCTTTCCTGTTAGATCAGTGAAATACAGAGGGATCCACACTTTCCTAGGGTTTTCTTTAGAGTACCAAATGGCTAGGGCCAGCTCCAGCTATGCCAGATGGTGCTGTACACGAGCATCCCTCTCTCTGGTTATCTGCAGGGACCCTGCTACCCTGCACAGCCCTGCCACTCTTCAGGTCAGTCTGAAGCAATTACAGGTTTGACATCCTGTTTGCTGAGACCTGCCACGGGGCTCAGTTTCACCCCACAGGCTGTTGCACACATTTCACCCAGCCTTCAGGTGGGAACCATTCACAGTGCTCACCTGTAGCCATGACTGCCCACATCCGACGGGCTCTGGGTCGTGTGCAGGGTTTATGAAGTGAAGTCAAGTGAAGACCTTGATTAGGAGAGCAGCAGAGGTGGTAGATTTACACGAAACATGTAGGTTTCATTCTACTGATAGCAGCTCCCATTTCCAAATGAGAGCCAAATGGGCTCTTATGGCTCTTACACTCATTTCAGTCAACTGCACAGAGTTACTTTTGGGAGCTTCTAGGACACAACCTGTTGTCATCTTTCCAGAAGCCAATTTTTCTTCCACTTCATGGTGGGTTAAAGGCTTTCCAACTAAGTTAATTTTTAGCCCGAAGATGCTGTATCTGCAAGCTCCCCTTAGCATAGAGAGAACTTTTATTGCTGGAAGTAATTAGAGATTTTTGGTCTTTGGGGAATTCTGCAAGGGTGCTTCTTCATTGAAACAGACTGATGTATGAAACTGAAGGTTATTTGAAAGGTTCGAGTATTGCTGTGTTGTTGTGTTTGAAAGCTGATATCCCTAAGATTCTTCTCCTGGTTTGCTGGTTGTTCTTCTATTTTAAATAGCACCAGTGACTCCCTGGGGAGAGGATGGACTTCATTCTCCCTGTTAATAATTGCCATTAATAAATACCCAAACAGCAGCTAGACTGGAGGATATCTTGTCCTCCTGCAGACTATGATATTCCCCAGAGATGCCACCACTGCCCACTAAAGTAGAAATATGAGTCATTGCTGAAAAGGTTCCAGCTGTCCTGGGCTTCCCCACATAAGTGCAGAGCAGCTGGACTAGGAGCTGTGGGCTCCTAGCAGTAAGCCTGTGAAGAAGGGAAGGCTGGTGGAGATATTGGGAAGTCACCAAGGTCCAGTTGGGTGCTGTGGTTTCACAGCCAGAAGAGAGTGCAGGGCTGTGCACTGCACTGGGTAAACAGAAGTAGGCTGGTCTGTAAGGAATGCATGTCAATACAGTGAGTCAGATTAGTTCCTAGAAAGAAAAATAGGGCAAAAATCTATTTTTTTATGCCTCCTTAATTAGGCAGCTTTTGCATTGCAGAAGACAAAGAAGCCAGTTCTGGGAAAGGCTCTTCTGATGTCTCTACAAGAAATCAGAGTGAACAAAGGCAAGCGGCCCTCTCCCCTGCCTCTCTGCAGGGTCTCAGCATTGCTCCCCTGATGCTGGAAATAAAAACAACACCTGAGGGAGCTGAGCTGCTTGGAGACACCATCGCCTCTGCTTGATTTGTTTGCTGGCTCACAAGCAATCTGGCAGAGCCCGTCCGCCTGCCAGACTGCAGGGGCTCGCTGTGCAGTGCCTTGAGACCTGCCAGCATCCCCTGCTGCTGATCCAGCAGAGCAGCCCCTGGGGTGGATGTGCTGCAGACTCCCACTGCCCATGCTGCTGAGGCTCTCCAACATGGCCAGAAGTGTTACCTACCTTAAACTCCCTGCTGCTGAGCTCAGGGGTGGGCACTGCTTGTCTAGTGAACTTGGAAATAAAAAGAACAAAGACAGGTACCCTGCTTCACAGTTCCTACCAGCCCTCTCTACAGATTCCCCATCTCCAGGAGATAACATCATCTGGGAACTGCCACTCCTGCTGTAAGGGAATGACCAGGGACAGGTGTGTTTGCCTCTGAGCATATGCCTGTGCTGGAGCCTTTCTTTGCTCCAAACTCAAGTGCCAAATGTGACAGCTCCAGCTCGGTCTGTGGAAGTCCCTCAGGTAGCAGGTGGGACTGTGGAAGTCCTTCAGGTAGCAAGTGGGAGCACCAACAGATCAAGATCAAATTATTAATATAAATATTATTTTGCCTAATTTATGAAATGCTCTTATCTCCACAGGTGAAGCTGAAGGAGCAGCCTCAGTTGCTTCGCAGCTGCTGCTGCAGCCTGGCTCTTCAGCAGCCTCTTCACTGTGAGACAGATCTTGAGTGGTGTGGGATTTCAGCTCACAGATTAGCAGCCAGCTGATCACCCATGGAGAAAAGGGAAAAAAGACAGGGAGAATTCAGTGGTTTCATCAAATCAGATTGATATCTGCCTCTGCACTTGAGCTCCTGTGCAGAAAACCATCCCCTGGAAATCTCACATTGGGACTGTCTGAGCAAAACCTTGTTTGGCAAGGAATTTGATAAGGAAATTGAAATATTTCAGAGTCTCTGAAAGGCAGAATGTGAAGTTTTGTAGCCTTCTGAAACAGACTGCAGAATATTAAAAGTATTTGAAAGCAATATAAAATTCACCAAACTTTAGACCCACCGGCAACACAAAAGCTTAGTGTTTCTGACCACTCTCTGGTCAGACAGCCAGTAGATGTTGGCTCCAAAAGCAAGACTCCTTCCCACTGCCTTGACAGCTAGGCAGCTTTGGGAAACCTGCCTTCCCTCTCTCTGCTCCTGTCTTCCCCCCGGCCCATTTTGTCTCATCTCTCTTGACTCTCTGTGTTCCACAGGGTAGAGATGCTCTCTTACACATCTTAACACAGCCTCCAAAATGGCACTGATTGAAGTTTCTTGGTACTACTTATTGAAAATGAGTCAGAGAAAACAGGGTTGGAAGAGACCTTGAGAGATCACCAGGTCCATCTGCCCGTTCCAGCAGTCAGATACTGATCTAATCTGCGTGCTGGACTTTTGCCACCTCCTGATCTGGCAGTTTGATGAAAGCTACACAATTTTCCTTAATAAACTATTCCATGGCCGCACTGTCATCTTTACCATGAGAAAGTTTTCCCTAGCAAAATTTCTGTATTGATAATTGAAGCTACTTCCATTTTGTCTTATTGTCCAAGGACATGGAGAGCATGCCCTTTTCCTAGTTTGCAATACTTACCCTATTTGAAAACTGGTACTTCTACTTGAAAACTGGTACAAAACTGGTATTTCTACTGTAGACTAAACAATCCCAGAGACTTCCCTCACATGTATCAGTGCCAAAAGCAGCAAAGTCTTGACAATCATTTTAGTCTCACTAAAGGGAACTTCTGAATACAAGCAAACAGTGAATTTTCCAACAGTGGAATAACCAACCTGGCAAGCAGAAGTGACAAGACATATCCCTTCTGCACACTTGCTTATGCCTACCACTGTCTGGCTCCACATCAACCTGGAACCCAAAGTGAGACTCAGCCACTCAGACCTTACAGAAAGTTTGCACAGATGTATGCTAATCTGCTGGCTTTGTGCTGCAATGCTTAGCTGCAGTTGGATGGGGGCATGATGGCTGGCTAGGAAAGGTGAGGGAACAGCAGCCACATTGCACCTGGACAGGGAGAGATTATCTGCCCCAAAACTCTTGTGTGACTTGCCTGGGGCCAGTTGGCAGGGATGAGGTGGGATGGGATGGAATAGAGGAAGGTCTGAAGGGCAAGGAAGTAGCAATGTGAGGAGGAGCATAAAACTGGAAAACCAAGAGCTGTGAGATGTCTGTGCAGTCCATCAGATGGTGAAGGAAAATGAGCACTGCTCTTGTCTAACTTAGCTGTGGTGCTTGGCTGAAGAAAGGGCCCCATTTCACTGCTTCCTCTGGTGCAAGTGCTTCTTGTGCTGCCTTTTTACTCCTGCTCTGAATGGTGACGGAACCAAGGTGCAGCATGCCAAGGACTATGACAATTCTCTGTGACTTCCCTCTCCTACCTTCCTTGATAGCCCAGACTCAGTGCCTGGTAAAGGCTTGGGAGAAAACAGGAATAAAGCGAAACAATCCTGCTGCCAAGTCAGGAGAAATGAAGACAAAGACTGGTGTAACATTCAAAGAATACATAAATTACACCATCAAAATGCCCTTCTATACCTTATCTGAAGATTCAGAAGCTGAAGACATTGTATGGAATTTGAGGAAAACATTTTAAAGCAAGACTGGCACTGACTAATAGCATATTAATTCACATTTACAGATAGGTATCAGACCCAGTGAACAGCAAGCTTTAAAAGGACTAGGTAATCCCCTGAACACCAACTGTGTCCAAAGGTATCCTGGGTCTCAGGACACATGGGAAACTAGCTACAGGAATGTTTCCCTGCCACTTAGATGGTTTCAGGATAGTGTTAGGGACCAGCCAACAGCAAATGAAATACAAATGTTCTGAGTTGATGTGCAAGGCACACTCCTTTTTGCTGGAATTTACTCTCCTTTTTACCCTGAATACACTAGCGTGAATCCTGAGATATCCTTTAGTGTTCACCACAACTTGAATAGAAAGTCCAATTACTGTCTGTGTTTTGTAGCTCTTATCTAGGCATTATATCTAACACAGCTGGAACAAAACTGCCCTGTGGAAATCATGTGCTAAGCAGAAGTCCTTGCTGATGAGCAGCTTGCAAACATCCAGTTTCTTTCATAGCCGTAACCACTTCTGACCTTTTCTCCATGTGACTTGAGGTTACTCTGGGTGCTCAGGTTAAAAACCCTGTATCAGCAGAGAAACTCCAGATGGGAGACTGTTTGTTTTCACCTTCCTCTGAATGTCCTGTCAAGCAATTTGCTGCTATTAAAAATCGAAGCAAACAAGATAACTGCACATACAATCTTGTTTGTGCTGTTGAGCTTCTTTACTCTAAATACTGTCTGGGTGGAGGAGCCCTGACCAATAACACAGTGGAGTCCTCTGCTTATCTGCACCAGAGCCTTGGCATCTGCAGAGGCAATAAACCATTTTCCTTGAGTTGTTCAACCATACACAGATTTTAGGGGTATAAAGCTGAGCAAAGAGTCAAAAACATTACCTGTGCTTCTCTTGCAGTTAATGTAAAGAGGGAGGGACTCCACAAAGAGGGTGCAGCCCATCTTCCCTGGACACCTTTTTAAGGATGGTGGTGACTCCCATCTTAGAGACATTTTTCAACCTGGCTGCTCCTGCTGTGGCAGGGAGACTTTCCATCTCATGTTGGCTGAAGGCTGATGGAACCATGCTCTTTCACTGCAAATTCTCACCTCACTCACTCCATTTTAAACCTGGAAGCTTTCCATGAAAATAAAGGCTCAATTTCATAAGGCTCTTCCAGCTGCTCAACACAAGCCCTCTGTCAACTGGCTAGTGAAGCTGGGTTTACAGCAGCCTGGTAAAGTAATGCATACTAATGTGGCTTTGACTGAGTGGACCAATTTTTTTTTTTTCCATAATAACATAAAATGTTCCCTTAAGAAGCTCATTCTCCTGGTGTCTCAAGAAGTCTGGACATGAGCATGTGTTGGTTTTGAAATCACTCAGTGACTCAACTCCTCAATAGTGACCAATAGTGAGGGAGGGTTTTGGGTGGGATTTGTTGGGTGGGGTTGTTTTTTGTTTGGTTGGTTTGGGGTTTGCTTCTTGTTTCTTTGTTTTTCACTTGCATTCTATCCTTTGACTGTATCCCAGCAAGGGGTAAGCCAGCCAGAGGTGGTTGAATTTTCAAGTCTCTCCGTGTGTCCTCCAGAGAAGCTCAAATCTCAAAACCACACAAACAGACCAACAGCGCAAGAATGGAAATCCTATTCAGGTCCCAGTGAGGCTCATTCTGCAATGTCCTCTCTGCTAGATCTTAACAGGGATTGTCACAGTCAACAGATTTTTGTCTTTTTACAAACATGACGTATCTTGGCTCCATTTCCTCCCTTGCTTATCACTATTTTGTTAGCTTGAAGATAACTTCCAGGAGATCTGCTCTCACCTTAAAGTCTGATCAAAGCAAATTCCCGGAGCTTTTTTAAAGAAGTTATAGGGGAAGAGGGTGGGTGTTTTTCTGTCTGGTAACAGTTTATTTTAATCTGTCTGTTTTCTCCTTTTGTAATCCATAAGCACTCGTGTGTTTAGAAGGCTTGCCAGTTATGATAGGTTTCCTTGACGTTACAGTAACAGGCAAGGCTAAACACAGCTGTCTGGTGCCTGGAATCCTTAGGAGTCCTGCAGGACCTGAGTCAGAAAAAATAAACTGAACTTTAGACATACTCAAGCTACAGGGCTTTTTCAGCCAACTCCTTTGTAAATAGTCAAAAATTCTAAGTAGATATGGTGGGACAAATTTACGTCTGGGCCACTTCAGTAGCTGTTCTGGCACTCTGCTCAGAATTCATTTGCTGCAGTTCATCCTCTACAAAAATCCTTGTGCTAAGAACAGGCAATACATAAATCAGAAACCAAGGCTCAACTTTGCAACTTTTATGTTCATGGAAATGAATAGAGAAGAACTACTAATAGAGAAGGCATGCATGTAAATGTCAAGATAATACTGCATTTGATGAGTTTTCATTAACTGCCAGAGCTGAAACAAACATTTTGGGATAATAAGTGCCAAAACACTTTGAAATATTCAGAGAGCATATGAAGATGCATGCTGTGAAAAGGAGATAGATGCCATCCTGCATCATCTTTGATTTTCAGTCTAGATTTTGATTGTTCATCCAAGTTTTAGAGTAGACTAATAGGCTTCTGAGTCATAGTCTGGAAGGGCAAACCAGACATTGATTATTATCCCAGAATAACACCAATAGAAAGCGTGTCCATACCTCCAGCAAGCCAAAAAGCCCTATTTCTCACCATGTGTAGTTTGTGGTGGGTTGCTATTTTTTGTGCGTAGTTTCTAAGCTTAGTGTGCAGTGCAGAAGGAGAGACTTTCCAACAGATGGATATTCAGAACAGGAGCTGAATTCAGACACTCTACAGTTGTACCTATCTTACTGCACCTGAGCACAAGTCCAAGCTCCTCATCTGGAGGCATGAGCCAGACATGTCCTAGTCCAGGTGCTCACCAGACTCTGAGCTTTTCTGTCACACAGCTTTGCACAGAGAGGCAACCCAAACCAGGTGGTGAGAGCAGTCTGCTCTGAACAGGTTCCCAGTGAGGAAGGTGGCTGGCTCAGATTGAATCCCATGAACGAGTGGACAAAATTGGCCTCTGCGCTGGTCTCCAGAATAGCTGCTCCTCCTCCTCCTCCCATAGGAAAGGAGATCCTGAGGACATTGTGCTCCTGTGTGCTAATGACAGGTGATGCAAATACTCCCTCTGTGCATCCCCTTGGTACAAGTGTAATTGGCCATCTGAAACCCTGCAAGGGGCCTGGGATGCAATGTGTCACTTAAACCCTTCATGAACAGCTGCAGAAAAGCATTGCAACACAACAAAAAATCAGGGAATGAACTCAGAGGCATTAAAGAAGGTCAAATGATGAATTGGAAAAGCTTTCAGAATTCTTCCAAACACCAAACTTCTGTTTGATTTTCAAATGTACCACATCATAGGAAAGAGTCATGGGTCTCTAATGTTTCTCCTGGAGAAACTGGAATTATGTTATTTTTAGGAATAGTATGTGCAGGTGTTCACCAGATATTAACAAATGTTTAAGTATTAAATGCATAAGAGGTAATTTCTTTAGTAAACACTTCATCTTCTGATTCATACAGCACCTCTCCTGTTGCCTCTCTACCTTTTAAAAAATGAGTATGTCAGTAATGCCAAAACCATACTATGCACAACTTACGCAAATGAAATTCTTCAAAAATAGCAACACCTATTGTACATGTGCTTCTCCCAAAAGCCCCTAGATGACTTGGGTGAGTCCTCAGCAGGGAGTAGGTATGTAACCATGATGTTTAGATGATGAATACATACAGGTCCTAATTTGTAAATCAGTGAATACTCAAAGCAATAGTCATTGTAAAAACAATGAGAAATCAGTAGGATGAATTATGTTTCCCCCCTCCCCAGCCAGTGAGTCACCCTGAACATCACAGAGAGGACTGGTTAGATTCATCAGAAACTGGTCCCTGTGTACAGCTTTCAGCAATATCTCATAGTAAACAGCAGACCAGGTTGATGTCAGATCTATAAATGCATGAACACATGTGTTGACATTTACATACATGCTTCCTTCTCACAGATGGAAGTCACATTCACAAAAAATATTGGGATTTTGGGAGGTTTTATACCTACCTTCAGTGCTACCATGTTACCTTTTAGAGACAGGTGAATTCAGCAGAAAATACTGTGGCAATATTTTGAAGGGCTATACTATTTGTCGAAAAAGCATTTCTTCATTAAAAATGCATTAAAAACCACTGAAATCTGAGGTACATATCAATATTATAGTAGGCACTTGAGGTTTACTTTCCTTAGAGTGATCTTGCTCCTGCGTAAAGTCTGCCTCGGTAAACGCCAGCTGTTTGGTTTTGTTGTTTTCTTTGAAATTGATGTGCCCGCACTGAAAAAATCTGCTAAAGAATATCACAGTAAAAGCAACACTTTTCTTTAGGAACTGATCTATTTCCTAGTATGTAGGGAAAAAAACGAACAAAGCTTAACATTATTCTTCTGTGTTCAAAGACATGTCTTTAATCAATAAATTTATCTGATTCACTACTATTTTGACAGCACTGAAACAGAGGAGTTGCACGTTCTTGTATATGATTTGAATTTTTACCTAAACATAAATATGAATAAGCAGAGCATCTGCAGCTACTCTGGATGCACTGAAATGACAAGGACTATCAATCCTCATGCTTCAGGGTACCTAATCTGATAACCAGCTGAGGTCAGGGAGAAATATCCCCCACTGGTATAATATTGACTAATTGGATTCATAATAAGCCTTTTATGTCTTTCTCTAAAAAATTTTACATTAGCCACTAGATGGACCAGTGGCCTGCTCTGGCATGGCAATTCCTGCATATCTAATCCACAAAACAGTTGGCAATGGGTGCTGCTCTTGTAATCACTGAATCAGCAGCACACCAGCTGGAAGAGACTCAGCCTGCATCCCCTCAGTGGCATGGAGCACTCCAGATGAGGTCTTAGTCAGGAGGTGGGAAAGAAGAGGGGGCTTTTTGCCATGGTGAGCACATTTATGGAATATCTGATTTACAGACATCTGATATATCTGATATACAGCATCTGAGGTACACATCACCAGACCTGGAATCCAGACAAGGGCAAGAAAATTAGAATAGAATAGAATAGAATAGAATAGAATAGAATAGAATAGAATAGAATAGAATAGAATAGAATAGAATAGAATAGAATAGAATAGAATAATGTAGTGTAGCATAGCAGAACAGAGCATTGAATATATCTGAAATTATATACAGGAACAAGAATCCTAGAACTGGAGGTGAGCCAGTGCTTGTCTGTGGAGCCCTAGCTAATCAAATGTCAACCTACTTCTTAACTCCCGCTGCAGAGAAGGAGAACAGATGGGTGGGCTGGAATGAAATACAAAATAAAAGCAGGCTCCTATGGTCAACTTTACACAAAGGATGATAAAACCCCTCATTATATAACAGAAAGCCAGAGGATGTCAATACTTCCTTAATGGCACTTCCCACAGAAGCAAAATCTGCATCTGCTGGTTAGTCACAAGGTGATTATCAGTGAATAGGAGCAGAAGGCCCCTTGTATGTGATGCAATTAGGAAGGCTGCTTGGAGAGCAATTTCACTGCTGAGATGAGGTCCATGCTATCAGAAACAGAGTTTCTCTCAGACTGTAAAAATTAGAAGACAGAGCGAGAGGTCCATGCTATCAGAAACAGAGTTTCTCTCAGACTGTAAAAATTAGAAGACAGAGCGAGAGGTTTTTGTTATCCAGTTAGCTGAGTCATAGGTCAAGGTATATTTTCCATCTAAGGCCATTCTTTCTAATATGTTACACTTCAATAACACTTGAGACTCAAAATGGAGCAATCTTTTTCGTCTGGCTGCTTGCCAGGGTAGCTGGAGCCTTCTGGGCTGTGCACTGACAATGCTTTACTCAGCTCAATGCAACTGTACTCTGTCCTCAGGAGGAGAGCAGGTTACAAAACAGCATCTTCATGTCCCTTTATGTGAAAAACACACTACTCAAAAAGGAAAAAAAAGAAGTGCACTTGGTTTCCCTTAACATTTATCATGTGATAAATGAATGTATCAGTTGGAATGAGTTTCCAGCGTCTCAAAGAAGCTCTGAGTAGGTAAGATTATCTGTTGTGAATCACATACACAGGCTGCCCCACAACCAGCAAAATAAACACTGCCACAGCTGTCTCTAAGGAAGAGCCCTGTAGACAGTTGTCTTGCCATTGTAGTGCACGGCAATATTCAGGTAGCTGAATAGGTAGCCCCAGGAGGTTGGAGTTTTATTAAAACTTTGTATTTTCCTCATTTGACCTACTTGCTCATATCTGGAAAAGTTTTGAGGAAATTATTTGAGAAAAATGGGACTCTGGTTTTGTTTAGACTAAAATCTATTTCTTATCTGCTAGAAGATGGTCAGCAGGTCAGGGTGGCTCACAGGCTGCTCAGACCTCCCTCCTGAGATGAGCATGCTACATATAAATACCTCCATCCTGTGATGGTACAGGGCTGCTTGGTCTTCTGCATCTCTCATGATCAAGAAAATGAGCCAGAAAATCCAGCATCTCTGTCTCTTACCTGTAAAACCCCAATGTGTCTAAAAGCAAATGGGACATCTACCTCTCTCTTCCTTTTGACTCTTCAGGAGGTATATGTGGTGATCTATGGCTCTTGATCACTTGGGAGAATTTTGGTATTCTCACCACAGGAAGGTAAAGCATCCTCAATAAACTGGCTGGGGTAAACTGGCCTTTGTATATCCTGGACTCAGGTGCTAAGCAATACTCTTTGTTTTTTTTTTTGTTGGCATAGGCTGTGAACATCAGAGGAGAGTCAGGGAAAAAGGACCTGGCCTTTCACTCACAACACAATTTTTGAAACTGCTCTTGTAATCTGCTTTCCTTCAGGTCAGCCTCAAGATACACCTGAGCACTCGTGGCCTCTGGGCAATGTTAGCAACATGTTGTGGACAGAAGAGACAGTCCCAGCACTCATCCCCAGACAGAGACAGACCTGTGAAGGTGGACTATGAAGCACCTACAATGGTTGTGACCATCAGCAGATGTGAAAGGGCCACACAGCCGGTCTCTAGCACAGCAGGAGATCCCTGACCCCTGGCCTCGGGGCAAAGGACTTGACACTGAGACAGCAGCATGCATGTGGGTAATGTTGACAGGGATGAGTAATTACGGGCTCACCACTTTTCATTGTTTTTAAGTTTTGTTTTGGCAGGGTGTTTGTTCGCCTGGTGGAGAGCATGGGAGATTCAAATCCCACTTTTCTGCATGGGGACTGGGAACGAGGGTGCTGGCATATTTAGTTTCACTCCTGAAGTCATCTACCCAAACTGAAAAGGACCACCAAGAGAGAAGTAAAGTTCACAGTTTCCAAGGTGTCTAAGCTGGCACTACTGCATTTTGCCCCATTTCTGATTAAAGGGGGGATGCTGTTTCAAAAAAACCTTTGTTCTCAAGCACAAGAAAGTGACATTTGAGGTTTTATAAAAATAAATATGTAGTTAAAATGAATCAGGTACAATTTGTCTCTTAGCTCTGGAGACCATGTAGAGCATGGGGATGAAAGGAGAGGACAATGAATTTACAATCTGGCTTTTAGCAAGGTGTAAATTTACCACCCAGACTCCCACCCATTACACCACAGACAGGAAACCAGCTGGTGGAGGGTGCAGTGAGTTTGTTGTTCCTCCTCGCACAATGACTATGTGTGTTATTGATTTCACATGCCTAACCATGACTGGTATATTTTTTAGATCTTGCCTGTTGCCTTTTTCTATTTTCCGATCAGCTATGCATTTCATCAACCTCCTGCCCACCAGCAATCATAAAATATGAGCCTTTGTGGGAAAGCAGAGACGTAAGAAAAAGTTTCTTATGAAACGGTGGCTGAGATTGTTCCAGACACCTCCAGCCAGCTGCTCTCCAGGCAGCAGCTTTGTGATACAAGAGACAGTAAACATCAGCTTTGGAAAGTCAGACACTTGGGCCCTTTGGCTGCAGGCCCACTGAACAAGTTCTCCTGACTACTGAGGCATGGCTCCGAAAATAAAAGGGCTCTTTAGTGCTGATATCTTTGGACGCCACTGTGCAATATAGCTGGAATCAGCCCAGGGTATTCCTACCTGCTTTGCATCTTAGGCTATAAAACAAATCCAAACACATCAGTCCTTTCCTGGTGCTTGGTTTTCATTAAAGTATCTCCTGCTGTTAATCCTGCCCGGTCCAGCCTCGGGCAATGCAAAATCTCTGGGCTGCTGCATGGCCGGTGGTAACTAGCAATAGATGATATAACTGGTGGAGTGCCATTATCTCTGTACCAGTGTGCAGTGCAGAAACTGTACTCCTTTGCATAAATTCTACCTACAGAAATTCTGCAGCTTTTGCTTTCCTCCTCACTGTCTGTAATGTTAGCCGTCTCAGAAGAAGGCAGCACTGCTGTGAAAGGCACTTTTTACAGATGAGGCAGGACTCCCTCATATTATTGATGGCCTTACAGTCGAACTATAGGAAAGGCATAGGAAACTAAAGGGTGACCAGCTTACCCTGTATATGGGG
Source organism: Taeniopygia guttata (assembly GCF_048771995.1). NCBI lineage: Eukaryota > Metazoa > Chordata > Aves > Passeriformes > Estrildidae > Taeniopygia > Taeniopygia guttata. The sequence goes on along the minus strand of NC_133024.1, from coordinate 59,095,072 downwards.
AAAGTAAATAGGCTGGGATTCTCCAGCAGGGAAAAGAAAATTACATGGAATGTAAAATCCTGCAGCTTTCCAGATAGGTCAAGAAAGTGTGTAATTTCTCACTGCAGGGGAGGAGATGGGGATACTGAATTAAATGATCAGGCAGAGCATTTCAAGGAAACAAAAGGGAACACTCTTTCACACAAAATATAATTCAGGAAGGAGAGTCACTGCCATAAATTCATGACCGTACATTTTTGGAATACCAAAAGTACTAACAGGTCAATAAAAGAGAGTGTGAACATCGGTCCTGGAAGAGTAAGGTGGAGAATAGCTCCAGAAGTCCCTAATGCATGGATTTTATTAGAGGTTAGGTAGGTCCCCTTTGCCTGATCTCTTTCTTTTATTCTTTTTCAGTAGCTGCTACCAATAACTGTTAAAGACATGATATTGTCTTGATGGGCTTTTGATTTGACTCAGTGCAGACAGTCTTAGGAAGTTTAATGGACCAGCTCCTCTTTGGAACAATTCCAATGTCTTCAGTGAATATGAGGCAGAAATTATTTCCCACGTGTCTGACAATTCCTGCTTTGTTTCCATTTCAGCATTTCCTAAGGCTTAAAAACAACTCTTAGCCTCTGAACTTTTCATTTGAGTTCATGTCTTTGTTCTTTCAGTTATGCTCAGCATTACATTAAGACAAGCATTAAAAAAAAATACAGTATTGTTTTATTAAATTGTCACAACAAATAGTGCCAAATGAGGGGCTGAAACTCACAAATGTCCTGGTGATACAAGGATGTATGACATTACGGCCACCCTGGACCTGAGCAATTTGAAGCACTTGACAGGAGGGGGTGGATAAGCTGTAAAGGGGAGCAGACATGGGAACCCCCTTGAAGCACTGGTACAAGGGCTGGGTATGGCTAAGTGACCACAGCCAGCTGGGCCAGGTCCCAGCCCCCCGAGGCAGCTCCCTCAGCCCCCCGACTGTTTCTGCAGAAGTGGGACGACCTGGTAGGTCAGACCAGGTGTGTACATAAGTGTGCACTTATATACACCATCTCCCAATTAATATCATGGTTTTGTTTCAGTACATTACAGGACAGAGGCATTTATACTATTTTTTGCTTTTTAATTTTATTTATTTGTTCTTCTTTTAATTTCAGGGCTTCAGAATGTATTCACCACCTCCTGGGATCCTTTTGTGGGTTGTCAGTTCTGCAATTTTTTTAGGTTACAAATCGGTTTGCTTTGCAGGTTTGTATCTTGAACCATAACTACTAGTGGGAAGCGTAAATGAATGAAATGAAAGACACCCTCCAGGCACCACATGAATTTATAGCACAAATTGCCAGTGCCACCTAGAAAAGAGAATGAGATCAAGCACTAATTCCTCTATGTCTGCAGGATGCTCTAGAATCCAGGATGGCCAAAAATGGACACATCAGTCTTTTTTAAAATATGAGTTACAGTTCTCATAAACAGAAGGATACAGACTGGCCATCTCAAGCCACTATGAGACTTGTATATATGCTTGCTTATATTTACTGCATATATGTGTTTCTGTAGACAGGTTTTTTTCTTAATGAAAATTGCTTTAAAATTTTCTCAGCCTACATTTATTAACAGATATTCCCATGCAATGCAGTTCTGTGTGTGAGACCCATCCCTTGCAAACCAAGATGCAATGAATGTGGTGAAAGCTGTACACTTTTCTGTGATCCCAGTCAGTAGATTTATGATTTAATAATCAGAAAAAAAATCAGTTAAAGAAAACCCTCTGGCTCTGTCAACCTGCTAAGAGCACCTGATTGCTCCTGAGCTCGGTGAGAAGTCACAGTTTAATAAACTCCACCTGGTGTTGCCTCACCACTGCTGCTTCGTACATCTCTATTGCCCAGGAAGTCTGAGGTTGGTTTTATTGTTCTGAGCCTTTTGATTATGCTCAAGCTAAAATGAGGGATTGCACATTCCAATCTGTGGTGACCCTGTCTTGTGAAAAGGCATTGCTATGACCAAAAATAGAAATGAGGCTTGTGACCCTGTGTTTTAAATCATTTATTGTCACTACAGTGCATAGTTTTGATTTTGCAAAGCTTCTCAACTTGCACACTTAAATGTACACTTAAGACCATTTATTTTATCCAAATAGAACCATGTATTTAAACCTATATCTATGCATAGGAGCTTGGCTCAATGAAGTTGTAAAGCAAAATGCAATAACTGAGGTTTTATAGCAAGAGAGAATGAAGCTGTGACACAGTCCTAAACAATATGCAAATGATGACACACATCACAGCTAAAGTCATAGGAGGAAAGGAAAATTTCTGCTACAGGGAAAAGATTGACACTGACAGATAATGGGGGGAAAATACAAAAATCAGAAATCACACCAACAACACACACAAAATAGAAGCTGTCACCCATGCTAAGATCTCTAGAAAATAAAATAAGAAACTCTCAGTCTGTCTAGCCAACATCAGAAAATGAGGCAAAAGCGTGAATTCAAAGAGGAGTATAAAGTCACTCCAGTTGCTCCCAGATGCCCCAAGCAGGGAAGGGGGACATTAAATCAGCTGTTTTGAAAGAGAGGGAATCCAGTGCATCCAAAGCAGAGCAAGAAAAAAGTAAATTGAAGCCCACATTAGCACATCTGAAAAATGGACAGTCTTTTTTTAAGGAGAATATGATCTGAATACAAGTAAAATGAGTTTTCTGTTAGATTTGATTTAAGGGAAAGAAAAAAAATTCATGGTCAGAGCACAGGAAGTAAAATCCTGATTTAATTTTCACAAACTACAGTGAATGATGCAAAGGGAACTCAGAGAGGGAGCAAGTGGATGAGAGGTTAGTGTAGATTCCAGAAGAAAGAGCCTTTTCAGTCATTTCATTACACCTAACACAGCACCTGCCACTGCTTGTGCCATTTGTTTTCTCCTCTTTGTGAGCTTCATATTTATTCTTGAATGATATTAAGTTTTGTGAATACACAGATGCTACAGGATCTGAAAGAATTAGGAGAAATGTGTCAGAAATCATCATTTACTTCTTCAGCCAAAAGTATCCAAGGAACTGCTGGATATCCTATTTCTTCAGATGTTTACTGCCCCAGACACAGAACAGACAGCTGTGTATGAGCTTGTCCTGGCAAAGGAGCAGAGAGGGTAACCTCATCTACCCTTTCAGTCTCCGAGCTTTGATGATTCATATTTTGCAAGAGCAGCTTTGCTTATAAATAGGAGCAGGTTTAGCAAGTGAAACCAGTTAACCTTTAAACAATTAACACATGCCTCCTAACAAAAGGCAGAGCTTGAACTCAAGGAGTAAACTCCTCTTGCTGTGAAATGCTTTCCAGAGTTTAATTTCACATGTAGGGCCAGTAGCACTCACAGCAGGAAGGTGGAATGAGTCATGTGGGGATGTTGGGAACTGGGATGAGAAAGCATTGCAAAAGTACTCGTAACATAAATTGCTTATCACTCTGTACTTTGTTCTTCAAACAGAGATGATTTTGACACCGTATCCTGTTTCAAGGAAAGAGGAAAACCAGGAAGGTGCTAGACTGAAGGCTAATCCCAGCAGCACTCTTACCACCCTGAATGGCACACAATTGCAGTGCTGTAAGAGAAGATAAAATCAAAAAAATAACAGATTTAGAAAGTGGGACTGCTTATTTCTTGCCTTGTTACTGTATGGACTGATTCATTTCAAAAAGGATGAAAGAGAAAAAAACATCATTCTGGCTTGACAGAGTTCCTATCTGTTTTCAGAGTCCTTTAGACTATTTACATGACAAAGTATGAGGCAAAGGATGTTCACATATCCTGGCAGTTACAGAAACTAAGGAAGCCTCCATCCAGTTTATCTCCAGCTTAGTACTCTCTTATCATTTATATCACTGCCAGTTCAACTGAGATAAAGGGAGTCTTCTTCTGAGGAAGAAGGGATTTTGCCCATCTCAGGGCAAGAGTACACATCCTCAAATCAACTTACATTGGCTGCCATTTCACAGGGGCTTTTACTCCTGAGAACCACCTCCCCAAGTCACTCCACTTCACCAACCTTGTAGGGAAAAAAAATTGGTATTCTTCCCACCAAATTTCTCTGGACTGGATGGTTGAAGTGATGCCTTTGGGAAGCATCAGAGTAGTCATACTTAGGAAATAGGTATCAGGATTAATTCCAGCTGCTTATAATTATTTTTTATGAATATACCTACCAATGGATTTTGTCATATCCTTTTTTTCTCCCTCTGTTTTTTTTTTCTATTTGTGGGTAGATGGAAATGTAGACAACAGTATGTTTCCTAAAAGGTGCCTGTTTTAAACAAGGCACTATGCTGATTCCCAAATCAAAGTCCAATATTCCTCTCCCATCCTACCTCAGCACAGATCCTGATACATGTATACCATAGTATCAGATTGACTTCTTCTGGGAAAGGGAAAGTGATTTTCTTACTGATGTGATTGGTAATTCATCCTGTTGTGAATCGGTGAAATCAGGGCAATCCAATCTATACTAGCAAAGCTTATCCCGCTCTTTTGATAAGGTGTTTTCCTAGTCTGCCCTTGCTGCATCCTGTGAAGCAATTATGCTTGGCCAAAATCTTCCCTGATTCACAGTAAACAGCATATTGCCGAACTTTGGGAAATATGGAGGTGCCTCATTGAGGTGGAGGTCAGTCATTTCACTTTGTATGTGTGAGAGTAGTCCAGTGTTTTGTTCCTCTGACAGAGAGCAAGAGACAGTGGCAGGAGCAGTGCAAAAGCTCAAAGGGCTTTTTCTCCCCCTCTCAACCCCTGTGGCAGTCATCCACCCCAGGACAAAATGGGGTAGAGACATTCCTGCCATGATCCAATGACATTTAACACCAGTCTGTGCTGGGATGAGTTGATTGCCTCCATGGGGACCTGAGAACTGAGGCCAACAGAAAACCCTTAGCAAATGTGTTCAAATAGACCCTGTCCTGGCCCTGAGGTATACAAACAACCAATATTTCTATGACATTTGGCTTTTTCATTTACTTTGAGTATTTCAAAATGGGTGCCATGAACTTGTTTCCCTTGATGCCTTTTCCACTGTGGCATGGGAGGAGTAGCCTAGTGGCATCTCCCTTTGATTTTGCCTGTCCACAGCAAGTTCCTGAGGAACTGAGAAAAACAAGAACTTTGCCTGGCTGGCTTGGGGTTGAGCAAGTCACTTGCTTGGGGAATGTGACTGTCACATGTGGGCACTTTCTGCGTCCACAGATCACAGACAAGGAAGAAGAGCAGATCACTGGTACAGTGCTCCATGGCAGCCTGGGGAATCCCGAGATGGAGAAGTAAAGGGATATGGATCTCTAATTCAGTGCAAATTGAAAAAGCAGTGTTGGAAAATGGGTCTGTATTTATAGTCATAGTACAGAACACAAGGATCACTTCATTCAGCAGCTGGAGACACAGGAACATCCATATCCTAGATTTAGGTTTGCTTATTGTGCTTTTAGTATGGGATTTAGCTTATTAACTTCTGGCATACATATGTGAGCCAAACAGACTCTGCTTCCTAAATTACAGTCAATGGAAGGAAAAAGGCACTTCCAATCCATTGTTTACCTTATCTATTGTAAAAGACTCCTGCAGGTTGAGACAAACTGAACTTACAGTGTCTTTCACCTGCAGTAATTGTTCTCTAATCCTCACAAGGTAAAGCATTATCACATACCCATAGTGAAATTCCAATAAATACAATATGCTAGAAGTATCCCAGTAAAGGTAATTTTCTTACTTCATTAGACAGCTTCTTTCACTAAGCAGTGCTTTCTATATTATCCCTTGAACATCACCTATCTTGCATCACAAATTAGCAATAAAGGAGCCTACTGGCAGGGTCATGTGTCTATAAATGAGATTCACACTCAGATATCCTGCCCAACCCCCCATCTGCATTGCTATCACTGTCCAGAAGCACTGCAGGGGTGGTGAATTCTGCCTACCAAAGTGCCTAAATGTGCTTGTCCATCAGCCTGCCACCCTGTCCCACCCCAACGTCTGACTTGTCGTATATCTGAATTTCAGAAAGCTGAGAAGGCATCATGACCAATCTCTTCCTGCTAGCACAGGATGATGAGGAGGTCCAAATTCCCCAGGGGATCACATGCACCCTAGGAGGGGTCCCTTGGAGAGAGAACAATGGGACACTGCACAGTGCCTTTCCTAGTCCAGCTGCCAGCAGATCAGAGGATCCCACGAGTAGCAATACCGATACTGGCGTGGCACATCCTGGGGTGGCAGAGACACCACCACTCTGCATTGTAAATGCATTAAGCAAAGATGGATAGTGAGGGAGCTAGGTGGGAGCTTCATGCTAAAACACACAGGACCTGGCAGGTCTGAGGACTGCACCTGATGGTTTCAGGGAGGAGTTGTGTTTAACAATTCTGAGCTGGAAGGACAGGTTAGTCATGCACATGGCCTAAAGCAAGGAAGGCGAAGAAATGAAAGCTTGGGAATCCCAAAGAGATGAGAGGTGCAGCTACACACACACACCAGTAAAGAAAACCCCAAATTCCATTTTGGGAAGGGCAACTTGCTCTGTGTAAGAAGAAGCATACAACCTTGAGTGCTTGTCCAAGTGAGCTTCTGCAAATGGCGTGTTTACATTCTTCCCCATATTAGCAGTGGACACGTTTTTGTCTTCTGCTTAACCAGGTGAGTGGCTGCTTACATCAGATACAGCCTGATGCAGGGGTGAGCTTGGCTGTGGCAAACAGCCTTTGCTCTGTTACTCTCAATGCTCTTGTATTTGTGTATGTGTGTATGAGGCACATCCCACAAACTTTTGTCCTGAAGGGTTAGAGGTGATGGCTCACAAATGGGGCAGATTGAAGTAGTACGTTTTATTAATTATTTTATTGTATGAGGCACAGATACATGGAAAGCTTGAAGGTTGCTGGCAATCTGCTGGTCCAAATCTTTGGAAACTTCTCCTCTAGGAGTCCTCTCTAGGTGATCATAGTAGAATTTACCATTTGTGCAAGAGAACAAGCAAGGCTATTGCCACCCAAGTGATCTGAAATTAGGTGAGTTCAACTAAGTCAAAGCAGAGCTCTGTCTCTAACCCACGCCCAGTCATATAAGTTAATCTTGACTTCCATTACATATGTACAAACAAGGGGGTGGCACTGTCATCCGTGGTACTCTTCTGGGTGCCTTCTCTTACCCATAACTGCACACAAGACCGTCCCAGATCAAGAAATTGCCTTGGAGTAACCGAGGCACACCCTGACATAAGGTATCAAGTACTGGGCAGCTCATACACAATTATTATGTAGTTCACAAAAAACTTAATTGTCAGGCTACATCACTATATTTAGCAAAGTTTTGGTTTCTACACACTAGGCAGACAAGAAGAGATTGAGAGTTTGGGCTGGTTCTGTAGTAAGATCTGTCCTACTCATGCAGGAACACTATCCAAATCACAGAGGATCAGGAAAACCAACTAGAGGCTCCCTGAATTTCTGTATGAAGCAATCACAGTTACACAACTCATAATTGAGTTTACTGCACTTAACTCTCTGTTCTTTATTACAGTGTTGACTAATGAAGTCTTACTTTAGAATAAAACCCCACTTCTGGTAACATCGTGGTGTTAATATAATTATTCATTGTCTGTGTGTTGTGTTTGTGCCAGTGCTGAAGAGCAGATGTTACGAGTGAAATCTGAAGAGTTTATTATAAGCAAAAATAATTAGCTTCCTGTTCTGCAGGAACAAGTCTGTTGTCCACCAGACTAATTAGAACTCCAATCAGTCTTGTGTCATGCTGCAACTAAATCTCTGAAATGCTGTTTTTTAAGGTTCAAAGACTTGACAGTGAGGCAACCCATCTAGATATCATACGAAAAGACTGGCTACTTTCATTTATCTCTGTATCACCTTATTCACTGAAGTGTCATTATACAGCTAAGAGATTTCTATAAATTATTTCTGCCTTTGTTTCTGTTATATAATTATAACAAAATTTATTTTTATTTCTGTAGAGTCTACTCTGTGTGTGTAGGCAGAAAAAAAATTTCTAAAGTCCAGGGAAACTCAAAGGTGGAGTCCACTTTAGGAAAGATGTTAATCAATTCTAGAGCCATAAAGTAGGCCAATGAGAATGATCAAACATCTGTGAAGGGACAGGGCAACCTTTCTCAAGCGCATGAAAGATTGTTCCAAACAAAGGAATTAATCTTCACTCCAGTATTTGTGTTAGGACAGGAATTAACCGGCAGCAATGAAGATTTCACTGAAACATGAGGAAAAACCTCTCTAATTGCAAGGACAGTGAAGCAGTGCAATAGACTTTCTAAAAAGACTGCAGACAATATATTCTTCAAGGAAGTTAGACATCACCCATTACTATGCATGATGCTGTGGGATAAGATTAGATGACCCCTGAAGATTCCTTCTGCTTTGTGACTGTATGGGATAGCTGGGCAGGCTGTCAAGGCAGAGAAGTAGACATATCCTGAGACAGGTGAGGGTCTGAACACCAGAGCTGTCCGGGATCACTAGGACAGGCGCTGGCAGGAGGCTTAGTCATGACATGTCAGGAGAGGAGCTGCTTTAGGACCGGATTTGGGACTTGTGGGGGTCTAAAATGCAGTTTGAAAGAATCGATGTTGTAAAAGAATTTGAGTCACATGCAATGTTCGAAAAGCATATCTGACTATGGTGCCATGCAAACACAAAAAAAGGAAGATAGTCACTGCCAGAAAAGGGTCCACACACAAGTTTGTCCGCACCAGCGTGTTCAGAGCCAATCAGCCTCATACAAAGCTTTATCTGCAAAGCACAATGGTTAGTGGATAATAGTGACTTATTTTTCTAAGCAAGTTCCTGCTCACCACAGCTCACAAATAAAAACTCAGCCTAAAATCCTGAGGAGAGGATCTGTCACTGCAAGACATGCCATACTCTGTGTGAAGGAGGGGAATGGGACCAGGCACCTAGATATTTGGAGATGTAATCCTCTCTCCAGGGAGCTGCCAGGTGCTAGACGGAGACATCACCAAATCTTTTACTATATCTGCTCAGAAAGGCAGGCCAAAATTGCTGGGATCAGTTCATATGAATATCTCCTCAGGTCTCTGTTGTGCAATGCTGGTTTCTGTTCCTCTTCTTGCAATAAGAAGCTGCAACTGCTGCTTCAGGGATTCTACAAAGGATGCAGCTTATGTAATACCCGTTTAGAAATTACAAAGCTTTCTTTTTTGGGCCTTTCATGTAGTAGTCCACCCACATGCAGGTGGTGCACACAAATGACGTATCACCCGGGGGCCGAGACTTGCTGCAGAAATTGATAGTAAGCTGTTGTTATTCTAATTATGTGTCTGTCTTCCTTAATTAAAGCTATGCCACAGGTCATTTACCCTGCTGCAGAGTCCATGAACATTAATCCTGGCAGTGTTTTGGAATCAGAGAGTTCTCATTAGCATAGGACTGGCTGTGAGTGAAGTATAATCATCTGAAACCCTTTACAAAGGAATGTAAATTAGCATCCATGCCTCCCATGTACTATTGACATAGTGAATTATTTTACTGGGTAGAAATGAAAATGAGCACGGAGCAACGGCTCTCATAACTGCAGCTCAGGCTGCACTGTGTTTGCAGTGGGATTTGTGTATGTGTGTGTATCCACAGCCAGAAACTCCAATTATCATCTCTGATGGCTCACCAGCTCTTGAAGCTCACACTCCTCCCCATGCAAAGCACTGCAATCTGTTTACATTGAAGTAATAACTGATAATATAAAATAGACTTTAGAATGCCTTATTAATCTTGGTGTTCTTCACTCAGAAGCATGGAGCCCCATACTAGAAGTGGATCTAGGTTTGGGAGCAGCTTCTGATCCACATTGTAATAACAGGAATAATTCTTCGATTTGTCTAATCAAGCAATGTTTGAACTTTTTTTTGGTTACAAAACAGGCTTCAAGACGTCTTTAGTTTTGCAAAGATTGAAACAGGCCCAAGGTACAGAAAAAAAAAGGCTGCTTTTAATCAAGCACTGATTCCACAGATTAGCAAGAACATCACCCACAGCTAATCAAAAACCATCCCTCCAAGGAGACAAGCAAAGAGTGATCACCCATGCTAGAGCAGATGAGAGGAACGCCACACCCAGGGAGGGAAGACAGAAGTTCTGACTGCTGGTCCCCTACTCCATCTATCCCACACCATCCCTTTTGCATTATGTGATTATAGCATGGTAGAAATAATGGATGTGCTTCTACAATAGGAATTGTTCTTCTACATAGTCAAGTTCTTTGTTACTTGGAATAATTACTTCCTTGGCATACTTCCCATCCTGCTCAAAAGCCAAGCAATGGCCATGGCTAATAGTCAACTATGGACAACAGTACTATCACTATAATTTTGGAAATTCATTTTCATAATGAAGAATTATGCTCCTGATAGTAAAGAATAGCCAGGACACTGAGCTGTGATATAAAACAATATAATATTTCACTGGCATGTATTAAAATACTGTATTATTCTACATGGATATAGTCTCAGAGTAGTTCTCACAGTGAAAAAAAGTTAGGAAGTGGCAGGATAAGTCCCGTTTTCCTCAAAGTTAAAGAAACCAGTTACAAGGTGTGACACCTCTGGCAATATTTACTGGAAGGAAAAAAAAAACCCTAAAATAGGAAATAGTGCATTAAAAATGAGCAAAACCACTACTGATCTAAAGGGTGCATTCAGACAATGGTAAAGCAGTCTGGAGTAAAGCAAGTCCATTTCTATTTAATTTATGCTATGATATTGATACGACAAGTATCCAAGTAGTTCACAACACAGAGGTGCTATTACCAACATCATAATTTAACAGATGAAGAAATTAAAGTCCAAATTCTCAAAGCTATTAAAGTTTACAGATAAGATATCTTGACAAATTGACTTGCCCTATGGTCAGTCAGGAAATCGAGTTCAGGTTTCTCACTCCCTCAGCAGCACTTACATAACTGGCTCAAGGTTTGCTTTCCATGGGATGGCTTTGCTTTTGTTACAATATAAAATAATTTTAACCAAGACCATATGGTGTTACTGAGTCCTATTGTGTATTTAAGAACTGTTCAATCTCATTTGCACTCTGAAGAAAGTAACATATATTCTCTTGAATGTTCAAAGTGGTCGTGTGTGTGTGTGTGTGTGTGTGTGTGTGTGTGTGTGTGTGTGTGTGTGTGTGTGTGTGTGTGTGTGTGTGTGTGTGTGTGTTTGTGTGTTTGTTAACAACTCACAGCTGATTTATTTTTCCAGGCATGTCTCTGTTTTTAGCAGCCATTTGCTCCTGGTCTCCAATCATCACATAGTAATTTGAAACCAGCCTACTGTCATTAGGATTATTTGATCTTTAGGGTGAGAGGACAATGATGGTTGTGGGCACTTCCACCGAGTATCTGAATGTCATAACAGAAGGTGAGGAGCTGACAAACAGGCGCCTTACTCAAACAGAGGTTCAATGTTCTGAGGCATTTAATCTTTTTTCTGTGTTTTGCTAGGGGTAAAAAAAAAGTTGGAACATCAATTAACAAAAATGAAAACAAGGCCAGTTTTGGGAAGGAAAAATTCAAACAATCTCAACTATTAACTACAATCAAACTTTTGTCCTGATAGATATCTAAAATGTTTGGGGTGGCTAGACAGCAGCCTCTGGTTTTATTCTATGGCATTAATGAATTTGGCAAAGTAAGGGCAGCAGAACCTTTGACAAAGGTGATCACCTAAATCAATCAGACATACATAAGTCCATGGGACAAGATGTGATTAATAGTATGGGGCTCAGAAAGGTGGTGAGTGTCACTGCAATTGTGATCTCTGTCATCTTTGGGAGGCCGTGGTAATCAGTCAAGATTCCAAATGACTGAAAAAAGGTGAAAGTCACAAATGTGTTCTTGAAGAAAACCAAGAAGAAGGAGCCTTCTTGAGGAGGCAAGACCTTCTTGAGAGGTGAGACCTTCTGCCCTACAAGCCAGTGCCTCTCATCTTTCAGTCCCTGTAAAGGTCATAGAGAACATTTCCAGGCATGTAAAGGACAATAGGGTGATTTGAATCAGCCAGCATGGATTTTCTGAGGACAGATCATGTCTCATTCACCTGGTTTTCCTCTATGATCAGATGATCAGCTCAGGGGACAATGGGAGAATAGATGATGTTAATTTTGAAAGATCTTGGACACAGAGTCCCCAAGTATTCTCGCAGCTAAGCTGGTCAGGCATTGACTGTGAAAGTGGACATTAATTTGAAATAAAATTTGTCTGGACCTTTGGATTCAAAAGCCTGTTATGAGCAGAATGAAATCCTGGTCATGGAGCGATGGTGCCCATCTGTTCAATGTCTTTATCCATGACCTAAATGATAGGACAGAACTTACTCTCAGCAAATTCATGGGTGATACCAAATTAGAGAGAACAGTTGATAAGCTGGAGAGTTGAAATATTGTTTGGAAGAAAAACAGCAGGCTGGAGATATGAGCTGACAAGAACCATGAACTTCAAAAAAGGCAAAATGCTGCATCTGGGACATAGTTATTCCATGCCCCAGTATGGGCTGGGTTGTCAGCTGGATAGAAAGCAACTTTGCAGGAGAGGATTGGGGTGATACCATGGAAAGCAGGTTTAATATGAGCCAACAGTGTGCCTTTTTTACAAAGAGGGATGGCCACATAGTGGGATCTGTCAACAAAAGCATAGCCAGCAGGTCAGCTGCACTACTCTTTGCTCACACCCTGGTGAAACTACACCTACAGTAATATTTCCAATTTGAGATATCCAAGGGGGAGCCCAGAGGAAGGCAATCAAGGGGGTCAGGGGGCTGGAGCACTCAGCATATGAGAAAACGCTGATATTTGTTGAGAGGAAATTACTGCTACAGTTGACTACAACTACTTGAAGAGAAAGGTATCGAGGACTTCCTTCTCAAAGCTGCACAGTACTAAGAAGAAGACATGCTGCAACATGCTTGTTTTGATTATGTGTCAGGAAAAAAAGATGATTCTGCAGGAGGTAGAAGATTGGCATAGAGCCCCAGAGGAGCTGTCTCCAAAGGTATCACATTTGGAGATACTCAGAACTTGACTGGACACAGCTCTGAGCAAGCTGGTGTAGCTTGGTGCTGCTTTGAGAAACAGGCAGGACTAGATGACCTGGTGAAGTCACTTTCAACTGAAATTATCAGAATTTTGCAATTCCAGGTGAGCACAATGACTTGCATTTGTATTTTGAGAAGATAGCAAGTCCTAACCTGAAAATTTAAGACAGAAAAGCCATTTCTGCTATTACAGCTGGGCTTCAGCCACAGTGATAGAAATGAACTCTTCCTCCCCTCTCAAATTGCCTTCTCAGTTGTGATATCTGAAAGAAAAAATCAGAAATTACCAAGTTTTTCTTTATTTACATAACACACCTGCCAAAAAAGCAGATGATCATTTCAGTGTACTTTATTAAATATGCTGTCTAGGCTCTCATCAATTTGTATCACTTGTCATTACCTCCTAGGAGGGTACTCAGGATACATCCAACTTTTTCATGAAGTTCTGGCATAGTCCCTAATACAGCCTCAAATGGCCCCTCCAGTGATCATAGAAATACAAATGCAAAAAAAACCCAAAACACCACAGTACAAAGGGCTTTTACTCTCCCAAGTAATTTTGGTCAGACAGCTAGGTCATTCCCTCACCCTCTATTTTCATCTGGGAAGAAGCCCTTAACATGCTGACTACAAAGGCAGAAGGGATGGTCATAATTCCCAGGAAGATGCTTGGTTGTGGGAGGTGAGCCCTCAGTTTCCCGGTAGAGTGCTGGAACATGAGGAGGGAAGGGAGCCTTGGGGTAAACATAGCTGGCTGTCCCTCCCCAACTCTTGCACTGGGATCCAAAAGTGAAACTTTTGCAGCCAGCTGCTGTTGTCATACCTGCACCACAGCATGCAACAGTGTTGGTTCTTGTGTTTATATGGCTCAGACTACACAGGGGAAAAGGCAGCTGTTCCCCTAAAAAAAGTGTTGTGGGGCTGCATCTATGCTACTCAGCAGATCTTTTTGACTTTTCTTTCCCTGCCTTCATTCTCCACCCAGCAGTTCACAGCAGATGAGTGTTGTTGATAGGCACAGTGCTGTTTCAGAGACAGTGTGATGCATCACAGGGGGATGTCCCCACTCAGACATCAAGTTCAAGGCTGATCAAAATTTAGACAAGGTTGCATTTGGCTTTTCTGACAGTGGACTGCAACTGGGTCTGTTTCTGCCACAGAAAGGGGACGTAGAGGATGGCTGCTCCTTCATGCTTCATGGGGCGTGAAGGGCTGTGGGAGGAGAGGCTGCATTCTTCTTCCAGGTGCAAACGCAGCCCTGACCTCAACCTTGGCCTTGGCTGCCATAGGCCACCTGGCTCTGCAGCCTCGACAAAGTGGTCATGGGCCATTTTGCAGGGCCCTCAGCAGCTCCCCTCAGCAGCTGCTTTGTTACCTGTGCTTTGTTTACTGTGGAAGAAAATGCCCGAGACCAAGGCAAGCATCCAAACCCAAGCTGACACAGCTCATTTAGGCTTGGCAGGGAGTAACCCTTCTGGATTCAAAGCCAGTGAAATTATGGCACTGGCAAAAGAACACTTTGCTGCCTGTATTTCTTTAGAAAAGCTTTGTTTGTTGTGCTACCAGTCTTGGGAAATGGGCCTTTGAGAGAGAAAGGGCAGACCTACAAGAATTTGACCCTGATCTTGAGAAGAGAGGAAAAGCAGGCCACATTCTATTTGTGTGGGTTTGTTTGGATTTTTCTTAAAACACAAAAGACAGAGAAAACAATGGACATTATTATACAGCAGAGATGTGCAGACACGGACTCCCATACATGTCCACGGGGTGTCCTTTCAGCTCTTCTGGGGCCAGCCTGGCCTGGTCTACCTTGAAGTTGCTGAAACATAGAGCAAAGACAATAAAAACATTGCAATTGCACTTCATGCAAGGTCCACACAGATAACATAGGGATACTGACTTGAGTGGGATTTTGGCACCCTATGTAACTTTGAGAAACTGGACTCGAGGGTCTCCCCAGGTGCTGAGTCCCTCCTCTAGGTATGGTGTCTGACTTAAGACTATTGATTACTGGCTCTGTGTATTTGTGTGTGTGTGTGATATGTTAAGTCATCTGACAAACAAAACATTCCACAGGCTGTCAAACACAGAAGCATCTTCTCTAAATGTATGTAAACTAAACCAATTTCATTACCACAATGCTGGCAAATGCTCTGTCTTGTTTGAAGCTCTTAGAGTCCTTTTGTTTCCAAATGCACTAGTGGTGAGCAAACCCATCAGGATGCAGGAGCAAGCCTGCTCTCCAAAAGGGTAAAAAGTCAAGTCCAAATGACAGCTCCAAAACACGCAGATAAATAATGACACAAATTTCAGTTCTGGGATGGGAAAGATGAAGGAGGGAAGTGGCTCTGCTGGGCAAAGTAGACAGACTGGCCACACAGTAATTGGTAAATGTGGGGGACTCCCAGTTCCTGAAATAGGACTCACATATGACCAGGGTGAGATGGTAGAGCACCCCTGAAGTCATTCTTGTCACCTCAGTGTCCTCCAGAAAGGAGATGTGGCATCCTGCATATGTCCCTAGTCTGCCTGATGTGGAGGCTGGACTCATGGCAGATCTTCCTACATAGCCCCAGGTAGCCCCACACCAGCCACAGCAGTGCTCAAATAAGGACTGGGAGAACTACAGGGATGATGTGCAGTCAAAACCTGAAGGAACTGAATTAATGGAAAGTGCAGAACCAATTTCTATTTGACAGGATTTTAAATGTTTCTTTTTTTGCCTGTTTATTTTTATATCCTCCTTAAGACTTACTAAATTGGCTTAAAAAAGAACATCTAATCATTAAATATCCATATTTCCAGGCTAAAAAAAAAATCCATTATTTTCAGAAAGTGAAAATACATATGATTTAGATATTGACGTGTATAACGCCATTTGCTAGCACATTGTTCATACCATGGCAAACACAAACACTGGATTAATTTAAACTTTAAAAATTTTCCTGCTAAGTTTCACTTAAAAAAAAAAAAAAAGAAAAAATAAAAACATTGTTTGAACTTTTAAATATTGCATCATTTGAGCATCTGGAAACACAAATGTAATCTCAAAACCAAAAGCAAGACAGGAGGGGAAAACCAAACCAAACAAATCCTTCCTACCAATCCAAATGCTGTAAATGATGAAAAATTCCTTGCGGTGTTTGGATGCAGCCCTGGATGGTTTAGCAGTGTTTTGAGTTACCAACTCACGCTTCACAGAAACCCGTGATGCAAGCACTCGTGTTTGACAGGCTCGTGCGGGTAACGCCAAAATTTGGGGGCTGAGATTAGGCGGCAATGCTCTTTTTTGGTAGTGTATGTGCCCGGCCGAGGCAGGGGGCACCTTGCTTCCCGTGAGGGCGGCGCTGCGGCTGTTCCCGGGCGGGCGCGTTCCGGGCTCCCGAGCGGGCCGGGGCCGGGGCCGGGGCCGGGGCCGGGGCCGGGGCCGGGGCCGGGGCCGGGGCCGGGGCCGGGGCCGGGGCCGGGGCCGGGGCCGGGGCCGGGGCCGGGCGTGTCCGGGCGGACGGTGCCGCTCCGCGGTGCCGCGCCGGCACTGCAGGCTCGGGGCTGCGGCCGCCCGCAGCCGCCCCGGCCGGACAAAGGCAAGCGGAAAGGCTGGGGGCAGTGACAGGTGCTGGCTCGGAGCGGGAGCTGCAGCACGGCCGGGCTCCAAGGATGGTTCTGATCGAAGTCGCCCGAGCTGCCAAGAGCTGGCCAGCCGGGAGTGGGCTGCATTTCTTAAAACGCGGGCTCAGCGTGACGGGGCTTAAGCTCAGCCTAAAAGGGTTTGTTGCGGGAACCGAGGAGTCAACAAAAAAATACTCTCCTGAGCAGTGACGACCTAATCTTACAGAGAATCCAGATTGGCTAAGAACCAAGTGGAATTAAGGGAAAAGTCCTTTTTTTTTTTTTTTTTTTTTTTTTTTTATCTGTCCAAATCATACAAGGATTCAGGATGAGGATGTTTATAAGAAGCCTTGTTTTGTAAATCAGGGACTTGCAGACCCTTGTGTTGTGCTGCAGCTGCTATTTACAGTGGATACTTAAGGAGGTATTTCAGTAAGAGACCAAGAGGAGCCAGAAACAGGAAAATGAAGTTCAAGGCGCTGTTCCCAGCCTGCCAAGAGGACTGGGACAGATAGCCCTTCTCCAGTCCCTTGTGCCCCTTACCTGCCTCTGTTTTGCTCCTCTGCTGTTCCTGACACAGTGAAACAGTGCCTAGCACAGAGGGACATCCATCTAGGAGCTGCCATCACGCAGATGACATCAGGAATAACGCTAACAGATGGAGGGTCTGAAGAGGAGCCGCTGCCACCAATGTAGGCTGGCAGGCAAACATTCCTGCTCTGGCAGCTGGAACAACGGTAGCGCAAATGAAACATGAACAATTTCCTCCCCGCCAGCAAAGAAAATAGCTCCAGGGAGAACCCAGGGAGAATAATTGTTAGCCTCCTCTAGGTATCATGGGAACAGAGGCCATTCAGCAATCCCCTGGTAAACAACTGCACCTTATTTTTAATACAGAATAAAACCCCAAGAATCTAAGAGCTGGTACTGCACAATTGCTGAATTAGCTGCAGCAGTGCCCCCCTCCTTCTGACCTTTCACTGAAAATCGTTGAAGTGAGGCCTGCAGGAGTTCTACTGTAACCAAAATGGGCTCATAACAGAGGGTGAATCTCCTGTCACAGAACAATACAGATAGGACAAATACTTAACATTCTTCTTGCTCCTGTCTTTGAAGAAGATGCTGATCATTAGACCAGTGAGATTCCTCCTCCTCTTGGGACTCAGCCAGGTCTCTCTGTCTTCAGATGCCTTTGTTATTTTTTTTTCTTTATTTTATTTTATTTTATTTTATTTTATTTTATTTTATTTTATTTTATTTTATTTTATTTTATTTTATTTTATTTTATTTTATTTTATTTTATTATTTTCCTTTAGTCATGGTTAAAATATGCTGAAACCTTACAGCATGTACTGCAAGCTGGCTGGTGTACCTCCAGAAACTTTCGCTAGCAGGAAGCAGGGACAGGGTTGATGCAGGCATTCACAGTGAGCATGGCTTATCTGCACTGATATTCAAAGAGCTACAACAATGCAGAAATCCTGTAAGCCTCAATAAAGTCAAAATCCTGTAAATACTTGCTGGTAATTCATAATAATATACTAATAACTGGTGCTATTTGGCTCAATGGGATTATTCCTCACAGAGGGAACTGTCAGACTACCTGAATATTTGCACTCTGGCTTTCCAGCAGCAGTTAGTTATGGATACAAAGGGAATAATAAAAGAATAAGGTAGACACACCTCCCTTTCCAGTTTCCAGTAACTTCCTATGCCACTGGCACAGTACTTGACCTTTTTGATTTATATTGTAGGGAATGTTCTTCTATCTCCTGTGAAATTCAGCACACACATTTGTTGTTATCCCAGAAGTACCAGGATTCCCTCCAAATAGGAATCTCAACTATGATAATTTTATGCTATGGGTTCCACTTCATTGATATTTGCAGATTAGCCTGTTTAAGAGGTTTATCTGAAATAAAGGACTTGTGTAAGGATAATGCAGTATATATGTGACTACCGACTTATCCTATCTGCAGGGACCCACTGAGCAACATACCACTGGTCTTGGTATAAGAAAACTGATGAATACAAAACTGCCATGCACACACATTGTAATGAGTACAGCTCCTGTTTAAAAAGTAAAATGGCAAGTTATTTCTATATCCAGGGCTTGGAGAGTAATCACTCTTCATACCCTGCAGCCTGGCACATGCACAGAACAAGAAAAAATAATGAGAGGCCTGCTCAGTCTTATCACAATTTTTCTTTTGCTTTATTTTCCTTGGTCCTCACTTCCCCGTGCCTAGTGAAACACTGCTCTCATTTCCTCAGACATGGACACGGCAGAAATAACATGGGTAGGAAGCATGTTTTCCTCTGCTAGATTATAGGCACCCAGGAGCCCCACTCCAAAATTAATTCTCCAGCTGGTATCTCTCATCCAGCCTCAGGAGTGGAAAAAGCCATGGAGACAGACATGAATCACAGGTGATGCCTCTATACCTCTTTTTATCCTCCCTTCAATCTGATTTGGGGGGTGGGGGAGCGAGAGCCAAAAACTCCAGCACATTCCTGTAATGGCAAATAATAAGTAGAAAGCCTCTGGCATGTCCCAGAAAAAGACCTGAATATATTTTGCCAGGACGGTTGGTTGAACACTGCTGCAGCCCCGTAACCCTTCATTTCTGTGCACAAAGCCTCGAAACTGTTACAGTCTCAGGAGAGAGCAAAGAGCTAGGAAATGGGGTGTCTGGCTTATGATGTGAGCAGCAGCCAGGCTGCCCAGGACTTTAGCACATCTCCTGCCTGTGATGGGGAGGATTTGGTTTCCATAGCAGCAATGGCATGATTTCCCCCACTCTTCCTCTCCGGGACTTGTATTCCACAAGTACATGGGAGTTATATTTCCCCCCAAGGCTTTCATTTTCCTGCTCACGGTTTTGTCGTGCTCCAGCAGGTCTGTCTTTTTCTGCCTTTTTCTGAGACTGATTTGGGGAGCGAGGGGAGGGCCATGGGGATACCGTGCAAGCATCACTGTCGCCTCCCTCTCCCTCTTAATGCCACTCCACAAAAGATGCAGTGTTCCCTGTCCCCAACTGACTCATCTTCGCTGAGGTCCCCCTTTTCCTTGCCTGTCTCCAGTGATCAGCTCACGCATGCCTGGCTTTCCACAACAGAGCAGAGCTGTGTGCAAGTGCCAGGCGCCCGCACAAAGCCGGAGTGCTGCCTGCAGAGGAAATGTCAATACAGGAACACCAGGCTATTTACAAAACCCCTCTTTATCATGTGACAGAGATGCATGTATCTCTAAAACATACGTGCATATACTCCCCTTTTGATTTTACCCATATAAAACATATGAAGACTCTTGTTTCTCTTGATGAAGAGGACTATTTTTTCAGTACAAAAGAGAAGAAAACATGCTCAGAAATAGAATGGCATAACTGCAAACCACACCAAGTATTCTGGGGACTCGTAGGAGGATCTGAAAAGCAAAGCCAATTCATTTTTTGCAGCTGATCTGCCTTCAAAACAAGTGCCCCTTTAGTTGTACACATTTGACATTTGTCTGCTTCAGGACCAAGGACCTTTGCTGTGTCCTTATTAGTACTATAAAATGTTTTCTTCTTCAGTGTGGAGTCAATTCAGAGGAGAGGCCAAATTCTCCCTGATTTTAGCGGGCTTCCCAAGATATGGGTGCACTGTATGTGGTGCATGCGTGCTGGTATTTCCTGTGCTGTGCAACATCCCAACCCACATATCCAGGGCAAATGCACGCCAGGGAGCCCTACCGGCAGCTGGGATGGGGGAGCTGGGGCTCAGCACTGGGCAGAAGCAATCCCCAGCTTTTAGATCACATCTGGCACTGGTCTTACCAACATAGAGGCTGCCAGGTTGAGCCTGTTCTTTGTGCAGGCTCACCATATAGAGCAAAAAGGTTACAGAGCCCAGCACAGCTTGGTGCCTTGACCTCTCATGGAGCTCTCAGCCCATTCACCAGTGGGAAGTGCACAGCTTGGCATCCACCCACAATGTTCAAGACTATTCCTATTGCTCCTACCAGATTGTTCCCACAATTTGGGCTGGTTAATGTCGCTTCATGTAGGAGAAAGAGGGTTTACTAATTGGCATAAATATGTTTTTTCACTACCCAGTTGTTATTTATAGTCACTAATGTTTCTAAGCACCTTGAAAGAAGTGGTTTCATCATTGTTTTATTGCTTTTAGTAATATCATTCGACTTATGTAGTGAAAGAGCCCCAAAGACTGCACTCAGGAATCAAGACGTCCTTGTGGAAAGTGATGCTGAGATAAATTTGACCACAAAAATCCCATTAATTTCCATATGTCACTGAATTCTCCAGTCATCTTGGAAGAGCATTTTGCTGGAGAGCAACATCTGTTCTGGCTCAGAAAGATGGTAGTAAACATCACATCTTAATTAAGACTCTGTGTACAGTTTTGGGAGACATACTGGTACCTCCTAGGAAAAAAAACTTAATGGCTTTGCTCCCATGTGCTGACAAAAAACGCCTGTTACCGTCCTTGCTTTGGCAAATGCCAAGACCTCATTTGTCAGGGTAAGAAGGGAGTTTGGAGGAAAGGCAGCAAAAAGACTCTGACTTCCCTTGGCAGAGTGTCCCTTGGCTGAAAAGATTGCTTTACTTTTCACAACCACATTGATCTTCCAGAGCTTCCAGATGTAGGTCACGGGTTTAGCATGGGATTTGTTAGGTACACTCTACCTTTTCTTCCACTGCACTTAAATATATCTCTAAATGAGTTTTTTTCAACCAGCACAATGCAGGGTGATCCTGATACACTAGCTTTTACTTTATCAGTCAGGTTCACAAATTGACTGCAAAGCAAACATTTCTTATTCTTGGTTTCCCTTTCTTGCAGGCCTGCATCAGGACTAGTGTAGTTATATTCTCATTCAATATGAATAAAAGAGCTGCAAAAGCCTGTTTTCAGTATTCAACCCTTATTTGGGCCCTGAAGGTTTCCAAAAAAATAGTAAAATTTCATGAGAACTCAGTTCTAAAACTTCTTTTGTTTGAATAAGCCTGAAATAAAACTGGAAATTGCCCAAAGGATGCACCAGCACACACAAATTATTAAAACATTTATTTTAGTTGAATTAATTCAATAAAAGGACCATTGCAGAGTACTTCAGGGTCTATCATGATATAGAAATAAAAATATTTAGAATATATAAGTGAGAATATGGGTTTCACCAAGCATCTGCTGAAGGCTTCCATGGTTCCCATCAAGTTCCTCCGAGGTCAAGCAGCCTGTGAGTTCTGGATCTCCACTGCCCAAACATCTTCACAGAAGATTAAATCTGGTTTTATCTTAATGCCCCGTAGGTGCACAAACCTTTTGTAGTCAATGTGGTAACCTGTCAGACCTAGATAACATAGTATGAAAATGAATCACACCCAGCTTTTCTCTCCTGACTATAAATGAGGTCTTGGTTGACTAAATCAAGTGCAAATATCAGTATTTCATCTGTCTGAAGTCAAAGAGTCGCAGAATGATTTAATGTAGTCTGGAGCTCCAAAGCCCTCAGAGCAGGGCTAACTTCAAAGTTAGAGCTGAAAAGCTGAAGTTCTTGTCTAGCTGAGATTTTAAATTTCCATGGCTGCAGATATCATTGCCTTGCTGAGTAATGACCTCACTGGGAAGGAAGAAAAAACAATTTCCATGCAATCAGAATTTCCCTTGACATAATTGCTAACTGCTCCATTTTCCATCACTATGCAGCTTGAGATCTTTCCACTCAGGGTAAGTGTGACTCTGATTTTCTCTAAAATCATCCATTAAAGTGGGCTATAAAGGTGTGAGCAAATCCCATTCTTGGTTCCCCAGTCACGGGGAGACAATTAGCTGTGTATTCTTTCAAAACACAGGAAACCCTAAAATGTTTCAGATTAAGGCATACATGCTCAAATGCTAGGATTTCCCAGAAAAGCTTTTTTGTCCATCAGAATTTATATCCAGCACTAGTGCTGAAATGGGAAGATTTATGCTAAGCCACTAATTTATACTCTCTTTTGGGTTCATCCTTCCTTTGATAGCTGATCTGGATTTACAATTCTTGGCATAATCTGATGTTGGTACAAACATGCATTTTGGAGACATAGCAGCACAAAGGCTGTTCCACAATCCAGGCTATAACTATTTCCCTATAGATCTCTCAGTCTATATAAAGCACAGAGTAGCTGAGTACAAAGCAGATAGAAAGAGCACATAGGTCACAACTGCATGATTGTGACTGTGCACTGAATCCTGTGAGTGTACTTTGATTGTAAGTTGCAGTCTGTTTTGACTAGCTACATTTCTTTTTTTTTTTTCTTTAGCACTGACCTGCTTGTTGTTTCAAAGAAAATTAATAAACAAATCAAACCAATCAAAAATCCATCATAATCTGTTTCTGTTTCTGTTCAGTAACTTAGTATGACAGTACAGTAAGTCAGCTCTACAACGTAAATATAAAAAAAGCTGATATTCATCAATTTTTGTTTTGTTATGGATGGTGGTGACATAAATTCTGACCACAATTAAGAGCTTATTCTGGAGCTGTTATGCTTGTGCTGAAAGCAAATGAATGATGGCATAGCCTCACTTTCAGGAATGTCTAGAATTGCAAAAATAAAAAAATCAGAAGCTTAGTGATTTGTGTCCTTGTGAAAGCCTAGGCAGATAATTTAATAGATTTTTATTTTACAAAGAAAATAGGAGCTGCATAAATATGTAAATGAGCCATCCAAGAATGAGCAAGCAGGAGAAATATTATTGCTATTTGACTGGCTGGTGTGATATATATATATATATATATATATATATATATTAACAAAAACATGCTCAGAGTTATACATGGTTCTTGTGTGCATTTTAAAACACAGATGCATAGCTGAAAGCATGTGCTTATGCATGTAAATAAAGTGATAAAAATATGGATTGAAGCATATGCATTCAAATGAGTTGGCACCTCTATTCAAACAACAGACAAATTTGTATGTGTCATGATTTCCTCTAATTCCAATAATCTTTCTTGGTGGAGTTTTCTGCATGTTCTCAAGCTCAATACAATCTCTTCTGAGATACTGGAGACCTTCAACTTCATTGCTTCATTTCACATTTTCTGCCAATAATTCTGTGATCACAGTAAAAAATATTTTCCATGTAAGACTTTCATATACTGATCCTACCACCATCTTTTGCAAAAGTATTCATGCTTGTTTTCATTCAGGAGTAATTTCTTTGTTAATCAGTATGCATTAGAGTATGGCCTCTTTAAGATGTCCCCCTACAGACTGATGAAACCATAGGTTTTTCAGGTCCAGTTCACAAAGAATCCTTCAAAATCCAGGTCTAGTTCCCAGTGTGGTAGGCTAGAACAGTACTGTCATCATCACCACTGGAAAATAGTGTCATCTCAGTTTATACCAAATATGATGAAAAAAATTAAAAGTTAATACTAGATAATGAATGAAAAAGACTGCAATGCACATCATTAAACATGTAACAAGAGAGAGGCCATGGCAGATTGACTTTTGGCTAACAATACTCCATGCTCCTGTTTTTTATGGGAGATGTTGTGCTCTCTATAAACAAAGAAAATTTTCCACTCCAAACTATCTGGGATTGTTCACTTCAGTATTTAAACACACTCTCTTTGGTAGAGAGTTTACAGTTCACATTCTTGTTTTCACAAGCTTTATTCATTTTTTGCTGGCACTTATTCTCCCATTATAAGGACTTTGAACTTGTGTCCATAAAACACACTTTCAGTTCCTACCTGGGGGAAGGTAATTCACACTCCTCCAGCTAAAGGACTAATCAGATTAATCACAGCTGATCAGTAATTTAAAACACAAACCACAACATCCACAAAACATTTGCTCCTGATCAATCCTCAGAGCTAAGCATTTTAAATCCCCTCTAACTCAAACCACACCTGTGAAATCTGCAATCTTCAGACAAAAGTAAATATGCTACAGCAATTTCAAATTATTACCTCTGTTCTCTACAAAATAAATAAGAATTAAAATGCTGCTTCCCACAATGGACAAGGCAGGAAGCAGGAAACACTGCAAATTTTCCTGAGTTGGTCTGTAAAAACTGCATATTCAGAATTTGAGAATTCTGATATCCCTATCCCCTAGAAAAGTATTCACTTTCACACAGTGGGTCTTCTAACAGCATCCATAGCCAGTCTAAAAGTGGAAGTGCATTACAACATCCAAAGTTAGATAGTTATGACTTCTGAGAGGCATGAAGCACATGCCCAAAACAATGCTATCTCCCAAAACTCATGAAAAGGTGGTGTTTTTTTCATTGTAGATGCTGTGCATTTGGAGCACTCTGTGACAAATGCAAACTGCTGCAGATGCCCCCTAAACACACAGTAGGAAAAGCCATGGGATTTCCATTCTTTGGGCATCTCCTAGAAATCTCCCCTTCTTCATCCTCAGGTTTGAGACCCTCTGGTATGTGTCTCATGGCTCTGAAATTTTGGGATAGTGCTTTCAGGGCCTGGAAGTGTGACACAATGCCTCTTGGTCTGTAGATCTTAAATATCTAGACCCTTCAGGTCTTTGTGCATTGTCGGCAGAGTTGCTGAATCTGGTAGTGGGATTACCCAGGTAGAAGAATAAAACCACCATAAATACACAGATTACAAGTTTCTCCTTAATGTTTTCTTATGAGATGTGTGGAATACGTATTAAACTGACCACTCAAAATCTTGAATGGTCAGTTTAATTTGGCTGAGCTAGGCAGGGTCAAGAATATCAGAAATGTCTATTGCTTCAAAACCAGTAGTACTCAAGATGCTTGGTAACTTTGTGCTGCACAAACTGGAGCAAAATATACAGTGGATGGGGTACAAAAAAAATCTACCTTGTCCATTCCACATGTTTCTATCAGAACCCAAGATAACTGGGTTATTTCTCTTCATGATCTACCTTTTCTCAGCACTGAAGCCTTATCTGGAGTCTTAGGTGGCTGCCATGTAAGTAAGGATTAGTTTCACAGTATTTATCCCCCTTGTCCTCTCTGCCCTTCTAGGTCTGATCAGGAGATTGATTTGCCTTGTCCATTATGAAATAACTTCTGCCATAGTAATTAGTACAGCTGAGATTAGGAATGCTCACAATTATTCACACAGGAGAGTACTTGCCCCCTATACTCAAGATGTTCAGATGGGGCCTCATAGCAGCAGAGTGCCTGGACTTCTAAGCAATAAATTTGGGATTTGTTCCATAACAAACAAGAAAAGATTCTTCAAAACTTAGACTCTCATCTCTTGAGCCAAACATGCATTATGCCATTTATTCTTACAGCTCACTTCAGAGAAATATTATGATGGAAACTCTTCCAAGTCTGCCAAATTGGGCTGTTAGCCAAGCTGAGTGAAATTTCAAAAAGCAACTTCTCTTCCATATGTTCAGTCCAGAAATACTGCTGCAGTGGGCAAGGGCAGATTTGCCCTTCATTGTGATTATTCTGGCCCCAGCAAGGTCCCAGAGTCCTGCATGGAGATAATACATACAGTTATCATTATCTGCCTCCCAAAATGAACTGTGGTCCTCTCCCTGCCTGCATGGATTGGAAGCTTGTGAGTGCATGGTATGCCTGTAGCAGGGTTTGAATCAGGGATGGAGAAAAAGGAGAACAGAGAAAAGTCCATAAGGATTCAATACTCCAACCTGTCCAGGGTTGGGTCCTGACCACACAAAGAAGACTCAGTAACTTTAGCAACTGAGGTAAGGAGCTACACACAGGAACATGCTTGGCAGAACCACTCTCTGCTTGGACACTAAGATAGGGGGCCACATTTTCACATGGATAAATTCTTCTTGCACTAAATCTTTAATAGGCAGGTGTATAAATGTCTTCATCATCATGATGCTGTCTTTTTCTGCCTCTTGTATCCAAGAGTGTCTCACCATGGATATCTGTTTCAGGCTAGCTGCATCCCAAAGGAGATTTTTGTTCCCTGCTTCTGTTTGTGTATAACAGCCTCCAAGATTGCTGCAGAGCCAAGGAATGACTGGCTGTTTTTTCAGTCTCAGATATTGGCTCCATAGAAAGTGGTTCATCATTAGCCTATGCACTCTAACTCACTTGCTAAAAGGAATGCTGCTGTATGCCTCTTTTCTCCTATAATTTATTATAGCGGGCAAACAACCTCATTCTTTCCCTCTAGCCTCTGCCCAGTTTGCTAGGGATAAATGAGTATGCACAAAGGCATCCAGTCCTGATGTGAATATAATTCAAGGAATGAATTTTCAGCATCACACATATGGGTATTTTTTCTCCCTGCAAAAACTGTGAAATTATTTCCATATTGTTTTAGTTTCCTAGTGTCAGCTTTCCAACCTCACATACTTTAAAAAGTTTTTGCTTAAGTTATAAATGCTCTCCTACCATAAATTCTATGTTAGCCTCAAAAATAACAACTATTTTTCACCTTCTGGGTTGAGCCTCCTTCATAAAGATTGTTTCTGGAACAATGTGATAAATTATGAGTTATAGCTGGGAAGCTTAAAATAACTCCTAATTGAAGTGCAATAGGTTACGACTCTTTCGAAAAATTGGGAAAAGAGGAAACCAAGGTCATTCAATTAAGGCTGTTTTAAGCTTTTTATATTTGAATATCAAAAAGCACCACCTTGAAAGTCTACCAGAAAAAAAAACCCCAAGTCTCTGTACAAAGTTCAAATGTCACTCTCCTTCTAAAAGAGCATGTAAGTGAAAGCTGATTAATACCTAATTGACATTAATAAGGCAGAATCTGGAGAACTAGGAGCTGAAGGGTCATCTTAGGAAAGACTAATGGACCTAAATGTTGTATGTAAAACTTAGCTAAACATTTATTGAAGGGAATATAACAATATACAATCTATGAAGGAAATATTTATTGTAGAAATAAGAGGACTGCTTTATGCAGATAAATATACATAAATAGTAAGATGCACTCTGTGGATGACAGGCTCTTTTCAGCATAAATTGAGATTTTAATATTTGTTTTAATGTGCAATGGTACTTCTTCAGTTTTAAAGTTTATTTCAGATTACTCCTAATATTCAAAAAAGGAAATAAGAGCCACTTCAAAAGTTGTATTGAAATCAGTCATCCTGAAGATGTTGAAACTAGCTTTGTCTAAATCTTTACCCTTTCTCCTAAAAGAACATTTTAGTCTGAGCAGTCCAGCTTTCCCATTTTGTGGTGCCTGTATTTTCTAACAGACTTTTATGTTAAATAGTAATGTAAACTAATGAAGAGGGGTCAGCTGAAGTTTGCATTTCCTAGCTAATATACACAAAGTCAGTCCCTTCTTAAGAAGCCATTATTAAAGGAAATTAGAGGAGTATAATTGTACACAGGACAAGATTCTAAAACCCAAGCTATGGCACTCTGATGAACACATCTACTAGATAAGGAGAGTGCAGAATTATCTTTAACTTTCCCAGTCTCATTAAAAGCAAAAAACTGCTACTAATCTAGCCCCTAAAACGTTAAGAATGCAGTGCTGCTCAGGAGATCTTTCTCAAAATATCTTACCATCATGGCACCATATTTTTGTCCCAATGTCATTTATGTCAGCAAAATATAGTTTAAACAAAAGCTACAACATAAACATAAGTATCAACTCTGTATCTGTGCTTCTGCCATGGCTAGCATGGAGTTACATGAGCCAGGATGTGTCAGTGCTGAGGGAACCTATGGATCCAAGTTGCAAGGCAATTGAGGGAACTGAGGAAGACCTAAGTATCAAATACACCAACAAACATCCACAAGCCTAAAGGAGCCTCTCTAAGGAGTTTCTTGATTGACTCACCTTTCATGTCCTGCAGCTTTTTATGGGGATGGTATAAAGAAGAAAGCAGAGAGTCAAAATAAAATCATCTGCATGACCCAGTTTTCTTTAATGATATTTTTATGAAGCACTTACTAAAAGCACTTATTAAAACAGAAAGTGTTTCAAAGTGTTTGATTCACCTGTCACAATATTGGTTTTACAGCTGAGTTTTTTTGTGATTCATTTTGTGCAGGAAAATCAAGCTTGCATATTTCTAAGAAAGATAATCAAAGCAGAACAGAAATGTTTTCCTTTAGCTGCAACATATGCTTCAATAGTGCTTTAGGATAGAGCTCAGTGCCTCAAAGAGAAATGCTATGGTATTTATTTCATACAGCTGTCGTTGGAAAAATCACTTTCAATTGAAACATCTGACAAGAACTATGATTCTCTGCTTTAAAGTATTGCAAAAAAAGTATATATCTTGAAATACAAGCATTGTTTTCAGGCTCCCTTATAAAATGCGTGTTCAGTTTTATGGTAGGCTCACTCCTCAATTTTATGTTGCAAAATATTTATTTCAGATGTTTAGACCTTTGCTACATGTAGAAGGGGAAAGATCAACAAAACAAACACAATAGTTAGTAGTTCTGAATTACATTTGCACAAGAGGATAGAAGATGAACCCTTAGATAAAATTAATTGTGAAAGGAACTCTCTTAGTTTAGTCACATATTGATTTTTCTCTCAGATTTCTTTTCAGTTGCAGGAATCAAATAGAAATCCATGCCATGTCCTTGCTCCCATGACTGTCAGAATTCAGGTTGCCCTGGAGACATGATGCTGCATTCGTAGAAGGATAAGAGAGATAATTCAGTCCTGCTGTCCTTTGGAGACCATACTCAAAATTCTTCTGTGGGTCTCCTTTCAGCCCTGAGAGCTTGCAGACAGACAGCCAAGTATTTGTAATGCGAGATGCTACTGTAAATTAAATACTTACTAATGAAAGATCAGAGAGATCACTTTTAAAAGCTAGCTTCCTATTTCTCTGCATGCCTCTGGGAAATACATAATCATGCTTTCTAGCAGCACAGCCACAGGCACTGTATATTTAAAGCAAGCACAACAGCAAAACCTCTGTGTCTTATAAAAAGGTGTTACACTCGATAATAATTTGTAGCATCCCAGATAAAAGAATACACTCAACAAGGACAGTTTTGAAATCCACATACATATCTATCCAAGTCATTCATCAGTAAGCACTGAATAGTATCTGCTAGAAATGGAAAGTAGAAGCCAGCCTCACAGGCTGTCTGTCTTTGGAGGTATGTAAATCCCTCAGTAGGTCAATACACTATTTCCTCTGTCACATACAGGATTTACTACTCCTGTCAGTGCACTGTCCTGTTAATATTGTTGCACAAGAGGCTGGAGTTCAGGAAGGAATTTGGTACTCAGAGAACAAAAGCTTCACACACATGACATCGAGGGGAGTGCACAGGCGCAGCCCCTCTGGGCCTCAGCACAAATGAGTGCAGCTCATCTCCCGCTTTGCATTGCCCAGCAGCAAATTGAACACGGAGTGGAAATGAGGACAGCAGTGAGGGAATCTAGGAATATTGGCTTCTTTGCCCTGTAAGCTGGAAAGCAGTAGCTCTTTTGCAAACCTGTAATATGGGAATGGTTTGAAGGATAGTGATAAAGACTTGTGCTGAGAACAAGTAGTTTCAGACTGCAGCTAAAAGAAAAAAAAGCACAAGCATACAAAAGAAAGCAGCACTGCTGCTGCTCTGAGCAGAATCTCAGTGTCTTCCAATGCCCTGTGACGAGATTCACAGTCCTCACAGGGTGATTGTGAGTGGTGCTGGACAGAAATACAGCAATGCACATGAGATAAGTATAAGGAAAACAACACAAGCAAAGACGACCACTTTGCAAGTCCATGATGCTGTTGGGGAAAGGAGATGCTTTCCTGTAATTGAAAGCTTGTAATTTGGGAGGGATTACATACTTTCTGTGACTCAAGATGTGCCCATATGCTTTGCTGAATGTCCAGGCCCGTGGTTTCTGAATTTGCAGCCAATCACAAAGGCAGCTGTCAAATACGAAACTGCTTTGCCCCCATCCTGTCTCCTCAAGTTGTCAGTAGAGAGAGACAAGCAGTCACTGATGGAACTGACCTCTACAAATGCATTAAAAACATTTTTCATCTAATTGCCTAATAGTTTTCACCTTTGCCATACCTATGGCAGTAAGTGTCATGGTTTGGATAATGGACATTTCCCTAATTATCTCAGACTATGATCTATGCATCTGGAGTTGCATACTGCTTCCCCAGGCAGACAGCTTTGCTAGAGCTGCCATCTTCTACTGGAGTAGTGAATAAAGCCTTTCTCAGACATGTTTTAGTACACTTCATTCAAGTATATAATGTAAATAAAGAGGCCTATATTGAGAATCTACAATAGTAACAAATGTTAATGGCATAATAACAACTAGCAAAAACAAAATTCAATGTGATCATGTCATGTGCTCTCCTCAGGGCACACCATTATCATAATTAATAATGTCATTTAATAATGATAATAGAGCAAATGCAGTTTATAAATTCAATGGATATAACGTTAATAAATGGGATCAGATAATTAGTTAGGTATGGCTGAACAATTTATGAAGCATTTTAAGAGCTTCTCTAGAGGTGGTGAACCAGGGGTGATGTGCTTGCCTCCTTCAGTGAGCAGCAAGAATGAAAAGTAAATAAACAGAGATGTGAAACAGCATAGACTTCTTGTCCTGCCTTTGCTCCAAATTATTTTTTTTTAATACCACAATTATAATGCCTTTGTAGCAAGGACTTTTGAAACAAGCTATGATTCAGAGCCTAGCCTGATTTGACACTGAACCTTACAATATTTTCTTATCAGTTGTGGAGTTTTCCACCTCAGTTATCCACGTGCAAAAGACTGTTTCCGGTCTTGAAAGGTTTACAGTCTAGGTAATTCATATAAAAGTTGAGAACAATTGTGGTAATGATTTGTCTTCCAAAAGGTGAAACCTTTGGTGTCTCTGCTCATTCTGATATTCTCTCCAACTTGCACAGCCTTTTCATGATGTCTAAATGGTATTTTTCTAAACATAAAATCTCTACTGTAATCCTTGAGCAGGTTAAGAACAAGACAAGGTTTACTCTCAGTATCATGTTAATGTGACCTAATGTACTGTTGAGCATTTGAACTGTGGTAAGCAGCATAACTGCATGGTCTTTCTGCTTACTGGAAGAATAAATGAATTGTTTTAAAGCCATCTTTGAGGTGAGATGGGATAACAGCAGGCACATGGGTCGCTATGATGCTTCAGCTGTCAAGCACCTTGCGGAACCAAGTAACCCAGCTGTTTTTGATGGCATACCCTTAATACACAAGGGAAAAGGGTTAGGTGAAAGGCACTCAGCTTTGGCTGAGTTTCAGATGCAGAGACTGAAAGCTGTGTAGTGCTACTGCCCCTATAGCTTACTCACCTCACTGCTACATCAATCAGTATCCATAAAGTGGAACAGAAATCAGGGCAAAGGGACAGAACTAAAAGATGAACGTAGGCCTCTGGGTTGGTGTTTTTAACTACTGCAGCAAGATAAGCCTGTCAGCGTCCATATAATTGCATATCCTATATTTAGAACAAGTCAATAATACATGTAATGCATACCATACACACCATTAACTGGTGTGCAGCAATGTGCTTGGCAACTCTAAACTGAGTAGTGTGACTGTTGCCCCTGTTGGATCCTGAAACTCTGGTTTGAAGCCAGCTGAATGGTGAAAGCAAAGAAGGGATTTTAAAAAGGCAACTGAAGATTGTCAGTGACTGCAGGGCTACAGCAGCAGAATAGTATTTCTGAAGAAGTAAGATAGTTGGCAGAAGCATATTATTTTGTAGATGGTTATAGCCAGAGAATATACTCAGAGCCAGGCTCTTCTCTGAGAAATACCATTCACAGGTAAAAGGAAGGTTTTTTTTTAAAATGCCTGCTCTTCCAGAAAACAAAAGGTCTAATTCAGTCAGCTCCGAACCAAAATGAAAATAGATTATTCCTCAAGCGCATACATTAGAATAACTTGGCAGAAGGGGCAAAAGTAGCAGCGTGTGCTGTGCGGTGCTTTGCAAACCGCAAGGTTTGGACCCCCAGCCATCCATCTGGCCACCCCTCCGTGCCTCCCGGCTGGGAGAGCAGCGAGCGAGCGCTGACCCCTAGTGGGCAGAGCAGCCAGACCGGGGAAAGCTCCCAGAACCCAAAATGGAAAGGACGCCACGAGCGCCGCCGGCCCAAGGCTTGCGCTTGGCAATTCTGCAAGCCGCAATCAGCGCAGCTTACTGCTAGCAATCCCTCACTGTCTGCGTGTCAGAAAACATCATGTCTGTTGTCAAATCTAGAGGTATTATTTTTATTGGCCAAAAGAAAACAGTGCACACTCAGAATTTGCTTAGTAAGACATGTAAGTCCAACTACTGGTCAGTAAAATTAACACAGGATAAATTAATGGAACTTTTTAGATATTTATTGTATAACTTGGCATTGTTGAGACTGTGTCAATGACATTATCAAAGCACCACTGTTTTAAGAAAAAAATCCTAAGGAGACATGAATATACACATCATAAATTAAGGTGTTTAGTCCTACTTTTCCTACAACCAAAAATTACAGAATGGTGAGAGTTCATATATTTTCAGTATCTGTCCCAAAGGAGCTGGCTTGCTTCTCACTTTCAAGTTATTTTCCATAGGAAAAGTCCTGTAAATATTTTGGAGTTCTTTAAAATAATCCAAAGAAGAAAATGAATCCCATGCACAAAATTTTGTAAGGCTTCAGCTGAAACTATCAAAGTTGAGTGTCTCAAACAGGTAACATGCAATACTGGTTTCCCTTCCTGTATTAGCAATGTCATACCTAGTGTCATTCATCAATCTCAACCAGAAGCTAATGAAGACTGGCATTGTTTGGGCTTCCACCAACTAAAAATAGTGAGGTTTCTGGAAAATATTTGGTCAAGGAGGATCCATAAACTTGGAGCTTGTATCTGGATCTTGTAGAAGGATTTTGCCACTGGTGTGGGTTGTCCTTATTTCCTTTGCACCCTGTCTCACACAAGAACTGTTGTCCCCACATTATATGTACTTATTCTTGCCACAGAAGGGCAAGAGAAGGAACAAGCAGGAGAATCTCAAGACCCATGGATTCCCTACTACAAGTCTGTGAAAGAAAGGAGGAAAAACTTCTATGAGGAGAGCAGGATGCTAGACAATACATCAGACTTATTATCTAAATGTTGTTCTGGAATAAGAGATGCTGTCTCAGTCTTTGATTGATATGAAGCCAATCTGTGTCCCAAAGTTAGTGCCATCACGAAAGTGAGAGTAAAATTTATCAGGGTGGCATGCAGTACAGAAAGTGATGTTTTGCTTCTGGTCTGTGATAGAATCATCTTGGATATTCTCAGGAAGAATCCCACCTCTCTCAAGAAGAATCCTGAAAAAAAAAGAGAATCAGAAAATATTATTGTTTGCACATCCTCACATTCTATAAGGCACTATCATTAAAGCAGAACCTCAAGTACCAACAGAACAAACTGTGCCAATATTGCGATTGGGGCTTTCATTTGCTTTTTTTTTTTTTTTTTTTTTTTTTCTTTCAATACTAGAATAAAATAATTACTTTCCTGCAACCTGTAGGAAAAGACTCCGGTAAAGTCACATTAAATTTGAACTTTTGTCTATAATCCATAAACCAAAAAAGCAACAATATAACAATAAAATAATTGCTGAAATCCAGCAAAAGTGAGCAAATACCATTCATTCAAAAGTATCCTTTCTTGATCTGTAAAGAACTAGAGAGTACTTTGTTGAGAACCCTCACCATATTAGTGCTGAATAATACAGTATCAAAATAATTATTTGTAATAAATGTGGAATTAATCTTTTGTTCCCTCAGGAGGCTTACCTCGTTGCTCTTCTGATATCAATATAAGGACTTGCAGAGTCAAATAGTCTCACACACTTTGGATCAATTCTGTGGAATTCTTTTGCTGATTCATGAGGAAGTTTATAGCAGCAAGGTCCCACAGATGGGCCCAGCACCACAAGGATATCCTTCATGTTACAGCCATATTCGGATACCATAGCATTCACTGTGGCCATAGACACTCCTAACAATGTGCCCTTCCATCCTGTGAGAAATGAGGGGTTGAAAAAAAATTGGTATAAATTTTCTTTTTAATTTTCTAGCAGCTAAAAATATATGCAATTATTAAAGGTATAAATTAGGAGATACATCTACACCTAAAATTAAATATTTATATCTAATAATAAATTAGCTTAGAAAGCCTCCTCCTTCCCCCCAAATTTCACATCCACAGCTATCAGTTTTCTAACATAATTTTGTGGAGATGGAAACTAGAGAGAAGTGTTTAGAATTCCAGAGTTCTTTTTCCCCAGTGTTCTGGTTTGGCCAATTAGAGCATACCTCACAGCTCCTCTGTGCTTGCAACATTTAAGTGGGGATACAACTGAAATATGTCAGAAATATATTTTTATAATATGGTCAAAGTGTTTTAATGTTGTTTTATAATATGGTCAACGTGTTTTAATGTTGTTAGTTTTAACTAACTAACTTACAGGCTCAAGCTGGAGATATTTTTTGGAATAGACAGAAGCCAAGTTTGCACTTGGGCATTGTTTGGAACAGATAGAAGAAAGCCCAGCTTTGGGTTCTTGTATCTCATTTTGAGTCCCAGGAAATCTCAACACTGCACAGGGAGTGCAATTCCTACCAGAATGAGCAGCACCACAGGCTCTTCTGACAGGATCAGCAAACAGCACGGGTATGCAGTCAGCACCTGGAGCTGCCAGCGTGACACCCTTCTGATTCGTAACTATTCCATCATAGTTGTCAGGCTCTGTCTTTCCCACAATACACACAGCATTAGCGTGATCAACCTGTCAAAACAAAACCAGAATGTGGACAGTGGCATGGCTGCAAAACAACATAAATCTGACTAGTACGAAGTTTTCCTTTGACATGAAACACTCTTATGCACTAACTGATTACGCATGGAAATCAGGTGCTCCCTTGTTCAAATGCCATGAAGATGCACCAGTAGAAAGCCACTATAGAAGCAGTAGTGTATTTTTCTTTTAGGAGAAAATGCTCTGATCATTTATTTGATTATTCTGCTTTGTATGTAAGTTAAATATTAGAACAGACTTGGAAGAATCAGTGCTGCTTCTCCATATTGTGACAAATGGCTGATAGTTTGGATGGCTATTCCCTCAGATAAGCTGCTAGCATAAATGTTTTAATTGTCCTGCTTATCAAAGGTTCTTGCTGACAAAGATAAGAATAATGCCTACAATTTAGCCAGTGACACATGAAGGAATATCTGATCCATTTACTTTAATCCATTGTTTTATAAGATACCTTGACTCTGTGAAAAGCCTCTGGGTTAAATCCTGCAGCATTAGCTAGCCGGCGGAGATTTTCTTTAACAACAACTTGTGGGTCCCTCCGCTTGGAGCTGCTGAAGAGATTGCAGGAACTTAGAGTCGGTATGTAGGAGATCCCACCTGTCCTTGTGGTGAACCCATGTAAGAAAATATCATCTGCCAAGGCAAGAAAACACAACAAACAATTGCTTTCAAAACAAGATCAAACCAGCTATTACATGGGTTTATACTGAAGTGATCTGGAATTAGCCAATCAAGCAGAGTATTGCTTTATCTTGGATTTAGCTGTGGCATTTAAATTTAAGGATTCCTAATTTTCTTATTGCTCACAATGCCACAGCAGGGACACTAAGACATCCGGCGTGTCTGGGGCTACAGACCAGCAGAAACTCTTATCCTGCCTTTCCAAATTATTATGGTAACTCTTGAAGGGTGTAATTCCCACACAGACAGGAGGAGATTTTATGGTCTGCCCTCCACAAACCCAGGACTGTCTTTCCTTGGGTCATGATCAGGCCTGGAACATCCTTGCCAGACTTTTGCTGTATTTTTATAGACACTTCTTCCTCTTATACACATTATACACTATTACAACATCATATAGAGTTATTTGATGCCTGAAGGCATTTCCAAATATTACTCATTTTGCAACTCCCTGGAAGAAGTATGCTTGGTAAATCTCTGTAAAAACTGTTAGCTGGAACTCTCTACCTGGGATCAGGGAAGATCTGAGGATGGTGAGCTCCCCTTTCAGGCTTGGCAGGCTTTCCAAGTACATCTGAATCTCACTTTGGATGAGTTCCACATCCTGTGAAGGAAGCATTTGCCCTCCATGCTGATGTTCTGATATTTGCAGGCTTTCACTGTCAGGTACAACCTGTAAATCCTCAAATTCAAACTGGTAGACTGCTGTAAAGAGATGGTCTATATACACTTTCATTAAGTCTTTTCTTAAGGTAGGGAGAATAACTTTAATGATGCTCAGGTCTTTTTCATCCAGTCTCTGTTTCACGGTGTATAAGGCAGCAGCTGTAGTCTGAGCACATACCACCTCCAGTCCTCTCTTTAGACTCTGGAAACCTCGCAGAGCTGGAAGCAAGAACTCTTGTTCACCTTTCCTTTCACTCCCCTGCCTCTGGCAACACATGACATAAACAAACGGAGTATGGATGGAAGAGCATTTCTCAATAGCTTCCAGAGTGTTGTGTAGTAATCCGTGGATGTTGTTCAGCAGGTTGGCTGGGAGGCTGAACATATCTATCAGTACGGCTTCCACCATATTCCAGGATATTTAAAGGTTTCTCCAGCTGCCAAGAAGTAATAAAACATGAAAAACAAACAAAAAGTCAAGAACAGTACTGTTAGTCAAAACACAGAATCATGTTATGGCATTTAATTCAGTGATACTGTGTAGAGAAGGTACATAGCAGTTAATTACTGAGTTAGGCTTTCCCAGCTGCATCAAAAGAAATTCCAACAAAGAAAAATTAGCAGAAATGGGAATAATTATGTATTTAAGCATTTAGGTATTTCCCTACCACCCCACCTACTTCAGGTCTTTCCCAGGAGAGGGATGATGAAAGGTTGGTACATAAGATTAGATTTATTGAATCAATTAACCTTCATTAGCCTAATGGATCTTCTTGGCATGATTGATGGGCTGTCCTCCAGCTTCCATGATTCAAACAAATACAGAGGTCCTTTAGTTTCCTGAGACTGGAGGAGTTTCTGTAACAATTTCTTTGGAAGTGTTTAACATACTTAGGTCTGAGGTGGAGCTCATGTCTGCTACCCCTCCTGGCAGTAGGGTGCTGAGCTGTGAGGGCAATGACATTTTTTCCCATAGGCCTTCTTAAGATCTTTTGTACTTCTCCCTTCTGCATTTCCAAAAGAATTGACTTGCTAATTTCAGACTTTTGTGTGAATGAGCATATGACCAGGGTAGTTCTTCTTTTCAGCATGCACAAGAACCCAGTAGCGGTTACTGAAACTTTACCTTGCAATGGAAGAAGTACTTAGAACTAAATTAAAGCAAGAGAATATGGTGCACAACTTCTTACCTCAGCTTTTTCACTATGCTAGCTGCACTCTGGAATCAAGATGTGTTCAGCTTATCCAACATCATCCTATCATTCACATTTTATTTTGTGGTCCATGGTGTAAGTCCACTTTTGGTGGTTAGTTTTTTTCCTTTATTTGAACTTTGTTGATCAAAGCCCAGCTAGGTCTACCTTGTAGGAAACTTGTCAAGCTAGAAAACTTGTAAATCCATCTTTTCCTCTCTCTGTTGCTATGAGGGGCAATTTTACATATCCTCTCACAAGTGTCTTACTTTCTTTTCTCTCTCTCTGATAATCTTTCCATTTCCAGTGCAGGCATCCAGAGTTCTGGGACAAAATGCTAGATCCCTCTGTTTTGGGAACCTCGAAGACACCTACGTATATTTCAGGACTAAGCACTGTGCTTGATCTAGGACAAATATATGCACTTTTACCAACAATTGTAAGACCCCATAATAATTCAGAGTATTCTTTAACACCATCTTTTTTTTTCTTTTCACAGCAACAAATTGTGCATTAATATTAATTTATCTGTAGGAAAATTCATATCTTTGCAGGAACAAGGAATTTGAGACTCTTTTAAGTCTTTGAAATCAATGCTCTGCTACCAGAACTAACCACACTAAATAATGCCTGGCACAATTTTCCTGCCCCAAGATTTCATTTTCCTGAAACCACATGAATGTTCTGGCTTCACGTCACTTCATTACCTTGCAAAAATACTACTTCCATGTGTACTTGAGGCCTATAATTATGGTAGATGTGATGTACTCCTTGGCATTTTATGTTTGTCTGTAGATTCCCAAAATTTCTCCACTGAAATGAGAGATCAAAGATCTTTGTGGTTTTAAAAGACGGCTTATTTAGAGAGGGTTTTACAGAAAACATTCTGTTTTTTCTTCCTTGTTCTTTCCCCCAGACTGGAAGAAAAATAATCCTGACTGAAAATGATGTTTTCCTTTCTGCGAATTGAACACTTACAAAGATTAATTGGTGACTATCAAAACAGATGAGCTGAAAATATTAAAATGTGATAGCAAATAAAAGCAACTGCCAAGGAATTTATGACTCCTGATTTTGCGTAGAGTATTACTTACACACAGCTGATAATGGATTTTAGAGGAAAGAGCTTGCTAATAAAACAGTGCTGAAACACACTCATGCCAAAGACCATGACTTGGGAAATCAGAGTATTTCCTTCCCTACCCTGACACTCTTTGTGGGAGGCCTGACTGAGTGTGGCACAATCCCCAACAAAGTATAGCCAATAGTCCCAGAAAGACAGCACAACAGAGGGGTGTAGTGCAAAATGAGATTATTGCTTCACTTCAGATATGTCAGTAGTGGAAGGTAAATAGAGTTAATTGCTGTACTTGTACTTGCCCAGAAAAATACCACCAAAGAAAGGGTGGAAGGAAAGTGTTTGATGAGGTAGAAGTAAATGCATATATTATTATTAAGTTGTGTATGCACTGCAAAGACTCCACAGGGGCAATTATTGGGATGTACACATTGGAACAATGGGGCTGATTCATCCTTGTATCCTTCCAGCTTTGCATCACAGAGTCCTAGTGAGGACAGTGGTGTCAGAATAAATTTGCTTACAATCATAGCAAAAGTGATTCCTTTCTAAGTCACTCCAAAAAAAAAAAAACAAACCAAACCTTCTCAAAATACATGCTTGCCAAGCACAGCAACGTTTTAGCTTATGGGAGATGTATTTATGGTTATTCAGGTTTTAATTAACATGCTCTACAGTCCCAGTGTACCATCAAAGCCATATCAAAAAAAAAAGGATTTATTAAGGAGTTATTAACGATTTTTAAGGAGTTGATCTTTTTGGTAAACAATTCAAGACAAAACTTGCACAAACTTGAACCAAAGCTACCGATTAGCTTTTTCTCACTTCCTGAAACTGACAGTACAAACGTTTGGAAGTTATGAGACTTTCTTGCACAGATATAAAAAAAAGTAGGTCAAAGAAAATGATAACACTATGAGAGGTAAGGGAGGTAACAGGAGCAAAATGTAGAAAAGCAAAATGAATATAGAAAAAGAACAATGAAGGAAATAAAACCTGCAGAGGTTTTAAAGGCTGCAGAGAAGAGACAGCCCAGGGTGGAAGAGAGATGCAAAAAAGCAATTTTCAAGAGCCCCAGAAATCTAATTTTAAAAGTGCACTGTTGGCCAAGAAAAGATTGCTGACAATTTCCTGCATCTTGAATCCTGCTGGTCATCTTATATTAGTAGAGAAACTGAGAGACATAATTTTTTGAAACTTAAAATAGCAGGAGATCTTTAACATTTGCCCGAAAGAGATGGCCTGAGAAAGAAAACAGGTCACTGAAGCAGCCCAAATGAACAGAGCTAATAGCACGTGTAAAATTTCAACAAGAGCAAACATAAAAAAGAAAATCCAAAAACTAGGGGGAAAAAGAAATACATTTAAGCCTCTTAAACTGGATTAAAATAAAATGTTCTTCTTCTTTTAACCTAGGTTTTTTTTTAGGCAAGGTTGAAGAAACAGAAATCACCACAGACAATGAAAATACTGAAGCAGACACAGTTTTCATAAACACAGGAGTTTACTTACTCAGGTAGACAATCCTATTGCATTCTGAAAGGTACCGTCTGATAAAATAGACAGACATTTCCAGCTTTATATGTCTCACTTCTTTCAATCTTGGAGCTGATTTGCACAAGCTGGAAACTCCTATGCTATGCAAGGCTGCAGTGGGAACCTGTATTTCTTCTTTTTGACGGGACCCTGCTTTGCTGCTGGGTACACCGGAAAGAACAAACTGTACTGCAAGGCACCAACATGATTAACAAGTGCCTGGGGAGCTCTGAAGGCGGAAGCGGCGTTAACCCTGCTGTGATCACACCTTCTGCTGCACCAGCTTTGCACAACCGCAAGCCAACCCCCGAACGCACGGCGCAGCCAAACAGGACAACCCCGCAAAGAAGTTAAAGGAAAACTTGTGCAGAGCGAACGAGTTTCCTTTTCTGAGCTGTAGCTGTATGTTCCGCTGAAGAATTTGGCAGCCGGCCACGAAAAAGTGTAATCTGGACCTAGATAGAAAAGTTACACAATGTCAGCTTTTGGGGCCACAGGTCTCAAATGAG
This sequence comes from Taeniopygia guttata, assembly GCF_048771995.1. Taxonomy (NCBI): domain Eukaryota; kingdom Metazoa; phylum Chordata; class Aves; order Passeriformes; family Estrildidae; genus Taeniopygia; species Taeniopygia guttata. The sequence goes on along the minus strand of NC_133024.1, from coordinate 59,053,927 downwards.
GATGGCAATTTCGCCTTGCAGCAGTTGGGAATTTCACACAGCTAAGTGAAGAAGTCTTAATCCTTTGACAGGACAATACAAAGGTTATAAGGCAAGCAAGGAAACGAGGGATTGATATCAGGCTTTGTGCAAGAATCAAAAGATAATAAATACATAACCTCAGCTGGGTTAAAATCATAGTCATGACTATTTAGTATATAGATGGAAGAAAGGGGCAAGAAAAAAAGGACAGCAATTTTTAATGGACGGAGGAATTAGTAAAGTTTGATTTCCCATAAATTGCTGTCCCCTGTTCCTCCTTTCCCTGCGACCACAGTAAACCTACGTTTCTGCCAGGTCCCAAATACACACGGTGAGTGCTCTGCCATTTCCTCTCCTGCTATTCTGTTCAGCATGTGCTGGACAGAGGGATGAAAGCTGAATCTTTGTTCTCCCTCCTGAAGGAGACTGAAGAGGCAAACTTGTCCTTCCTTACCCAGACATCTCTTTTCCTGAAGTTTGCAAAAATCGGTCATCTCTGAGGCTTTCCATCCCACCGCCAAATGTGACTGAGCTAGGTCATTAAAAATTAACAGGGGAACTGCTTGGTGGAGAGAAATCAATGCAATAATTTCTTTCCCTCAGCCAGACTAAGGAAGTAAAACTAATTACTGGTGTTATTTTTGGTGCAGAATGCTGAGAAGAAAAAAGTCAGAAAATATTCAGGGCACAAAACAATATTGAAAAATGACAATTGACTTCTCCTGAATGAAATATTATATTTAGCTTATGGCATATCAGAAAAGGGATGAAATAAATAGGTCATATGCAGAGATGAGCTATCAGTTTATAAAATAGTTGTTATAAATGTATCTGTAAGTATTTTTTATATTTATTTATATATGTAAGTTGCTTAATATTATATACTGTCGCTGTCGAGGCAGGATGGGAATGAGAAGACTCACTTAGAAGGCTACTGAGAGTAAAACTCCGATTTATTCAAAATACACTGCTCTTTTATACAGAGCTTAGCAAAGGCCAAATCCATTGGTTCTGAAGTGAAAACAATCTACATCATTGGTGCAGAGTGCTTGACACACAGTGATAGAACTTAACTATAAACAATGTGAGAACAAGAGAGATAAAGAATTATTTACATTCTCTCCAGCTCTTTCCCAGGCGTCTGCCTGACTAGAAACTCTCAGTTTCTTTTCTTTGACTGAATCTGAGTCCCACAATATATAATATATATAATTAGGTTGCTTAACATAACATATAATATTTGTAATTTTAAATTAAATGTTATAAAAAACACAAAAGAGGTAAATTTTAAAATCGAGTTACAAAAATGGTGTGATTTAGAGTTAAAACTCCCTAGAATTCTCTAGAGGAGTACAAGCGAGGCAGAGGCAAGTCCGTGGCTACAGAGCAGGGCACGGCATAGGTCAAAGGAAACTGAGCCGCATCTTTTGTCCTTCGGAACCCAGCGGTGCCCGGGAAAACTTGATGTTCTGTGCACAACAAACGACGGCAGCAAGCGCAGTCTAATGCAATGCACGGGGTAACTCGAGGCACCCGGGAGCAAAGGGTGCGGAGCAGGGCGGCCTCAGGCACCGGCCAGCCGGGCGGCACCACTGCCACGGCTGCTGAGACAGCCGCACGCTTCCTCAGGCGGCCCTCCCGCCGCGTTCCCTCCAGTTCCCGGCGGGATCGGCCCCTCTCCCGGCTCCCCGTGCCCCGGGCTGCCGCAGGCCGCGGCGCTGGCGGGACGGGCGGGCTGAGGGGCGGCGGCCCGGAGAGCTGCGGGGGCCTGTGGCGGCCGCAGCACCGCCGGTACTCGGGGCAAAGGCGAGAGCACGGGCATTTAAGATGCTCTTAGGGTGCTTAAATAAGTTAGGACTGTGGTCACAAACTGACGGCCTGCTCTGCAGAGAAGCCGGAAGGACATCGCAGTATCACATCGCAAGTTTATTTTACGAGGTTCTGCATGAAAGTGTTCTAATTCTCAGTGATTATCTTTGAGTAACCTGTTCTAGCTAATTAAAAATGAACCAAATGAAACCAATATATCGACCTGCGATCCCACGGGACAGCCCTCCGTATTGTCTTATCTACAAGAACTAAATAGAAAGAAGATAAAACAATACACCCCTTTTTTATCCCTCCAGTTCTTCACTTCTGCCTGAAATGGCCGAGCAAAATTCCCCATCACTAGCTGAAGTTGTAAAACGAGTTGCAGAGCAGCAGCAGTCACAGGTGTCAAACATAGAAAAAAGTAAATCAGTTCTTTTCCAATTGCAGGTAATAAACCTTGTTTAGAGTAGTTTAATCAACTATTTTTCATTAGATAAAGAAGTATTTCCTTGAACAAGAGAAGCTGGTGGTGCTTGATGGGCGAGTGCATTCAAGTGTAAGAAAGCTATTCTGTTGCTGTGTGTGGCATTTAGGCTCAGCCAAAACCATGGGTGTGTATTGTTGTTTGCAAGGCCACAACACAGCTAGGTATTCATTACAGCAGGTGAAACGTTGGTTTGTTGCTTGGAAAAAACAAAACAAAAATACTGGGCTGAACACACAAGGTGAACTAAATGCAAAGTTAGAGCTTTTTGATTTTTTTTTTTTTTAATTGTAATTTCCTAAGAAATTGTGGGGGAAGGATTTAAAAAAATTTTTTTTTTTTCAGATTTTCACCACACTGTATAATTTTTTTTTGTAGCATCTTTTTTTGACACAAAATACTTTTTTATTCCCCCTTATGTTTAAAGTGGGAATCTGAAATAGTCATTAAATACTGGTATTATTCAGTACTATTTTGTAGAACACTGGATAGATGTAGTTTTTGTGGAGACTGTGTGATCATTTCTTTTGTCTTTTATCAAGCTTTCAATTATTGTTTAACCTTCAAGATTAAACTTCTATTGAGAAACTTACTTTTAAGTCTGAGAAAAGATTATTCCAGTCGACACTTTTGATCATGGAAGAATGCAAATAGAAATAGTAGAGTTCCAATTATAACAACTGTGCATAGCTCTACAACTGAAATAACTGATATTTGAAATTTTGGACAAAAGTAACATTTCTGAAGTAGCACTGAAATCTTGTATTTTTAGGAATGTCAGTGGACTGGCCACACTTTACAAGAAGATTTGTCCTGTATCCCAAAATATAGTCTGATGATGCTGCAACAATAATTTGCAATCTTGCAATTTAAAAACAAGTATCTGTTTTAAAACAGACCCTCAAAACTTTAAAGTCCTAGGTAATGACAGGTCCTTTTCCAACCTGGATGATTCTGTCATTTCTTATGATGATTTGAAGTACTACTTTGTGGTTTTGTTCACTTCTCATCAGTGAGATGATGTAGATGCCTTTTTAGGACTAGATACATATTTCTTATGGGGTTGAAAACAGCTGTGATTAATTCAACTCTCAGCTACTACTGTGATGAAGTTAGGATTTTTTCCTCAGTTGAACAGTCTAGTTAAGTTCCATCACCTGACACACCCCTCTATGTGTCTGTGTAGGTTTTCAAGGTATTTTTGGCATCTTTAGTTTTTTTTAGTCTGATTAGGACTTCACCAGCTCTAACCAAACATCATATATATATATATATATATATATATATATATATATATATATATATATATGTATCTTGCAACTGTAAGGTATTTAAAGGTGAGTTCAAAGGTATCTTATTTAATATTTTAGACTCAATCTAAGGGGAGAAGACTAAGATAGTATTCTTACATTGTGCCCTAAGATGATGATTAAGAAATAGAAGTCTAATTATCTTCCATTCAAATCACATTAGACAAGTGAAAAAAAAAAAAAGGCTGTTGAATAAATACAAATTACAGTGTTTAACTAGATACATCTTCCTCAAAAAAATTTCTTAAATGAACACTGAAATATTTTACAGGCAAAGTGCCAGGAACTAGAAAATGAAATGAATTCTATTCTGTTAGAAACAAAGACAACAGAAAGGGAAATACATCTGCAAGATGATGCTATAGAAGTGACAAAATATCGCTGTGAAAATCTGGAGGTCCAAGTCAGAGCTCTGTATTCTGAAAATTTAAAATTGAGGTGTGAGGCAGAAACAGTACAAGAGGAGTTTGAGATGATACTTGCAAGAAATAATGAATATCGGGGAAAAATAAAGGATCATAAACATCTTTTTTGGGAGATGGAAAGTAAATTGCCAGTTATGATTGAACTTGCTAAAAAGAAAGCAGTTGTAGAAGAATTAAAGGCAAAGAAAGAAGAATTAATATGTGATCTCCAGAATCCAGAAGGATCTGTTATAAAACAAGTGCAGGTACTATATTTCCTTCTTGGTTTTTTTTTTCCTGTTATGTGAAATACTTTTTATACAGTTCATATAATATGATTATTTTGTCTAACATGTTTATGGTTCATGAAGGACTGACTACAAGGGAATATAGGTGCATAATGCTGCATTAATTGGAAAAAAAAATTACTTCAATATGCAGTTAAAAATATCAGTATTATTATTTTAATTAGTATTAATAGGTTGATTTTGAAATTGTTTATTATAGACCTTTATCTCATCTCTATTAACTGAGACTGTTTAGATTACACAATAAGTATACTAATAAGTATATTAGACGAACTGTGCAACCTTTGAAGGAGTGGATTTCTGTATCTTGACTTACATCTGCAGGAAGAAATCACACTTTTAAAAAGTGAAATCACAACACTGAAAGATTTAATCAATAAAAAAAGAGATCTGCTGGAAGAAGAGAAGAAAAAGCATGCTAAGCTTAGAAAGGAAATTGAGGTGAGTCATTGGAAGAAAATTTTATTGCAGTTCTCCCGATGGAATGTAGATAATGCAAATGAAGTTTGAATTACTTTATACATTGTTCAAGTACATGCAGTAATGGTGCTGTCTTAAATTCTGGGTACTGATAGTCTTTCTAAAATTCAGAGCTTAACTGTGAAGAACATTTTTTTCTGAAATCTTTTGAGAAGAATGTCATATGTGAACCTTTCGAATGATTTCTGGAAAAAGAAGAAGTCACTGAATGGTAGTAAAGCAAATGCACATTTTAAAATTTCTGTAATACTTCTGAAATACTTTACATTTCACTGCTGACTTGATTATTCATGACTTGATGACTCATCAGTGGAAGAATCAAATGCACCAGGAATCTCCCTAATTTAAGATGACATTAAATTAGGAATAACACAGTAGCTCCTAATTAGCTGACAAGATAAAATTCTGATCAATAGTTAAAACATTCTCTTTAAATAATTGAACTATATTTTTTGTTTTCTTCCTTACTAAAATAACCTGTATGATTAGAGAATTTTTCATTTGGAAGTTTCATATCATTTATCTTGTCAGTTCAAATAAATGCCACAAAATTTAATGAGCAAAGCTTAACAATATAAAGATTAATTGATTTAAGGTTAAGTCTGTTGCCCATTGTATAATGTAGGAGGAAGAAATAATCATTTTTTTCATGTGACAGTGAGCAGAGAGAATTTTTAACCTGAAAAGTAAAACACAGCTGCTTTAGAATAGGTCTACTATTCCAGTCAGCATTTGAGAATTTTTTTTATTACCAAGGCAACATCTTCTTAAGAAAATTTTCTAAACCCAAAGTTAAATTTAGTAGCCTAAAAATTATGTTCTGTTCTGTTATGAAAATCAAAATTAAATAGTGAAGGTCAACCATCACGTCTGTTCTTCAGTTGTTTGGATTATATGTTCTTTTTGTCTCAGAAGGAAGCAGGTTCAAACCCAAAGCCTTTCAGGGTATTATTTTCTATTAAGAACTCTCCTGAAAATAATCCAATTTTTAATATAAGAACTGACAGTGGATAGACAGAGATATTTATACCTAGAAGTCCTCAGCACAACTTGGGAAAGAATATTCAAATCAAGCACAAGAATAAAGTGAGATAGTAGGCATGTGGATGAGGTTTTATTGAGCTGCAGTGGTGGAATTCAGCTACAGACTGCTGGCACCTGGTGTAATTGTTTGGATCATCCAAAGGAAGGCAGCTAAGGTGGGCCTTGAGGGGAAGCCATATGAGGAGCATCTGAGATCACTTGGTCTGTTCAGCCTGGAGGGGACAAGACTGAGGAATTGCAGGACTGTCAATTCTGCCCTCATTGCAGTTTCAGCTTCCTTGTGAGGGGAAAAGGAGGGGCAGGCACTGATCTCTTCTCTGGGGTGACCAGTGACAGGATCTGTGGGAAGGGAAGTTGTGTCAGCAGGTTCAGGCTGGATATCAGGAAAATGTTCTTTACCCAGGTGGTGGTTGGGCACTGGAACAGCCTCCCTAGGGAAGTGGTCATAGCACCAAACCTTGACAGAGTTCAGGAAGCATTTGGACAATTCAGACACATGGTGTGACACTTGGGAATGTCCTGTGCAGGGCTAGGAGTTGGACTTGATGGCCCTAATGGGTCCCATCCAACTCAGTATATTCTGTGGCTCTTAAGCCTATGGACCTTACTCTCTTTCCTGAGCACCAGCCCCATCATCCAATTCTTGAAAATCAGATCCCGTTCCCAGCAGTAGATAGGGTTGTCAGCAATAAATCAGGGTGCTTATCTGTATAGGGTCAAGGCTTCAGTCATAAGGATAATTCAAAATATCCACAAATGATAGAAAATTTGTTGTTATGTAAAAGTAATTAAAAAAACCCCAATCCTATCTATTCCCCTGCTGCCCTCTTTTGCCAATGCCAGTGTGACTGTATTACTCTTGGCAGATACTTGCCTATTGTGTCATTAAATGATCCTGGTGGTGGAGATATCCTGAGTGCCCAAACAAATTTTTTCTAGTGTTTGACTTTCATGTACGCAAGATCCAATAAAAAATACAATGTTGTCCCTTCCCTGTCTCCAGTAATCATGTTAGTGCTCCCTCCCTCAGCAGATGTGCCAGACTGTTCCAAATAATGATGCTAGAGACAAATTTCTAAAAAAAGCAGATAATATTGATCATAGATGTTTCAGTACAATGTAGTCCTAGTGGTGCAGATGCCCCAAGCACTTGTTCAGATGAGTGAATCTGACAGCATCCCTCAAAAAGTTGCAAACAATTATAGTGGAGGGTAAGGTAACATGAAGGCAATGAGGTAACAAGCCATCGTCTATAAGGAAGGCAGTAATTTATAGAACACCAGTGAGGCAGTTTCCTAGTTATTTGTGAAATTTAGGCAGTGAGATTTGCAGGAAATCACCAAGAGTGCTGTGGGTTCTGATGCAGCTGTACATCATCATGTGCATGTGAAATACAGTGTAATAAAGCTTGTGTCTGCTTCAGTAAGCAGACACAAGAGTAATTATACACTACCACTCATATGCCATTTAAACTAGGGTAAGTAAGCCCAAATTTCATTAAGGGAATGCTCATTATTTCTATTTTTATTGCAGTGAGTGTTTAATTCTTTTAACACTTCAGAATGCAAATTTACTTCTTCACATAAGGCAGCAATAAGGGTAGAATTTACAGTCCTGCATAACTGCAGTATTGCCTAAGAAAAATCTGCCATTTTAAATGCAGTGTAGCTACAAAGGTGCTACTACAGTCAGTGAGGTTACCACATTTGTATTCTCATTTAGACACAAACACGCTTGTCAAAGAATGACAATTTCTTCTTTCTCACCTCTCATTTTGGAACCTCAAATCTTCCACATGCAAAGCCTTGCCAGAAATGTGACATGCTGTTCTTCTGTGGTATTTACTTAGTTAAATTTTAAACCTCTACAGAGTAGATACCCACACTGAACTCCACACGTAAGGTCTTATTATGACGGAGCTTTTCTTTCCTTAATGGAAAGGAAGTGAGGCATGATTCATGTCCTAAGCCAGACATCTGAAATAAGTCAGATGAATACTTGAGGGCCATGCAGGACTAGAGTGGGGCTTCCTCCGTTGCTGAGTGGCTGCTTGTAGGAATGCTGAGCAGGTGTGTTGCTTGTGCTTGAGGGTCTGAGGCAGGGCTTCCTCCGTCACTGAGTAGTGTGCTGATTAAATGAGGCCTCTAGGGAGTGTGGTGAATAGGAGCCGCCTACCAGGGGTGTGATATGTCTCTGAAGGTGCAGCACGGCAGTTTTCAAGGCAGTTTGCACAGGATTATGGGTTTTCTTGCTAAGTACGGTTTACTGTGCATTGTTTGCAGAGTTTCTGTTGTTTGGTAGGTTTTAGGCTTTCTGGTAGTAATGGTTTGTATGCATTTGAAAGCTATAGTTAGTATGAATGTGTGTAATCAAATGGAACCCTCCAAAAAGGAAGTGTCTGTCCAGACTTATTCAGAGAGTGCCTTGGGAAGCAGTCCTTAAAAACAAAGGAGTTCAGGAAGGGTTGGCATGCTTCAAAATGGAGATCTTGAGGGCACAGGAACAAGACTGTCCCTGTGTGCCAAAAGATAAGTTGATGAGGCAAACAACCAGCCTGGATGGGCAAGGAGGTTTTGGAGGAATTTAGGAATAGAAAAAGAATGTATTATCTTGGAAGGAGGGTCAGGTCTCTTAGGAAGTATTTAGAAAGGCTGCTACAGTATGTAGGAAAAAAATTAGGGAGGCCAAAGCTCAGTTTGAACTTAAAATGGAGACTTTTGTAAATGATAATAAAAAATGTTTTTATAAATATATTAATGGTAAAAGGAAGAGTAAGACTAGTCTTTATTCTTTATTAGATGCAGAAGGGAACTTAGTAACTGCAGATGGGAGAAGACAGAAGTGCTTAAAGCCTTCTTTGTCTCAGTTCTTAGTGGGAAGATGACTTCCCTTCAGGACAGCTGTCCTCTTGGGTAGGCTGATGGTATTGGGTGGCAGAATGGTCCCCCCATTGTCCAAGAAGAGGCAGTCAGAGAACTGCTGGGATGCTTGGATATTCATAAATCCATGGGACCAGATGGGATCCATCCCAGGGTGATGAGGGAGCTGGCAGATGAGCTTATGAAGCCACTCTCCATCATTTACCAATAGTACTGTCTCTGTGGTTAGGTTCCAAATGACTGGAAGCTGGCCAATGTGATGCCCATTCATAAAAAGGGTGAGAAGGAGGATCCTGTTAATTATAGGTTGGTTAGCCTGACCTCAGTACGCAGTAAGGTTATGGAACAGTTCATACTGAGTGCTATCACACAACACTTACAGGATGGCCGGGGTATCAGACCCAGCCAGCATGGGTTTAGGAGGGCTAGGTCATGTTTGTGCAAGCTGATCTTCTTTTATGACCAAATGACCTGCCTGGTGGATGCAGGAAAGGCTGTGGATGTGTACCTGGACTTCAGCAAGGCCTTTGACACTGTTTCCCACAGCACACTCCTTGAAAAGCTGGCAGCCCATGGCTTGGACAGGAGCACTCTGTGCTGGGTTAGGAACTGTCTGGATGGCCAGGCCCAGAGAGTGCTGGTGAGCGGTGCTGCATCCAGCTGGGGCCAGTCACCAGTGGTGTCCCCTAGGGGTCTGTGCTGGGGCCAGTTCTGTTTAATATCTTTATAGATAACATGGATGAGGGGGATGGAGTCTTTCATTAGTAGGTTTGTGGATAACACTAAGCTGGGATCATGTGTAAATCTTTTGGAGGGTAGGAGGGTTTTGCAGAGAGACTTGGAACAGTTGAATGGATGGCCAGAGTCTAACAGGATGACGTTTAATAAATCCAAGTGCTGAGTCCTGCATTTTGGCCACAATAACTCCCTGCAGTGTTATAGGCTGGGGATGGTATGGCTGGACAGTGCCCAGGCAGAAAGGGACCTGGGGGTGCTGGTCTACAGCCAGCTGAACAGGAGCCAGCAGTGTGCCCTGCTGGCCAAGAAGGCCAAGGGCTCCTGGCCTGTATCAGGAATGGTGTGGCCAGCAGGAGCAGGGAGGTCATTTTCCCCCTGCACTCGGCACTGGTGAGGCCCCACCTTGAGTGCTGTGTCCAGTTCTGGGCCCCTCAGTTTGGGAAGGACTTTGAGACACTTGAGCAAGTCCAGAGGAGGGCAATGAGGCTGGTGAGGGGCTTGGAACACAAGCCCTGTGAGGAATGACTGAGGGAGCTGGGGGTGTTTGCCTGGAGAAAAGGAAACTCAGGAGTGACCTTATCCCTCTCTACAACTTCCTGAAAGATTATTTTAGTCAGGTGGGGGTTGGTCTCTTTTTTCAAGCAGCAACTGACAGAACAAGGGGACACCGTATCAAGCTGTGTCAAAGGGAATATAGGTTGGATATTAGGAAAAAGTTTTTCACAGACAGTCATAAGTTTCTGGAATGGCCTGCCTGGGGAGGTGGTGCAGTCACCATCCTTGGATGTGTTTTAAAAAAGACTGGATGTGGCACTCAGTGCTATGGTTTAGTTGAGGTGGTGGGGTGTGGGTTGGACTCGATGATCTTGAAAGGTCTCTTCCAACATAGTAATTCTGTGAATGGCTTCCTAGATGTCTCTGTCTCTTCAGTAGCTAAACATAAATGTGGAATAATTTGGCCAACTGTCAGAATATATACTTGGACAGAATTAGGTGAGCTGAGCTCACCTCTGTAAATAGTTTTACTGGAATGAAATGTTTGTTTTTTTCTTTTATTAGGTACAGAATAAGAGATATGATGCTATATTAAAACGTTTGCATTGCCAACTGAACAAAGTCCAGTCAAATAAAAGACAATGGCACTGGAACATTCAGCAGTTGGAGAAGAAGGCTGCAGAACTAAGAAAGTGTCTTGGAGTAGCAGAGTTACAAAACATAATGTAATAAACTTAACAAAGATAGAATGTACATAATCTTTTCCAGGCAGGGGAGTTTTTTCTGGAAATGCTACAAATCTTAAATAGCCTGATAACTGGCCTCAGTGATTTCTTTCTTTTTAATGGTTTTGTCTTTCATTTTGTGGTGTAAACTAATAGCCACAATAATGAAATGGCTGTTCAGAAATAGCTGTTCAGGAAAAAAGTTATTGACACTTCAAGGTGTTTTCGAAATATGTTTTATCTAAAAAGTTATTTGAAAGTCAACCAAACAAGATTTGGGAAGTTCATTCATATTTCACTTGGTCTCTTAGAGAGAAATTAATATTGGTATCTATCTGCACTCCTGAGACACCGAAGTTCTTTTGTCCTTTATCCATATCTTTTTATTGCGACTTGCTAAGGAACTCTGAAAGCTTTGATAGCCCGTATTTTGCTCTGCAGTCTGCCGGGATGTTTTGGCATGGGGGCCAAAGGCTGTCCAGGTGTAAAAGGCTTTGGAACAAGTACGCTCATAACTGGACTTCAAATAATCTGACTTCAACTGGTCTAATAGATGTTAGCAAAGAGGAGGGAGTACCAGATCTGGACAGCTTGTAAAATAGAACAACTCACCCTCAAGAAACAGGAATACATTACAGATTGATGATAGAGGAATTTATCGTCTAGAGGATTTTAACTAATATCAGCCATCTAACATCTTAGTGCTTAATGATCTAAGATGACTCAACATAAATGACAATGTATTAAAAAATCTTGTTAAAACAGTAGTGAACAGCACCCATTTTCCTTTACTTTCTTTTTATTTTTATATTGCCTGGGGGGATTTGAAAAGTTTACAATACTTTCCCTACTCTTACACTTAAGGCAGTCGTTCTGCTTGGACATAACTTGTAATGTTTATCTGTTCTATGGAAGTAGCTTTTTATTTAAGGTGTTGTCTTGAATAATTTAGATTTACCTTTACCCATGAATATAAAATGAAGACTTGACTATTTACTGTAAAAAATGTTAAACTGCTTGTATATTGTTATCTTAGAGTACCATTATTACCTTCATATATTAATGTATATTTACATTACCCTTAATATGTTATTTCACTTAATATAAAGTTATTTTAAGCAATATCCTGATTCATTAAGAATCTCTCTCAATGTTGTTAGTCTCTCAAGACTTTTTTGCTCAGTCTTTTTCCTTTGCAGTAGTACGAACTAGGCTGCTTTCATTACAGTAATAAAGTAGAAATAAAAACTCCAATATCATAATCTATAGTAACAATATGTCCTGAATATTGATTCTTACTGTGTATGTAGCATGAAACTGTAACATTACAATTGTTTATCCCAACACAGAGCAAAATAGCATCCATTTTATGCATGTGTGTCTTCTGGAAAGGGTCCAGATCTGAAAAGTTGGAGAATTTACTGTGTTATTGTTAATTTCAGCAATTAACTGCTCTTCTTTTATTTTTCATGATTCCTAGTTTCCATTTATTCATCTATCAAATGAAATGAGTGTACATTATATCAAGTACAATGATATAAATAATAATAGTAATGTGCTGTCTTCTTGATGTGTTAAATAGTTCAAGCCTTCTAAAGCTATTGATTATCAGACCTGACTAACAGCTTTAGCTTAATGTATCCCCCCCAAAGTGGTACAACATCCAACATTCTCGGGGTCGTAAAATGATGTACCCTTAAGTATGCCTTTTACCACTGATATTGTCTTGTTTTTATTTTTAGTTTCTCATTAGTTCTGCTCCAGAACAATTAAAAATATCAAAATCTGTTTTGTATCTTACTTCAGCTAAGTTCACTTTGACATCTGTTACCATGGTCTAATATCACAGTTTAGCCTTGCAGTTATTATGAGTTGAAAACAACTATAGCAAACAATCCAAACTTTCTTATGTAAGAACAATATCACACCTTTGTTTTTCTTTCTGACCAGTGAATTACCTGGAAATCAGGATGTTTCGGTGTTATCAACACATGTGCAGAATGACTCACTAATCTCAAATAAATACCTGGGACTTACATCCTCCTTGTTCCTTTTCATAAATTTCAGTAATTTCTGGTATCTCAAATTACTTCTATGGTTCTTCGTACATGTTTTGAAATTGTTTAATATAATTTAACAGGGGTGCATGCAAGGGCTGTGTATAGTACTCCTTTTACTGCTACATGTGGAGGAAATGTTCCCTTCTATACAAGCACCTTCCTATCATCCAAGGTCTAAGTTGTCTTATACTCCTTCTTCCCCTTTGCAAGAGAGCCCATGTCTTTGTCCTACTGTGACCCTTGACCCCTTAATGGGATCTCAGCTACTAAAGGTGTATTCCTCCTTTTTCTTCAGTGTAAAACTTGCGTTTTCAGTATACACCCTTGAACTGTAGCTACATTTTGTGGCAATAAGACTGAGAAGCCAAGGCATACTTTAATTTTCAAAGCTCGCTCCATTAGTATGAGGGCACAGCTAAACCATGCAACATCTGGCCTGCATAGATGGGTTTCTTAGTAAAATCAGGATGTGAATTGGAAGGAATTACAAATGGCCAACATCTTCTTTTGCTACAGAGTTCAGCTAGTACCAGGGAATCCCTAGTAGTTACTAGAGTATTTGAGACACAACTTAGTCCATCTAAATATATATATTGAAAAAAACAAGTTTTATTACATTATGCATACACTGATTGTTGTTGTCATCCCACATCAGTGTCCTAGTTAAATGCCGCAATTATAATCTCTCATCCCACATAGATACAACATTTTTGTGTTTAACTCAACTGCCTTAAAACATGAGTTGATTCATTTTTAATTTTGGAAGCTTTGTCCTCAGTTACCAACAGACTTTTACTTTAGCCAGTGACTACACCTGAAATCTGTATTCAGTGCTAAACACCACATTTTAGAGGATCAAACACATTTTGCACACTTGCATTAAACAGAATTTTATACAGCAAAGTACTTAAAATACTTACATATTTTCCCAGGTGCAGCATCTCAAATTTAACATTCAGAAAATAAATATAAGGAAGGTATAAACATTTTAGTAGGGAATTACAGTTAATTGGGAGAAAACCTCATCTGGAGAGAAAAAAAAAAGTCAGCTGAAACAAGGAAATATAAACTACTGCCTTCTCTAAACTATTGGCATTCTGTACAACAAATGAAAAAAAAAAAAAGAGAAGTTATGTAGCTTTTTATAACAATGTCTAGTTTCAACAAATCCTAGTAACCTCTTGTGGCATGTTTTTCTTGGTACAACATTGAACTGTAGCAGTTTGATTTCAGGGCATTTTTCCACACTTAGCAAGCAAGCACAGACAATAGGAGAATGGTTTATTATTTTTGGGAAATAACTTAGTGAATGAACTTTGTATTCTTATTACATGAAGTTCTCACATGAAGCTCCCATTGGAAAACTGTGCTGCCAAATCCATATCAGTAATTTCTGAGGATGGGTGTGGGGCTAAGGGAAGAATTTCAGGCTTCAATGCTCTGCAGAGAATGGCAAGAAGAGTGATTGCCCATTCTGAACAGCAAAACAGCAATGAGCAGTGGGCATGTAAATAACTAAGTGTGGGAAAACTTACCAGCCGAGTCCTAAGCACCACCTAGGAAAATTTTAAAGCACAGGAAACTGGATTTATTCCAAAAATACAATGTCAACGACTAGGAGAATACTGCGGGAATTCCACACTTGATAGGGAAAATATACAGCTGTTGAATCACCCATGACTTGCAGCAAATGCTGTATGATAAAGGGAGGTATTTCCCTGTGCTGTAAGCCACTGCTCCACAGGAAACCCCTTCATGTGACTCAACAATCTCAGGTGCTGGAAGCAGAGGAAATGTGTCAGATAATGCAGACAAACCTGCTAAAGTCACTGCTCTCATCACGGCTGCAGATAAACAACATAAAAAAAGATCAACAGAACTGGAGGAGCGAAGGAGGCTTTGGGGTTAGACACCAGTGCTGTGCTGCTTTGCATCTCTAAGTTTGCTTTGTCCCTCTGGAGAGTCACTTGCAGAGCTGTGTGCATGAGTGTGACAGGAGGTAGTGCACTATATTCTGCCATAGATCTTACATGATGCTTCAGAGAAGAGGAATCATGACCACATCATGCATTGATGGTATATCATGCTGCTGAGGGTGGGAAAAAAACCAAATTTCAGAACTCTTAACTGATTTTCTGAAATGCATCAATATATTCCTACCAAAGTAATTATTAGATCCTTTGTTAAAATGCAGCTGTAGCATGTAACTCTGGGTCATGTGGAGGCAGTGGCTTTTTGAGGAACTGCCTTAAAAGCATGATGAGGCATTTGCACAGGTTGCCTATAGAGGTGGTGAATGCCCCATCCCTGAAATCTTTCAAGGTCAGGTTGGACTGGGCTTAGAGCAACCTGGTCTAGTTGAACATGTCCCTGCTCATTCCAGAGGTTTTGGACTAGATGGCTTTTAAAAATCCCTTCTAAGCCAAACCATTCTATGTTTCTGTGAAAGCAAACAGAAGAGACAGCTTTACCATGTCACTAAATATAATTCTGGTTGAAAATGGTTGCTACAATAATGAGCAAAGGACACTGCTCTGTGTTGAACAGGGATTTCTCCTGTGAGGAAATCATATGAGTTCTTTCTACCTTTTTCAGTAGCTTTTTAATTTAAAGTAGTTCAATGTTTGTACAGAATTCAGTAAAATTATCTCTAAATCTTTCCAAGAGCAGCAAACTTCTTAATCCCTCATTTTATTATAAATACTATATGCCATATATTCAACACTTATTGACGGTCACATAAAAGCATCGATGTTTTTCTGTCATCTGCACGTTGTATTAATTAGGACAATCTATCACTTGCAGTGATTTCAGTAAGGTTTGCTCTGACTTTTCGGCATTTGAAAAGCAGCTGCTGCTTCCCCGCACTGGCGCTGAAGTCCAATAGTTCCCTCCAGTGGTGAAACATCTTCTTACATGGTAAAGGCGCCTTTCATCCTCAGCTTTTGAAGGTCAATCCTTATCGCGAGAAGCGTTAACATTTCTACAGAACATGATGTATAATCCTAAATGCTTTTTTTTTTCCTAAAAGTGCAGGATGAAAAGGAGATACTGCACTATCCAACTTTAACAACAACTGGAGGATTCAATGTATTCAGTCTTAATTTTTGATATGCTTTTAAATCTCAGATCTTATATTTTAATTTTAGTTATAATGCAAAGTCCACTAAAAATAGAAGCAATGCACATTTTTTCTTATAAAATATTGAAAAATATTTGGTTTTGTATGGTACAAATTTTTCCTTAGGTCGCTGTCTTCTTAGTAAGAATTATTCTGTTTAAAATTCTTGTCTCCCCCCTCTTTGATGAAGAATATATTTCAGAATTATCAGACTCACAGCTGACTAAAACTGATGAAAGTTGATAGTTACAGATTTACAACATATAAACCTGTGTTTTCAGGCTTCTTAAATAACTCTGCCTGGACTGAATCTTTTGGTCTGAAATTGCAGTTCTGTCTCAAGGTCAGTGTTCTGGAAAGCTGAAACATAAGGTATGAATGTCAATGCTTGAGGCTCCAAAAATACTTGACAAGAGAAAGGCATCCTGCAGCTGATTCAGCTCTTGCATGCCTTGTGGCAGAGTCTGGCTCTTCCCAGACACTTCAAAGGAGTCCTAGCACAACTATCCTTAAGTTAAAAGACTCAATTAAATACGTATTTCATGTGATGA
The DNA here is from genome assembly GCF_048771995.1 of Taeniopygia guttata. NCBI lineage: Eukaryota > Metazoa > Chordata > Aves > Passeriformes > Estrildidae > Taeniopygia > Taeniopygia guttata. The sequence continues at coordinate 59,037,495 of NC_133024.1, read as the reverse complement.
AAGCCCAGGAACAGTACAGACAGTTTGTTGTTTACACATAGTTAAAGATTTATTTTATGGCTGCATGCTGTGGAGACAAGGACAGCTTTGGTGGGGAATTTTAAGGGGACAAGGAGGACAGTTTCAGGATAACCATCATGTAATGACTGACGTTTAGATTTTTTCTCTTTTTGAGTATTGGCACAGAATTCTAATCTATTGAATCCTGACTTTATAACATTCCTATAAAATGTACACTAATAGACTAGTGGCCTTCTCAATCCCCTTGGATTGAGCTATCTGAGGCTCATGATTAAAATTTTATCCTCAGGCTTTGTCATATCTGTCATATTTAGTAAAGGACTGGAATGCCCTGCCTCAGGTGCAGTACTAATACATTATCTACCTTTTCACGCATCTCTACTAAAATTATTACCATGTCTCAAATTATGAGTTCATATTGTTGCTAAGACTTCTTTAATTGCTAGTGCATTTATTTTGAGTTTACTGGTGCAGCTAGGAAAGCAAGCAAGTATTTTTGCAGAGGAGAGCTTGGTTATCTCAAGTTTTTTCCCAGTTATATCTGCTTCTTCCTTTTTAGTCATGGAAGTCAAGAAACACTTATAGGGATGCTTTATCTGAATTGCTTTACATGATGATAGGAATTGTGACCTAAAAAGTCCCTCTTAGGTGACTGTAAAGGAGTGAGGGAGTGAAGTGTCACTAGTTCTGATGTAAATAACTATTCTGGTATCTAAAGTAAGGTAAGATGCATCCAAGCCTTAAATTTTTAAGCCATCACAGCCATGAGATCACTGTTAGTAAGGGCTCTTTATTGTCTTATTGCTGGCCACATATTTTCCTTTGTATTTCTAGCTTTCCCTATTGATTTCTTGGACTGCAAGCTTCTCATTAAAATATTATGTTCAATAATGTAACAATTTGATGTCCTGTTTTCCTGAGTGTTACAATGGGGAGCAGTGGGAGGCTGCCTTTAACAGTAATTTCCATTTGCAGTGAACCAGAGTAGGCTTTTCGCTAAAGGTTTTTGTTTTCATGGTGGAGTACTCTCCTTTTCAGCAGCTTTTCATATCATACAACTCCCATTTTTCATTTGCTTTTCTTTCTATCTGCTTTTCTTCAGATTCAGAATTTTCATCAGCTATGGAAAAATAGCCATTTTGTATCAGCAGCCAATGTTCAGGGGAATCACCTTGCCTGTCTTGGACATCTATTTAGAATTTAGTAATTCGTATTGTGGTGGTGCCTTGCTCTTTGCATTGACTATGGAGGGGATCTGGATGGGAAAAAATCTACCTCTTGGATAGCTAACATGAGATGAGTCTTCCTAGGGCTTTAAGATGGGTGACATGTTGCCTTCTAGCATGTTGGCCCTGTTGCCTGAAGAAAGAGTCCAGGGCAAATAGTTCTAAACTCATGGTATATGATTAAAACTACATTACATAAACCCCATCTATTATCTCCAGTTATCCCTGACTGACTCCAGGCCAGGAATTCATGGAGCTCTATCCATCATAGTGAGACCATAATTGAGTTACTCTGCACTGAGAGCAATAATACTTTCTGTGTTAAAGGATAGCAAGGAATAATTTTAGAAACTCTAATAAGTTGTGTGACCTCCATGCTACATTGCTGAAATGGAATTCTCCCAAGACAATTGCTCCCCTGCAGTCTGCCTCTCACTGCAGACAAGTCATAAGAAATAATTCCACTATGGTTTCATGGTCTATAAAGAATTTCCCTCTGTCCCACTCTGCTGTATTCTCTTCTTGTCTTCTATGTTTTAGCACATTCACAATTAGTTTCTGAATTATCAGGATATACAGACAGGTTAGCAGGATCTTTGTTACACTGCTACTGTAGCATTCACTACTTCACCTCTTGCCCTAAACAAATTTTATCTAAAGGTCTTTAGCATTCCAGTCATGTGAACTGTCTCACCAGTTGCATCAGTGAAAATTTCCACCTGGAATTTCGTTGCCACCTGGACTTTTAAAATTAGTTCATAATGAGCAGAAAAACTTTGATCAGTGATTGCAAACAAAGTAATAAACTTCGACAAGTATAGCAGAGGAATGTGACTGGAGACAGACACAGGCTGCAATGAGTAGAAGTGATAGAAATTGGGGAGGGGAAAACAGTATTACATAGGCCTGTGTCCATTTTATACTACAGAGCCTGTAGTGGAACATGAGGTTCCTAAGTCTGAAAAATCCTCAATGGTCAGCTGATAAGCTTGTTTTGCTCCAGCTGCTGGAGAACAGTAACAGTCCGTGTTACTGAAAAGGTCTGTTAACTCATGTGACTGGGACCTGTGCAAAAGATCTGAAAGATCTGTTGTTAACTCCACAAATGTCAGAAGAATCTCACAAGGTTACTCTTTTTTTTTTTTTTTTTTTTTTTTTAAACTGGCTCTTTGAACTAAGTTATTTGTTTGATGCTCAGTTTTCCATGGAACTTCTTTCTCTTCTTCATGGCGCCTCCAGTGCTTCCTCACAGGGTGCAGTAGCTGCTTAAATTCTTTAAGGCAGTAAGTATAGTAGCTGGAGAGGTAGCACCTAGATCCCATTGCAGCTCAGCACTACAACTACTCCTTCACTCAGTGATCGAATGGCTCAAGTGTGTTCAGCACCATGGGACCCCTTTTTTTGCCATCTTCTGCACTAGAAAATAAATGTCTTGAAAGTCCTAAGTGAAAGAGAGTTTTCTTATTAATGTTCTGTGTTGTGCTGCAGACTCTCTAAGGTATTCTGTTATTCTGCAATGGTGTATAGAATTTCCTAAACCTCCAATACCCTCAAGATCTGGTTTTACATTCATTTGAGAATTTGAGTTTTGGTGAACTACCCATAATAACAGCAGAGTTCTATGGCTCAACTTAGAATCCTACCCAGAGTGAGGTTTCTCACAGAAGCATGAGAAGAAATTCATCCCAGTGCAGTTATGTAATTCCCTGGTCTGCTTCTGAGGGAAGCTGTGTGCAGAAAAGATTTTATTTTCTAGATAGGAAAAAACATTTTTTCAACAGGTTGTTTGCATTACTGTACACAACTCCTCCCTGAATTGCTGAAAAAATGTTGTTTCTATAGCCATACCCACTTTAATGAACTTCTCCTTTATAATTATTCAATTATTCATTCTGCTGCTCTGGAAAACCGGCATAACAATGATTTAACACAGCACTGCAGCAATTAGCACTCACAAAAACAACAAAGAAACACCTCACTACTCAGAAGGGGATCAAAGTGTGAAATCACAAGTAACTCATTACAAAAGTAAATCATTACAATAATACCATTTCAATTCTTAATAGCAATCATAGTCTTTTGGTGGATTTGACTCCTTTCCTTCAATACCTAAAAAGAAGCTACAGAGGATGCTTATTCCATTTTAAGAAATTTAGTAATTAAGAATTTCAAAGCTTTTCTGGTTTTCTGTTGAAAAGTAGGATCTAATAGATCAGTTGTTGAATCACTGCAGCTTTTATGTAGTCTAGACCCTCTCACTTCAGTAAGTTGGAGTCTGGAGTGGAAAAAGGAACCATATGTTGGTAGTTACACCTGTAGGGTGTTTATCTGTCACTTTGAAAACTTAATCTAACTCACTTTGCCTTCATATTGCCCAAGCAGCTGCAGATGGCTTTCTTTCCATTTGAATAGCTTTAATATCTCTGCTTCTCTCCTAAGTACTTGCTTGCTTTATTTTGCTTTTGTCTTCATGATACATTTTATTACTAGATGATGGTAAAAGGAATTTTGGCCACTTTTTATGTTATTGGCACCAGAGACTTTCCTTAAACATGCTTACTTAGATCTTTGAGAGTGCTAATTTTCTCATATAAAGGGAGTGTTAAACTTCAGTGTCCTTCCCAAATCCTTTAATTTTCTGATACGATTTAGTATAGTTTTATTTGCTTTTGATACTTGTATGTGGAAAATAATGTACATTGGGAAACAAACAATACAAAATCTGTCACAAAAGAGTGGCTGATCAGAGAAACAGCAATGCAACGTTGTTTTTAGAAGCAATGAAACAGAAGAAGAACTGACATATTGTTATGCTAACATTTTAAATTAATGATATATAGAAGGTCAAGTATTAATGAGAAAGAAAAGATCTGCTAATAGAAAACATGTGCTAGTATACTAAAAATAGAAGTTTAAATATGTGCAATAGAAAAGCTGAGAATTCTGATTAAATGTTTGATTAGAAATACATTGCTTGAGTTACTTTTCTCTTCTGAATGGAAAATGAGGCATACTTGTGAGTGATAACAAAAGGGAAACTTTGGCCACTGAGACCAAATTACTAGTGTGAAATACATCCCACTTTATTACCTCCTCATTCCTTTACCGCAGTTGTCTTTGGGGCGTATCTGGGGACAAGTTTGTTTAACCTGGGGGTTACTTTGAATCGATAGCCAAGTGGGAGTACTCCTTCAGTGGGGATTTAGCAGTCATGAAAGTGAATGGTCTGTTTCATAGCCATTAAACCTCTCACTTGTGCAGATGTACCTACTAAACTCCAGCTGAGGACGATGCTCCTTAGCAGATCCACCAGTGTAGTTCTTTAGTGCTGGGATTCCAAGTAATTCATCTCCCTCCACAGCCTGCACTTGATGTTGTGTCAGCTGATCTGCCCCCTCGCCCACACAGCAAAGAGACTTTCCATAGTGGGATGTGCAGCAAGGCAGGAAATCAGGAGTGAAGGATTCACCCTCTCCCCAAGTAAGTGTCTTGGTGAAATTATTGCTATAAGAAAGCAGAATTGCCCTGCAGAGGTGTCCTTCACTAGAGGCTGTTGGTGGCATGGAGATGCAACAGCAAATCCTTTCTTCCTGTGTTTGGGACAGAGGTGGTGACATTCAGAAAAGTCAAGGCAAACAGTGGCTTTTGAATTTCAAATTACCTTTTCTGTGGAGGTACTCCACAGATGGTTCTGCCATCATTTATCATGACAATCTCCTATATTTAGAAATACACAGCTCCATCAAAAATGAAAGTATAGAACTTGGCCTTCCAGAGGTTGATTTTTTTCCATGTGAGATAATTAAACAGATCCACATGGAGAGTAAAATTCCTTTTTAAGCACCTGTGGCATTATATTTCTTCCATTCAATAAACATTTTGCTTGTTTTACTGCATGTTAATTGGCTGATCTGTAATGAGTAATTTTTTTTTCATTTTAATGAAAAAAGAAAAAAGTCTTAAAAACCACAGAAAACTTAGCAACTTTGCTCAAAAGTGAAATGCAGACAGAATCTCTGATATTGTACCTCACCTAAAGCAGTATAATCATGGTCATTTACTGTCCCAGAGCCTGCAAAATATAGCAGAGACATTACAGAAGACAAATCCACAATTGTTACTTCAAAATTAAGATTTGTAGTCAGTAATCTCTGGAGAAAAAGAAAATGTGAAAGCTGAAGTCTTACCTAGTATAAAGACTGTAATCTGCTGCCATTTTTTAAACTGGAACCGTTTGAGGTAATGGGTCTCAAACTTTTCCACTGTTTCCAGCATGCTCCTGAATTCTCTTCCAGTTTTAACTACAGTCTTTTATTCCTGCTCCTCGCTGCAAATCCTGCTTTTGCAACAAAACTTCTGTTGCACTCACAGCCTTTACTGAGCTCTAATCCCGTGTTTATGAGCCACTGTAGTTTTCACCCAGTGTGTTATTTTGCACATTCTGCTTTCTTTCATTTATAACTATCACCAGGCATTTTTAGAAATCAGCAAAGATGCATTAGAAATGACAACATTCATGTAAAATCATTGTCACTTGACACTGTAAGAAATACAAATCCCATCCTGTGGTCTGTAAGGTGTCTGCCGAGTCCCAGCTGCCTCACAACATTCTGCAGCAAATTTGGTCAGCACAGTCGAGGAAAAGGAATTGTCTGCACTGAAGCGATTGCTGTTTCCACTTCTTTTGTTATCATTCCCTTATCTATAGCTCTTTGACACGGCAAGTCACTGCTGAGGGAGAAGTGTGAAGTGATGTCAGCTGATGGCCCAGCATCAAAACAGACCAATTAGCAATGTTCCCATCTGCTGCTTGTTCCCAGCCTCTTTTGGGAGCCAGCAATTGAGCTGGAAGCTGTGGCCTTTACGCACAGCAGCAATCGGCCAATTTCTTCAATGCCACATGTTGTCCAAAGAAATTCTTACAGGAGCTGGAGAATGGAAGTATTACCAGCACCTCTCTTACAGGGGCTAGCCCTTTTCTCTTAAGAGGTCACCACAGACTAGCCAGGGGCCATTTAAGACAGCGGGTTGGAGTTGGTGGCAAAAAGAGAGCTTCTACCCTTGCACATCCGTACTGGGACAGAAACTGCCCTGTGTGGTGGAAGGAACCAACGTGCTGAATATCCTCTTCATTAGGTTAAAATCTTACAGTAATCTGACCCTGATGAAAAATGGACAGGGAGACTAATGAAAGCCTTATCCTGTATCTAGCAGAATATCAAATTCTTAGAACTTTGGATTTATGATGCGGGGCATTAACTACTGGCCAAACTAAACTGGGAAAACATTTGCACACATTGACATGAAAACACAGTCTTCTAGAGCAGGTTTGTCTGCTACTAAGTCATGATTACATGTGGCAATAGGGTTCTTAACCTGTGTTTTTTGATTTTACTTTTCAGAAGCCTCTCATCTTAAGGGCTGTCTGAGAGCTTGCACAGCAACTCCGGTGTTCCCAGTCCTTTCCAGCACAACTCCAAAATGGAGTTGCATTGCCTGAAATTCCTGTATGTGTCTGTTGTCAAAACTCCTGCTCCTGAGGACTATATCAAAATCCTACCTTGGCGTCCAGGAGTGGAGATGGGACTCTGCAGTGAGAGTTGTCTGAGTATCTTTGCCCTTCTGATTCTCAGGCAGTTAGAGTACAGTTCTATAGTGCCAAGAATGGGATTTGATCCCCATATGGGCCATTCACTTAGGAGCTGGACTTGAGTTTGTCCATGTGGGTCTATTGTTGGTCCATTCTGTTCCAACTCAGAATAGTCTGTAAAATGTACGTCTGTGTCAAGAGATGGTTTCCAACTTTTTACATTTTTAGGATCTAAAATCATTCCATGAGGCACAGGTAAACATGATCTTCATTGGCAGGAGATAAAGCTGAAGCCCAAGAAGCTGTAACTTGCTCTGACGTGGGTTCCATTTGTAGCAATAAAAGCCCTGATAACTTGCATTCCCATCCTCTCCTGCTTACCTGTTTCTTACTGGGTGAAAACTATCATGACAAACATATTTTATGATGAGTCAAACTGAAGGAGAGCACCTTCATGTGGATTTGCATCTGTTGGAGTTGTGCTGTATCTAAAAAGAACTTTCATTCATGCTTTTTCCTCCAAAGTGGCTGCTAACAGCCACTCTGCTTTTTTGTGAGGCGATTGACATAATTGTATATTTTGCAACTGTTACCCCTTTGCCAGATACTGTGATTGCACTAGTCTCTTCTTCTTAGGAAATCAGACTAAAATAGCTCTACAGCCAATTTTGCTTTTTCAAGCAAATTATCCAGATACATTAAAAGCAACAATGAAAATAATATCTCTGGCAGTTCCTTTATACAGTGAGTCCAGTTGGACCCCAGAGAAGATGCCAAGACTGCTTAGTGTACCTACCATGTCGCAGTTCATGTGATTTTCTGAGGCATAAGCCAGAGAGTAAAATCTTTCTCCTGGTGTCAATCAAGAAAAATATTGAACTGTAAGAAAGAAATTGACCCATAACATCTTTGTCTGTATACTTCTTCTGTCAGGGCTGTTTACATTTTCTACTTTGTTTATAGTAGGAAGTGGAGTGGGTGGAAGGGAAAAACCCCATTATGATTGGCTGTTCTTTTTCTAATGGAAAATTAATTGAGAGGGATTGGAGAAGCACTCTTCTTCTCTCTGAGGAGCCTCATCCCTGATTTGTACTCTGGGATGGCTGCATCTGGTTCAGTTTAGCTGTATCCATCTTCAGTATCGACCCTTAATCCAGTTTCATGTGTCTGCTGGAATCCTGCCTTTTCTCCCTTGCTTCCATCTTGCAATTTTTCTTTCTCCTACTCCTCTTATTTCATTTTAGGCTTGTTTGCTTTATGGAAACTCCTGTAAATCATTCCAAGATCCAAGAAGAATGGTAGCTACTGTCAGGTTGGCTTGATTTCTTTGGTGTTTTAACGCTACTTGCAGTAGCTATACTGCACAATCAAACTGTGACATTGATCAAAAGCAAAAGAGAGCCAGTAGATGGCACCATTTATTATATTATAGAAGATTCACAACCAAGGCTTGGAGGGTTTTCCCCCCTTAAACCTGGCTGTCAGTAAAACATAAATCAACCCTCCATTTTCAGAAATGTTACTTACAAGCTTAGTAGAGACCTCACTTTATATCCTTTCCCAGAGCTTCCTGGGAAGGACTCTGTGACAATGCCTTAAATGGAAAAATATTTTAGAAACAATAATGGAACTAGAGGTCAATAGGATACAGCCCAGGGGAGCTTTCTTCTGTTTTGCTCTTAAAACACACCCTATTGCTGCTTTAGTTTCATAATTATATTAAATAACATTAACTTTGAGGCGTATCTCCAAACCCAATAACTTCAGAAAAGAATCGAGCAATGGTTAATTACAAACATGGTTTAGCTCTTCTGTAATAATGAATAGCTGTATTTTATTACAACATATAGCAGCTGTTATCTAGGGCTCTCAGAGTGCTTCAGAACACTAATGAACTGTGCCTTGCAACACCTCTGCCAGACAGGGAATAGTAATTCCCCAGGAGTCCCACTGACCTCGGTGGCTGCTTGCATGGTTCTGTGTGTCTGAGAAAGACATACTCATGTGAGTAAAAAATACAGAACCAGAAGTAAACAGTAAAATATATTTTATGCCATTTCAAGCATTTCTTTTTTTCCAAAAGAAAAAAAAAAAAAAAAAGAGAGAGAGAGAAAAGGAAGTAGTTTTGCCTTTCAGGAGTTAGCCTCTGCAACATTTTTGGTGGGAGATCAGACTGCTTGCTTGAAGGTTAGCTCCAAGTTTTCAATTGATAGTGCATGCACTTTGTGTGCTTCAAAGACAGATTAAGTGACTTCAGCATCATTTACTATTAAAGGTTAAAAGCTGTTGCTCTTTCTAATCTCCTGCTGCAGAGCCAATGTAATTTTAATACTGTGTGCTGTAGAAAAGGAAAGAAATGCAATGCTGAAACATTTAAAAGGATATATTTTTCCATCTTTATTTTAAGTTATGAAAACTGGCTGCAAAAAGCTAGTAAGTGTTTCCAGTCAACGAGAGTTTCCTGGCTTCAAAAGATTTTGAAAATGAAATTAAATATCCAGCACGAAAAAAGTCCCTACACACCAAGAGGAGAAAACAAAGAAAAAGAGAACAACTTGGGTTTTCTATATTTATCTCTGTGTTATGTGTATCCACTTCACTGGGTTGTCAATTTTAATTGGACTGCAACCTACTATAGTTGACTTCACACTGGTTCAATTAAAAAATCCTGTTGCTACTTTTCTTCCATATTACTCATAAATAGGCGTATTGCAGGAGTAATAATGTTAACCCCAGTGTCCTGGCAGAATGCCAGCTTAGGTAATTATATTCTGCCTGTGGAAATTTCAGTTGCCAATACAGCTGAATATATTAATCTTTATTTTCCATTCCTGATCATCACATTACATAGCACTGCTGAGTATTGCTGAAGAGCCACCGTACCTGTGGCTGTATTATAGTGATGGCTAAACTAAGGAAAAAAAAATCAGAATCTCTCCTCCTAGTAAAAATCTAAACTATTTACAACATCAAAGTGCAATGTTGGGGTGACAGTTGCTTGAATTAAGGATTATTTGATCAAGTGTGCATGGAAAATGTGGATGAACTGTACAAGTTAATGGCTTGTAGAAACTTTGAATAGTGATGTGGTTATGACAAAGAACAGTGGAAGGATTTTATAGTCTCACTTAGGGAGATCTTTGCAGGCTGGTAGGTCAGGCTGAGTCTTTGACTTGAAGAATGGTCTAGTTTGGGAAAATAATCCTTTAACAGCCTATGTGATGGGCTGGCACAAGGACTACTTATCACCTAAGGCAAAAAGAAGAGGGACAGTTGAGGAAAAAATAGTGATAGTGCCCTCAGAGAAGAGTGTCTGGACATAGTAACTTTATACATCATTTTCTGCAAAGATGTCACAATGAACTGTTTAAGAAAAAATGAAACAACAACAAACCTTCCTCCCCCATCCCCCAAGAACAAAAATCAAGACTAGCCTACTGAAATTGAATCTTGAAGAATGTTTACTTTTGTCTGTTTTGCAAATTACCATGCTGTTGTAGAAAAAACAGATATTTGTCCACTAAATAATCAGCGCCTACTTAACACAGTATTTATTGACATTAACATGAGAAAAATTGAATAAGTCTGTGCTTTGACTACACCCCCTTCTCCCTGATGGGGCAGTAATATCTGTGTAAGAATAAAGAACAAGGGTTATGTCTGCTAGGAGTGATTTCTAAATAAAAAGTACAAAATAAGTAGAACAGTGATAAAGTATAGTATACATTCATGAGATCAGCAGGGAAGAGATAGAATAAAGGTCAAAATACCAATCTTCTCTTTTGAAAAAACTCTGAAGCCAGGGAGGTGTGTTCTGACTCAAAAAGCAGAGAAGTATCTTAATTCGCAGAGTTTTTATGATGATTTGGCACCTACCTGTGACTTGTGTCTTGGGGACATCTATGGTTTACAAATATTCATAGTTTTTGTTTCATTAGCTAGGAAATGGAAACCGCATTTTGTATTTGTCAGTCTGCTATTTAGCTTGTATTATCCACACTGTCTCTCTACCTGAGTTTACTGAGCTCATGTAGTGCTGCCTTGTGAACCGTCTTCATATTTTTTTCCTGTGGGATTATAAAGACCTTGTTCAGCAGACTTTTCCTTATCTAAGTCAGAGTGATTATTCTGAGAAGCCTCCTTGAGTTAACTGGAGTTCAGTGGAACTGGCCACAGGGTGGAAAATCATCAACGTGACCAATGATGTGAGCTTTGGCCCAAATATCCTGCTTCCCATATGTGGTGGTTTTGAATTCTCCTAGATTTAATTTTTCACACTTAGGAGAGGAATACAGTTGTTTTCATTTCCTAATAGTGACTGGAAGATGCAAACCAAGCTTCAGGACCGTGGCAGTTCCCAGGACTGGCAGCATTAGCTCATGTACCCGATCGTAGGGCGGCAATGCAATCCGTTAGCATACGGCACACGGGGAGCTGTCAGGTCTGTAGCAATCCAATTAAGTTACATGGTTTCTAAAGCTAGATGATTTGAGGAAGCTTAAAATAGAGTTAACACTGTGCTGGCTCAACGGCTGTGTCAATTATCTGGTTGGACGTGCTTGTAACTCTGCCTGCTGAAGCATGTAGAGGTTTTTTCCTCCCCTTCTTCCCTAAAGCAAGACCAGGGAGAACACATTTAAGAGTTAATTATTTCCTACCTTTATTATTATTAATTGAATGAGAATCCTTATATATATTTGAAAGAGATAGTCATATCACAGAGGAAAAATCCCTGACAGAATAAATGGATAGCATAATGCATTTTTCAGACTTTTTCTGAAACCGAAATACTGAAGTTCCTTTATAATAGCTGAAGTGGCATTAATTTGCATGGAGGTCACTATTTGACCTTTGCTGTGGGAAGCCTACGTATTTCTTGTCAAAATCTTTTCCTTCTAACCTTTCAGATATCTGCCTGCATTTCTCTCTGCTATTCCCATTATGTTTGTATCTGAAATGCGTGAAACAGAAAAGGAAAGTGGCTTTGTGGCATAGCTCTATATTTTTTACAGCATCTCTCTTTGTGGCAAGTTAATCAAAAGCCCTGTGTGAAGCCCTTTCTGACTCAGCCCTCCATCCTTCCCAGGTATTCAAGGACTTGCAGTAAGGTAACCCTATCAGACTCTCTCTCAGGTTCCCCACAGGTGCGTGTGCTTCACTTTTTTGTCAGTAATTTGTACAAGGAGCTGCCTTTCCTGCTTTGTGGGAAACAGACAAGATTACCGTACTTCTCAGAACCCTGCTTCTTTTTTAGTCAGAGGGATTGTCCACCCACAGAAGAATTACCTAGCTCCTTGGTGAAAAGCCTGAGGAAAGAAGAGTCACTCACTGAACACTAACAGCACCCGGCCTTCTTCATCTTATTGGGAAATTAAAATAAATTTTAAACAAAAACACAGTACTGCCAGCCCCGAGAAGCAAAATCATAGTTGTGACAAAATAGATTACAAAATTAATACTGCCTTTACAGGGAACACAATTTCAGCCCAGACACATTGATCTAAGAAATTACCAACTTGATCTCATCTCCAACCACAAAGCAGGAAGCAGGAGAGCTGGCTGCATCTGTGCAGGAGTGAATACAATGCACTGTGTTATGTTTCAGGAAAGGTGACTTGCAAGAATAAAGGACAATTCACAAAATATAGCAAAAAATGGAGGAGCAGAGTGGCTGCACACCTGCTTTGGAGACTCCTAAACCCAACCCAGCTCTGCAAAGGTTCCTCAGAATTTAACACTTCCAGAGTTGGTAGAATTATTTAATTTTTATACCATGTAATGGAGAACACATCTTACTCTTGTATGCTGTATCAGACACTGATAGAAAATGAACTGTTTGTCTCAACAGTTTAGTTGGCATGAGCATTCCCATTAGCTCATGTCTTACAGAAAACATTCTGCTAAACTCAGAGGTTAGGTAAGTCTGGTCTCCTGTGAAGAATAAACCAATATTGGTGTGGATATTGGTGGCTGGTTTTTGCAATGGCCTTTGAAGTGTTCAACCATGGACAGCTTGTTGCTCAATAGCTGCCTTCCATTTTTGATATCAAGATATTTATCAATACATGTTGATACATTGCCTCCTAGTATTCTGTTTGCCAGCCAACAAAGCTGACTCAGGAAGACAAGACACATGCATGCCTTCCAACACAGGAATCATGTTCTCAGAACAAATTCAAATACTCTGCTGTGAACTTGAGTACAACATCATATGCAGAAAACAAGGGTTGAAAAAAAAATTAACAAAAATGGCCCATCTGCAGTCACTGGCAAAACTCCCGAGGGAAAGCTAGGAAGAAGAGGAATCAGGAAAATTTTTAAATGCAGTTTTCTCTTTTACTGTGTTTCTAATCCCATTTTCTTGGCTCCTCTTTGTCTTTGTTGTTGTTTGTCACTAGCCTGCATGTTCTCAAGGCTTTATAATGCTTCATCTTAAGGGGGAACCTGGAGAGTATATTTTCCCTGCTAACAAATAACCTGGATCTTTTTCATCACTGAAGCCAATCAGAGGCGGGAGATTACAGTTGGCAGAGGGCTGAGATTTGCATATTAACAGCGTAGTTATTGAAGAATAGCTGTCTTGTATTTAGACCAAACTGTGCCCTCTGATTTGCCAGCATCAGCCAATGCAGATGAGGGATTCAAAGGTCAGATGGTTTACTGCGCACTACTAATGATATTAAGTCATGTAGTGAACCCCACATTCAGAAAGCAAAGAAAGTGGAGTGAAGCTGCTTGGCTGTGGCTTCATTGCAGCACAGCCGCTGCGCCCTCTTGTTGGCTCTGGCTCCGACAAGTCTCCCTGCCTAATGTATCATATTGTGTATATTAATGTTTCAGCTTTACAGTTCTATTTCCATTAGGGGAAGATTGCCCGTGAGCCTCTTAGTGGATAAATAGGAATTTACAGCTTTCAAAAATTCTCTTAAAGCTTGCAGGATCCACAGAAGAAGGAATTACACATGACTATTTTTGAAGCTTTAAAAGGTCCAGAGGGTCTAATTGTGCTCTCAGATATGTCTCTGCAGCTCCGATTGAAGTCTTGGGATATAATGCATGCTTATGCGACAGCTAAAATGAGTCCTTTTTTAAATGGAAAAAAAAAAATCCTTCAGTTATTAAAAAATTAGATTGTAAAGTCTCCAGGGTCAAGCCAGCAACTTCCCAAGAGCTATTCAGAACATAACGAAGTGAAGTCTTGATTGGAACTCATCTCTGTACCAACCTGCAAATAAAAAATAAATGCTGAACATGTTAGTGAAATACAGTAAAGACAGTAGTACCTTCTTCTGCAGATTTGTGCATCCATTTTTGTGTGCTTGGACTTGTCCAGGAGGTTCTGTGGCAGAGAAGGAGGGGACAACCCTAAACTGCAATAATGAAATAATCTTAATAAGTGTGTTCATGCTTCATTCAATTATACTAAACAAGACCAATACTGGCAGAAATATTTTCTTTGACCTCTGTTTTATATCAGCCAAGTCTTATGCAACTGACAAGAGGTTAAACCAGTTTTTTGTTGTTGTTATCTGTGAGTGTTTCTAAGTATAATTGCATTCAGTGTTAGGAGAAAGAAATGAAGAAGCAAATTTAACACAGCTAAAGGAAATATAATTCAGAAATATATTCAGGCCCTGAAGTTTGTGTAGGTTTTTTCACTAGTCCTTGATTTTGCAAGCTAGTTTACACCACAGGTGAAATACAACTTGTGCATGAATTTCCCCATGGGATTTCTGTGTGCTTTTCAAAAGGTGCTTGCTTAGGGGTGAACAGGCTTAGGGCCCGGGCTTTAAAAGACTGAAAAGATGTCTTTTACTGTAAATAACTTAGAAAAGGATTCCCAAGCTATATTTATATCTTACTGTCATCAGGGCTACATTTAACAGAAATTCTTCCAGCAACTTTTTCTTTATTCAGCTAGCGACCACGAAAAAGCAAAGTTTCTTACTTTGCTTTATTTCCAGTCAGGAAATAAATAACACACATCTGCACAGCTGGATCAAGAGGTGCTCCTGCTCCTTACCTAAATCAGTGCAATAATTTCCTTATTTTGTCCTCCATGTGTGTCCTTGTGTTGCTTGGTATAATATGTGTCAGTATTATTTGTTGTCACTTCTCAAACTAGAGCTGTGACACTAACCCTGCCAGCCAAGGGAAAAAAGCTACACACAGAGGCAACACAAGCCAGTATTTTTTAAATCAGATGAGCCCAGTGGTGTGGAAATTGCTTCTGTTGCATAAGTGTGCTCACTGGTAGACCTAAACTGATGGGCTGGTAAGCATACATAATTAGCCCAACACCTGTGGATGTAATGTCATACTGCTTTGGTGAAAGAAGTACTGTAGAAAATAATAGGCAGGAGAAATATCAGAATTTCTTCCTACACTAGAAATCATAGCTGCTGTGTGCAATATTTAATACCTCATGGTAGTTTCCACCTTTCTGCCACAGCCACTTTTCACTTGCCAACTAATCGCCAACTAGAATTGTGCGGAAACACATTGTAAATGAGCATTCAAAGGCTTTCTCCACCCCTACATCAAAACCATCTCTACCGAGGAAAGGACGGCTTACAGCAGACCTGCATGGTAATTCAGGCCAGGAAAGAAGCAGGTTTTTCCCTTTCAAATAGCAGGAAGAGTTCAGATTAGCCAGCGCTGTCCTTGGGAGCAGAGGTGCAGCTGCAAAAGCCTTCCTCAACTCTCTGCTCGGACTAAGTGTTCAGAAGTCTCTCTGGGAGCAGCGTTGGGCTCTGGAGAAGCACTTTTTGCTGCTAGCACCCTTGGGCCCAATGCCTTGTCCTGGGAAGGGCAGTCCTCGGCCGCCTGTCCCGAGGCTTCCCGGATGAAAAGGTGCGTTTATGTGCTCTTGCCACACTTGGCTGTCTCCTGCACGGGAGATGAATAAGCAAAAAAACCCCCAGACCCTCTAGCTAAGGGTGTTCCCTAAAAGGTGCTGGTTCAAAGCGACAGCTAAAGGGTAGCTGGAAGCCTCGTAGATGAGACATGCAACTACTCCTCACGGGAAGATTCCCAAAGAAAGCACCGATCCCGTCGGATGGGGTGCAGCTCATCAAGCTGCACAGGCTGCTGTGCGTAGCACAAGGAGCGTTTGAGGTGGGAGAGGCCTCGGGGAAAACTTGCGGCAGGATGCTCAGCTCAGAGTGCCTGCAGCTCGTACCCCCCCCGGCCCCCGCGGCTCCGCGGGGCCCGCTCCCCACCGCCGCTTCACCGCCCCTCCGGCGGAGCGGGCTGCGCTCCCCCCGGCTGCGGCGGGGCTTCACCCCGCACCGTGCGGCCCCAGCGCCCGCCCCGGGGGCCGCGCCCGGCACCTCCCCGGCGGGGCCGCTGTCCTCGGGACGCCGTGACGGCTGTGCGCTCCCCGCCCTTCTCACCGCCCCTCTCCCCTTTCCTCCTCCTCCTCTTCCTCCTCCTCCTTTGGGAGCCTTGCCTACCCTGCACACCTGCTTTGCCATTTGTCGGCGGCTTTGCTAGGAGGGGAGAATTTTCCCTCGGTCCCTTGCAGCATCCCTCCCCGGCACACACACACATACACACGCACGCACACACACGCTCGCTCACACAGCCGGACAAGCAGAAGCACCGCGCTGCCCGTGCCTCGGCAGCCGCCGCCTCTCCGCACGCCGGCCCCGCGCTCCCCGCCGCCGCGGGGCGTCCTCCGCCTGCTGCAGCGCCGCCGGGCCCGGCAGCCGCCGAAGGGGGGCGGCGGCGGCGGCTCCCGCTGCTCCGCGGCCCCGCACCGGCAGCGGTAGGTAGGTACGGCGGTCCCGCGGCGGCAGCCCGCCCCGGGCGGCTCCCGGCGCTGCGGAGGGACGGGGACGGAGGGAAGGAGGGAGGGGAGGGCGACAGGAGCAGGGCGAGACGCGGTGCCCCAGCCCCGCCGGCGGCGTTCGCCTCGCCCGGCTCCTGCTCCGGCTGCGCTCCCGCGGGGCCCCGCGCCGCCCCCGCCGCTGCCCGGCGCCCCCCTGGTACCGGCTCTTCCCGGTGAGTCAGAAAGTTTGCTCTCCTGGGCGCCCGGTGTTTGTTGTTGTTTGGGGTCTGCCTGTTTAGGCTGGGCTTTTATTTTCTCATTCCCGCTACCGGGCTATTTATTTATTTATTTCTCTTTTTTTTTTTTTTTTTTTTTTTTTTTTTTTTTAATTGCAGTCGCTGCTGCAGCGCGGGTAGAACCGGGCTCCCGCGCCCGGCGCTGCCCC